>NC_134399.1:2595191-2911863 GCF_050003625.1 Haematobia irritans
TTTAATGTAATATAATGGCAAATGTACACACAGAGGAAAGATTCATGCCATTATCGTCATCATTAACGTCATCGGCCATAGGAAATATCGCCTGAGAAGCGTTGAAGTATGTTAGGTTTTTGGTTTGGGAATCAAAGTTAGTTTCTTTGCTTGATAATTCAATGTGGGCAATTCTTTTCCATAGAACTTCCCATATTTTACACGGGTTCACTAATAGGGGAGTTGGATAATAAGATACAGTATTCGGTTATGAATGTAAGGTAGGTAACACACTTAAAGTGATTTAAATAAAATTAGTTAAATGTGTTTTATTTGGCATTGAGTAAGGCCTGGCGCCCGATCAATGAATATGAAGTTTGCTTGTCATTCATCATAAGGCTTCAAATTATTGTATTTTATTTATTTCATAAATATTTTTACTGAACATTAAGCTCGAAGTTATTTAATTGAAAGTTTAATTTTAACTAATGCACTGATCGGTCGCCTTATGAAAACTTGTTTTGGGACATGATTTACTAATAAAAAGTTTATGTTTCAAAACTGCGTAAAGATTGTCTCCTCTTTATACAAATTCCACGAAGGTGGAATGGTTACAAAGGTCATAGTTCCCTGAATTACTGGAGGAAAGCTCTGCGATGTTTGACCCATAAAAACTATACGAATACTGACTCATCTCATTACAAATTCCCCAGTAAGAGAATAGTTAGGATATAAAGGTCATAGATCCTTAAATTACTGGAGGAAAAAGTGATCATACTTGAGATAGCACCAAATTTCATTCGTAGTCGCTTATGGATTGTAGTGTCACTTCCAGTACAACTATGCATTGGTATGATGAAGTCGACCTCTAGACAGTGTGCTCCCTTTTGAATGCCGCCCTTATTCTCTTATCACAGATTGTAAGTCACTCCTGAATTTGATTTTTCTCAAGGGGATCTTTACTGCATTGCTCTTGGCGGGTCAAACGTTGTTTCTAATTAGTTGGATCTCATAACTTCCTGAATTACTGGAGGAAAATGTTATCATAGCTGAGATATTACGAAACTTCAAGGTACCTAATTCTTATAGACGAGTTATAGCGGAATTTCTAAATGAATTGAACTCTGAAAAAGAAACAAAAATATACTTACTTCCGTATATTATTGAATGAAACTTCCCTGCTCGGTCGCCACTTTTATTTACAGAGCTCTGAAAAAGAAAAAAATATACTTACTTCCGTATATTTTTGAATGCAACTTCCCTGCTCGGTCGCCACTTTTATTTACAGAATTCACATATGTTGCATAAACTAAACATTTGTTTTCATATTAAGTAATTGAAATAATTTAGATATATTAAGCAATGATTACAACGCTATTCGTTACAATTTGTTTTAAAAATGTCTTTGCTCGGTCGCCACTCCTCTTTATAATTTTAACATTTCCTCAGCTTTCCTAACATTTACATCAAATACTGTTTATGGCAAATTGAAGCAATAGATAGATAGTCAGTCATTCATATCTTTAACGATCACAACATTTATGGCAGTTGTTGGCGTTGTTGTTGTTTGAACCTGCAATATATCTATCTATATAGTATAGGTTGTTGTTATTGTTGAGATATTGCTAAATTATGGAAAAACATCATAAAAGAAATGTTTTCCATCGCTACTTTATTATAAGCCATCATCAAAGTTCCACACATATCAGCATTGGCTTTTCCGCATGACAAAAGAAAGTCAAAGCCAGAAAATATTCAATGGTGCAAAGTAAAGGCATTGCTGCTGCCGCTGATGATGATACAAAATAATAGCTTCAAGGTATCGTCATTTGGTACCGTGAAAAAAATAAAAAAATCCAAGAAAATATTCAATCCAAAGTCAACGATACCTGAGCTAAGACAAATGGCAAAATAGACAGACGGACGGACAGACAGACAGATATACGGATGGAAGGTGGGACCAATAGACAGACATATGTGAGAAATCTGTGTTTTCCTTTGCAATAAAAACTTCTTCCACAATGACTTCCATAGGACTGATGATAGAATATATTCGATAAATTGAGTCTTCCTTCTCCTTTTCCAGAACCAATGTAGTTGGTCTTCAATCTTTCTCTTTTTATTTCTCGCTCGCAGAGTCATTTCACTGATTTATGTTCAAGGAAAAATTATTATTATTGTATTGTTCTTCTTACCTCACTCGGTTTATTCTATTGGCGTGTTACATCAACCTTTTCTTTTTTTATATATAGGAAAAATCATAATGGCTGGATACAGGTATTTTGGCAAGAGTGGTCTTTGATTCCATACAAGAGTTGGGGGCAATTCGAGAAAAAAAATGTTTGCAAAATATGGCTAACCTTTCAGCCATATCTGGTTGTAGGGCAAATGCTACATTATGAGAATTCATAAGTAATCTTAGGGGTAATTTGATAAAAACAATCCTAACGAGAGAGGAAATCGACTAGGGTGGATCCATGGCTATAAAACAGACAAGTTATATCATTTCATTATTGGCTATAGGAATATTTTTCTTCTTTTCCCTCCTATGGAAGAGATTTTGGGTCAATAAAAACCAAATTCGCGTGTGGAAGCAATATAGGAATTTTGATGTTGATGGTGATTGCAGGTATCATTGAAAATTATGAATAATGAGTATCCATCTGCTTGAAGTATTTTTATAATATGGGAATTTTATTCTGTCATTAAATAAATATCAATTTATTTATATACACTGAAAAAAAATATTGTCCTTATGGCAAAGATTTCATAAGCTTCGCATACGAACACGAATTTTGCTTAGCCCTGAAAATGCATTTGTATGACAAAATCGTTGGGTCGTTATTCGACTTAAAAAGGGATATCTTAACATGAAAGAAAATTTTATTTGACTAAGATCTACTTGGCTTTAATAATTCTGAAAAATTCTTACAAATTTGTATCTTGAGTAAAAAAGCTTTCAAAATAAGATGTTTTTCAATACTTCATGTTAAAGACACTTTGTACTAGAAACATGATATAATTTCTACTTTACGTTGAGCATGAATATGAAAAGCTGTCGTTTTTTACTGGACTTTGTACACGAGGAGAAAAGGTTGAAAACATATGAATTAAAACGTTTTACATTTGTTTCCTAAAATCAAGTACGCAAAACTTAAATTTGAAAGAGAATTAATAGAGTCATTGAAAAGAAAAAATACTCTATTAAATAATCATGTTCCTTAATCTAAATCTGTCCATAAAGCTCGATTAATACTTGTAAAATTAGATATAATGCATTTGGACGTTAATTGCCTGTTTCGGTATCAAGCTAACATGAAATATTAAAAGAGAATTGTTGCTTAAAATTATTCTTGCTTCAATTCTCCGCTTTTTTGCCTCGGAATCAATACCAAAATCATTTATGTAAAGACAAAATTTTTGGAACCCTGAAAACAAAGTTTATTTTAATCCAAAGATCTGTCCTCTCAAACGAAATATTGGACCAACGAACTTTGTTTGGAGTTTTCGTTCGCTTTAATAAGTTTGATTGGAAGAAACGTATATAATTTTTAAATTTTGGTAAACACAAAACTATAAACAAAAGATTTGTGAAATGTTATGAATGGTACGTATTACTTCACACAGAAAAAAATTCAAAAAAAAAAAGAAAAAATCCAATTAAAGTCTTAATTGAGTTTTAAAAAATATTCAATTAAAAAATTGATTCAACAAATTTTATGCACACAGAAAAAAAAATTAAAAAAATCCAATTAAAGTCTTAATTGAGTTTTAAAAATATTTGATTAAAAATTTAATTGATTCAACTAATTTTTTGTTTGAAACAAAAATCAAACACAAAAAATAATAGTATCAATTAAGTTGTTAATTGGATCAACTAATTTTTTAATTGAATTTCAATTAATTTTTTAATAGATGCTATCATTTCTGTGATTGAAGACATTTCAATTAAAAAATTAATTGGATCAATTAATTTCGTGATTGAATCAGAAAAAAAAATATTTTTGTGTGTATGCAGCTGATCTTCAAAATTATTGATGAGAAAAGACTTGAATCCTTCGCATTGTGGGTTTATGGAACAATTTCAAGATTGTCGGGACTGTTGTAAGGAGAATGGTGTTGAACAGACAAATGCTACGAAATGTCAAGTCTCGGAAAATTGTTTACTTGGAATAGTTCATGAGAAATGACAAATACGAGGAAGAGGCAGGAGAGAATTAAACTGTCTGAAAAACATCCAATAATCGACATGCTACCGGGTTGAACGAAATACGATTTCAAGAAATCGAGAGCATAAAGCTTGAAAAATTCTAAAAACATAAAATGATATTCTCAACACATAATTACTTTTTTGTATGATCTAATATAATCGTATAACAAATGATGAGTTCAATCCCTGTTCTGACCTTATGTTACAATAATGGGCTGCCACTATAACAAACATAACGAAACCACATATCCATTTTTTATACCCTCCACCATAGGATGGGGGTATATTAACTTTGTCATTCCGTTTGTAACACATCGAAATATTTCTCTAAGACCCCATAGAGTATATATATTCTGGGTCGTGGTGAAATTTTGAGTCGATCTGAGCATGTCCGTCCGTCGGTCTGTCGAAATCACGCTAACTTCCGAACGAAACAAGCTATCGACTTGAAACTTGGCACAAGTAGTTGCTATTGATGTAGGTCGGATGTTATTGCAAATGGGCCATATCGGTCCACTTTTACGTATAGCCCCCATATAAACGGACCCCCAAATTTGGCTTGCGATTGCTCTAAGAGAAGCAAATTTGATCCGATCCGGCTGAAATTTGGTACATGGTGTTAGTATATGGTCTCTAACAACTATGCAAAAATTGGTCTACATCGGTCAATAATTATATATAGCCCCCATATAAACCGATCCCCCGATTTGGCTTGCGAAGCCTCTATGAGAAGCAAATTTCATCCGATCCGGCTGAAATTTGGTACATGGTGTTAGTATAGGGTCTCTAACAACCATGCAAAAATTGGTCCACATCGGTCCATAATTATATATAGCCCCCATATAAACCGATCCCCAGATTTGGCTTGCGGAGCCTCTAAGAGAAGCAAATCCGGCTGAGATTTGGTATATGGTGTTAGTAGGTTAGGTTAGGTGGCAGCCCGATGTATCAGGCTCACTTAGACTATTCAGTCGATTGTGATACCACATTGGTGAACTTCTCTGTTATCACTGAGTGTTGCCCGATTCCATGTTAAGCTCAATGACAAGGGACCTCCTTTTTATAGCCGAGTCCGAACGGCGTTCCACATTGCAGTGAAGCCACTTAGAGAAGCTTTGAAACCCAAAGAAATGTCACCAGCATTACTGAGGTGGGATAACCCACCGCTGCAAAACGTTTTGGTGTTCGGTCGAAGCAGGAATCGAACCCACGACCTTGTGTATGCAAGGCGGGCATGCTAACCATTGCACCACGGTGGTGTTAGTATATGGTCTCTAATGACCATGCAAAAATTGGTCCACATCGGTTGATAATATATACCCCCTTATAAACCGATCCCCAGATTTGACCTCCTGTGCTTTTTGGAGAAGCAAAATTCATCCGATCTGGTTGAAATTTGGCACTTGGTGGTAGTCTATGATATTTAACAACCATGCCAAAAGTGGTCCATATCAGTCCATAACCATATATAGCCCCCATATAAACCGATCCCGAGATTTGATTTTGGAACCTCTTGGAGGAGCAAATTTCATCCGAGTTGAAATTTGGTAGATTGTGCTAGTATATGGCCGTTAACAACCATGTCTAACTAGGTCCATATCGGTCTATAGTTATATATAGCCCTCAGATAAATCGATCCCCAATCACATAAAAATTGGTCCATATCAATTTCATAATTCTATATAGCCCCCATATAAGCGACCCCCATATTTCAATTTCCATGTGGATTCGTAATTATTTGTAGACTTACCTATACATAACTTTTTTGTCTAATATATACCACGTATGGACTAACTCACAATTTAGAAAACGATGTTAAGAAGTTTTAAGATACCACAACCCAAGTAATTCGATTGTGGATGACAGTCTTTCGTAGAAGCTTCTACGCAATCCATGGTGGAGGGTACATAAGATTCGGCCTGGCCGAACTTACGGCCGTATATTCTTGTTTTAATTTACTTTTCGTCCGGACGGACAATCGATGCACGGGCCATCCATTTTGTAAGTTTATACATTATCCACTCGGCTATTATAGCTCTTATACTCATCAACACAGGAATATTTATGTAGTCAAGCACGTCTATCAATAGACCATCTGGTAATGCACACACAAGCACAGTTAAAGAAACTTCGTTGAAAGTAAACGAACAACTTAAGTTGTAAACGTGTAGCGCTCACTTTCCTAGAAACGATGTGCCAAATACAACATATCCTTTCGAAGGGTACCTTGTGGTAAAGCATGGTACTTTATTACATGTATACCACGTAGAACCAAGATGTAAAAGTTCTTTTCCGAGAGATACAAAAAAAAACTGTAACAAAAGAACGACCTTTGCGATATCAATTTTCCCAACGTTTTACATTTTGACGAGTAAATTTTTGTATCCTTCACTGAATTAAACATAGACTCGAGTATAACTCATTGACAACTGATAAGTTGTATTAGGTTAAAGTGGCAGCCTGATTTATTTCAGGTTCACTTAGACTATTAAGTTCATTGTGATAGAGTTGTATTACAATTAACTAGATATTCAGGAGCAGTCTTAACAATTGTTAGTATAAAACTCAGCTACACTTAAAGAAAATTTTTTTCTTCGAAGAACGAAATTTTAGACAAGCAAAGATTTCTTTTGATGCTAACAAAGTTTTCTTTTAAAGCAAGTAAAAAATAGTAGAGATAGTAGTTGACAATGATTTTTCATAAATTCGGGCTTAATTGCTTGTATAGGATATACATGATGATTAGTTTGGATAGTGGATTACTAGTTCATCAAAATAAGTTGGTATATCTATTTTTTCTCATGAAATACTCCAAATAATTAAGGTAATTATTGATTTTATCTTGTGGAAATAATTTCACCCAGAAAGAAATTAATTTTCCAAGCATTCAGTTACCAGCAAAATGTAAACAAGAAACTAAAATGTCAAAAACCCCCAACGATAATTAGAAGAAAATTTCATTTGAAAGAAAAAGATGACAGTGAATTTTCCCTGGTTATATGTGGTTACGCTTCAAATGCGTGGAAAATTATTAATGTTTTCAATAAAGCTACATGAAATGATGAATTACTGATTGTTGAATAAACTCTCTAAAAAATGCTGATACACAATGGGAGACTTATACTTCATATATAGCCTCACTCAGCTAAAGTGTCATAAGGGGGTGTTCCACCATATATTCTTCACCTCGCATGACGATGAACTTAGGAAAAAGAAAACTGTTTACTTTGCGGTTCCTCTCTAATGACGGAGGTTTGAAATTAAAATTCAAATTATGATTGGTCAAAAATATATTCGTGGCAAACGATGACCCCTTTTTTTGCGTTTTGCCAAGCTTCAGTGAGTTTTTCTATTTATCTAAGATTTGTTGTAGCTGTAGTTTCTAGATAGATCAAGAAGTCGAAGCCACAAAAATAAAAAAAAAAAAAAACAAATGATCATCAGGTCAAAGACATTTTCCAAGTTTCACTCGCCATGCTTTCCAAGTCTCCTAGACAATTGAATGAATGACATGGCAGCATTGGTAACAAATGGCGGTTGGTTTAATTTAAATTTGAATTTGAATACGATTTGGGGGATATTGCTGTTGTTCCAATTGTTCCCCACACTCACTACTCATTCACTCACTCACACCAATCTACTTATCTGTCAGACTTCATCAATTTGCCTGGAAAAATCAGTTGGTGATTTCCACAAAAGGTGCTATCAAAAGCAATTTTTATGTGATTTTTTACACAATATTTTGCCTGTTTTTTTTTTTTACCCCATCTTGACTACGTTTTCTGTTCCGTTTGGTTCAGTTCATTTCAGATCATTTCGATTGCGATTGCTATCCGGAGGTGCTCGGTATTCGTACATGGAATATATGTTCCATGTACCATGTGAATTTCCTAGAGGGCTTGTCCGTCCGCTGTGCGATGTTAATTATGTAGAGTGAATGCATGTTGTCTTCGTCATCATCATCGTCGTCGTCGTCGACGTTATTGTATCCGATTTTTCCTATTTAAGGAAAAACGCATAGAAGACAAGCAACGCCGCCACAACCACCACCGCTACTAACAACAACAAGTGTTTTAGGTGGTTGCATTTGTTGCTGGTGTTGTTGTTGTTCTATAACCAAACACATCAAAAGTTTTCGAGACCTCTGCAAAACCAAACGTCTTTGCTGAGGTTCACTAGTTGCTGTTCGACTTCAATAAATTGCATTGCATTTGTTAAGGGGGTTGGTATGTAAGGCTAGGGGGTAAGGCTGGGTGAAATTTTAGACACTCTCACACACGTGGAGATAACTATACATTTGAGCCAACTACAAACGATGTTAGGTTAGGTTAGGTGGCAGCCCGATGTATCAGGCTCACTTAGACTATTCAGTCCATTGTGATACCACATTGGTGAACTTCTCTTTTCACTGAGTGCTGCCCGATTCCATGTTAAGCTCAATGACAAGGGACCTCCTTTTTATAGCCGAGTCTGAACGGCGTTCCACATTGCAGTGAAACCACTTAAAGAAGCTTTGAAACCCTCAGAAATGTAACCAGCATTACTGAGGTGGAATAATCCACCGCTGGAAAACTTTTTGGTGTTCGGTCGAAGCAGGAATCGATCCCACGACCTTGTGTATGCAAGGCAGGCATGCTAACTATTGCACCACGGTGGCTCCCAACGATGTTACAGATGACACAGCGATAAAGCCACACAACCGCTGGGTTTCGAAGAGATTTTATTGGTACCCAGCAAAAAAATTGGGAAGTACTTCTAAAGGAAAAACTTCAAAAGCACTTCCAAAAATGTTCTATCAAAGATGTTCTTTATTTTAATTACTCAGGAAGTTCTTTTGATTCAATTTTTTACAACTCGTTTTTTTTCAAATTTTTAATGGGTAATTCTACTCTTTATACCCACCACCATAGAATGGTGACGGGGGTATAATAAGTTTGTCATTCCGTTTGTAACACATCGAAATATCGATTTCCGACTATATAAAGTATATATATTCTTGATCAGGGAGAAATTCTAAGACGATATAACGATGTCCGTCTATCTGTCTGTTGTAATCACGCTACAGTCGTCAATAATGAAGCAATCGTGCTGAAATTTTGCACAAACTCGTATTTTGTCTGCAGGCAGGTCAAGTTCGAAGATGGGCTATATCGGTCCAGATTTTGATATAGTCCCCATATAAACCGACCTCCCGATTTGGGGTCTTGGGCTTATAGAAAATATCCAATTTGCATCTAGAGGTATTTTAGGACCATAAAGAGGTGTGCCAAAAATGGTGAGTATCGGTCCATGTTTTGGTATAGCCTCCATATAGACCGATCTCCCGATTTTACTTCTTGGGTTTATAGAAACCGCAGTTTTTATTCAATTTACCTGAAATTGGAAATCTAGAGGTATTGTAGGACCACAAATACGTGTGCCAAAAATTGTGAGTATCGGTCCATGTTTTGGTATGGTCCCAATATAAAACGGCCTCCCGATTTGGGGTCTTGGGCTTATAGAAACCGCAGTTTTTATTCAATTTACCTGAAATTGGAAATCTAGAGGTATTGTAGGACCACAAATACGTGTGCCAAAAATTGTGAGTATCGGTCCATGTTTTAGTATGGTCCCCATATAAAACGGCCTCCCGATTTGGGGTCTTGGGCTTATAGAAACCGTAGTTTTTATCCAATTTGTCTGAAATTGGAAATCTAGAGGTATTTTAGGGCCAGAAAGAGGTTTGCCGAAAATGGTGAGTATCGGTCCATATTTTGGTATAGCCCCCATAAGAACGATCTCCTGATTTAACTCCTTGGGTTTCTAGAAACCGTAGTTTTTATCTGATTTGCCTGAAATTGTAAAGATTCTGGTATTTTAGGCTCACAAAAACGTCCATTTATCGGTCCATTTGGTAATGCCTCCATATAGACCGACTTCACTTCTTGATTTATCTTCGGGAAGTGTCCTCAAGTCCTCCTGAAATTTCAAAGGAAACCCAAATATTTGGTTCATGGTGGTGGGTATTTAAGATTCGGCCCGGCCGAACTTAGTGCTGTATATACTTGTTTTGTTTCAAATAGGGTAAAAAAAGAGTAAAAAGGTATAAATTTTTTTTTCGAAAAAATGCAAAATCCATTCTAGTAAATTTGCGAATTTTGGAAAATAGTTGAGGTCAAGCGTTTCAGATAAGCATTAGAATGCATTAAAAGTTATAAAAAAATTTAAAATTATGTATTTATAAAAATATCACAATTTTTTTTTTAATTCACATCGAAAACACAGAATTCGCAGCGCGCCTTAACAAGTGATGCATATTCAGTGCAACGGCAGTTTAAATAGTGGACATCCGTCCTACGACAAACCCATGTTAAATTCATCGCTTCTGCGCCAATTTTGCACCACTTCCCGATCCAAAAAGAACATTTTCACTACTTTTTTGGCGACGCTGGGTAATATTTAAACGCATGCAAAAAAATTGAACCCTATGGCACTAAAGTCAATTAATTTCTATTTAAGTTCATGAAGTCGTATTTGGTTTTTCAAATTAGAGTTAAAAAATTCCAACAATTATTTATTTCTATTGCTTTGAAAATTAATTCTTGAAATTGTCAGTGCATGGCAGGACCCGGTTTAGCTACTACAGAAAAATTTCGTTGCATATTTTCAGGGGTCACAATTGTCCGCTGTATAACACCATGGTTCAAGAAGGAAAAAGTGCTCAAAATTATAGTATTGGACGCATCTAGAGTCCAAAAAATCAAAATGTACGAAAACTATGGCACTAACAAGGAATAAATTAAAAAATGGAACAACATGGCCAAGGTGGCACAAAAATGTCAACACTAGCAGAAAAAATATTTTTCAATCACAAAATTAATTGTTCTAATTACTTTTTAATTGTAATTTCTTTTGATTTATTTTTAGTTTAATTAATAAAATTGTTCAATTAAATAACATGTTTAACTTCACATTTTTTAAAACTCAATTAAAATTTTAGTTGGACAAATTTTGGTGATATGTTTTTCTATACTTAACAAAATGGCACATATGTTACTAATGTGGCACAACGGCAACGCTCCTTATAATGTTGTACTTTGGTATAAAGAAGTTAATATAATTTGGCCTTGACTCCATATTAACTGTTCAGATTATATTCTCTTGTATAAAACAATTCCCCATTTTTTTTCAAATCTTCTTGAAGAGCATTTAGGAGTATTTTTTGATCAAATTAAGTGTTCCAAGAGATCCATCCATCCACTACCGCCCGCAAAAGTCCTTCATTTCCCTTACTCGCCATACTCCTCTCGTAAACTTTCTTACAATGTTGAAGTGTAGTTTTTTTCACAAGTTTTATGCTGATAACTCTCCTATTGTTTAGGTGCCACTGGTGCTGATGATGACGATGGTGAAGGTGGCAGTGACGGTGGTGGTGGCAATGCTAAGTATTGGCTGGTAGTACAAATAGTGGCTGACTGCCTGCCTGCCACACATACAAACACTCTCACACACTTATGCAGTGGCATTGTTGGTAGTGGCTGTGCCAGAGTTGTGATGTATAAAACAGGAGACATGCTCTACTGAACATGAGGTTCGATTAAATGTTAATGCTGGTTAACTTTGGGGTTTTCGTACACATTTTTTCTCGGCATATTTTTTTTCTTTCGTATTTATTTTTTTTGTTTTTTAATTTCATACAAAACCGACTTTAACTCAAATTCATCGGTTTTTGGGTTCACACATTGGTTTATTTTAAAGACTTGCTGAGGTAATGGTGGTAGAGCTACTGTTACTTACCCTCTGTCATTAATAAAGAGCTTCTTGTAGTCTTTGCTCTTAACATTAAGAGGGGAAGAAGGTAGTTTTTGGAGTTAGAGTAGGCTACAAGAGTGTATGTAGATCAGGGATGGAAAATGCAGTACTATAGTACTTTTTTCAATACTTTTTCAACCTGGTCAGTACCGTAGTACCCCTGCGAATGATTTAGTACCTTTTGTGTAGACATTTTTGAGCCGATATCAGATTTATGGTACACTAGTTTTGACAAAATATGTTAATATTTTGAGAAAGTTTTTAACAAACTTATTTGCTAGTAGTCTTTTACAATTTTGGCAAAACAGACAAGTTCATGCAGGAAGAAAATCTCGATTTTGTAAAAGCCATAGTCAAAAACACGATTTTATTGAATTTCAATAATGTTTTAGTCGAAAAAAGCATGTGATTCTATATTACGCTTCCACACGAATACTTTATAGATAAGAAGTTATTGATCGCGTGCTAAAAAATGCGAACCATTCAAGGTCGAAACTTGTGACAAAAATAATCTACCGACATTTGGAGAAAATATTACCAAAAACTACCAAAAAATATTATTTTGCAAAAATGTTGTCAAAATTTTATTTCTACAGAAAATCTTGTAATTTTTTTTCTTTTGGAGAATTTTATTTTATTTTTTGTTAAAATTTTGATTTCTGTAGAAAATTTTGTCAAAATTTTGATTTCTATAGAAAATGTTGTCACAATTTTGATGTCTATAGAAAATTTTGTCTAAATTTTGTTTCTATAAAAAATTTTGTTTCTATTGAAAATTTTGTCAAAATTATATTTCTATAGAAAATTTTGTTAAAATTTTATTTTTATAAATAATTTTGTCAAAAAAAAAAAAAAATTATAGAAAATTTTGTCAAAATTTTATTTCTATAGAAAATGTTGTCAAAATTTTGATTTCTATGGAAAATATTGTCAAAATTTTGATTTCTATAGAAAATTTTGTAACAAATTTATTTCTATAGAAAATTTTGTAAAAAATTTATTTCTATAGGAAATTTTTTAAAAAAGTTATTTCTATGGAAAATTTTGTCAAAATTTTATTTCTATAGAAAATTTTGTCAAAATTGTATATCTATAGAAAGTTTTGTCAAAATAATATTTCGGTAGAAAATATTTTCAAAATTTTATTTCTATAGAAAATTTTGTTAAAAATTTATTTCAATTTATCTACAGAAAACTTATGAAATACCATGAATTCTACAACTCTACCAAACCGTGATTGCAATACTTTAGTCTTTGTAATCAGATACATAACTAAAAAAATTTAAATTGTGGCTTCGACAAACAAAATTTTATTTTCTTAAAAAGTCACTCTAAAGGTGCTATTGACAATAATCTTCCAATGGGATTTTTGTTGAGATTTTGTGAAAAGTACTTTTTCGCTCAAAAAAATACCTTTTTTGTACTCTCTTAAAAATTGTATTTTCCATCCCTGATGTAGATCGTTAAAGTGTGTAGGTATTTTTCTCTCTCTCTCTCTCTCTACTTGATTATTTTTTTTCTGTTATTTTAATTTAATTTAAAGTTTTTGGTATAGAAAAGTTAACCAAAGTTTTTCGAGAAGACAAGGGATGGTCAATGCCTAAGAAGACGACTCAGTGATCATTCATCAAGTGGCAGTTCTAGAAACAGTGGAAGACCAAATTGAGTATGTTTTGGTGTAAGGAAAGGTGCCACACACGCATACACTGCGCACTATGGCAGGTGGTAGCAGGTGTTTTAAATTCTAGAGCATAGACATTGTTTGATGGAATTCTGATGAGAAGGTATGAATGAATGGGCTTACTAAGGTTTGCAAAAAGGCCTTTCAGAGTTCAAATGGAGGAGATAAAAATTGATAAAAATTGGAGATAAAAATTGTGGTAAAGAAGGCCTCAGTAGACCTCAAGATTCAAAGTTACTACACAGAAAATATATTGTTTTTGGCACAAAGATTTCATGTCCTTAAAGTTTTGGATTTAGCTTAGCACAGAAGACGAATTTCTCTGAATCAAAGTTTTTTCTTGATCAAAAGTCGATTAAGTTTTCCATGATGTAATTTTGCCTTTAGAGCTAGAAGATTCGACTTTAAAATGGGCATCTTCTCTATGACGAGATAAAATTCGAGAAACAATTTTTACAATTTTTTCCATATTTTTTAAAATGAAATCCGAAATATTGAAATATAATCAGATCTGGAAAACAATGCAGTAGATGCTTAAGAAGAGTACATCCACACTGAAAAAAATATTGTCGTGAGGTCAAAGATTTCATGTCTTTAAAATACGAATATAAATTTTGCTTAGCATAGAAGACGCATTTCTCTAAAATAAAGTTATTTTACTTGTCCAAAAGTCGATAAACTTTTCAATGAAGTCGTATTGTCCTTATAATTAAGTGATTTGACTTAAAAATGGGTATCTTAACATGAAAGAAAAAAACTTGACTTTAATAATTCAGAAAAATTCTTTAAATTTAATGAAATTGTCTTTAAATTTGTTGTCTTTTTGCATCTTGACTACAAAGCAAAAAATCGTTCAAATATAGGACATGTTTTTCAAAACTTTATTTTAAAGAAGTTTTTTACTTCAAACATAGCATAATTTCTACTGGAAGTCGAGTCCTAATTTGGAAAATAAAGTTGCCGTTAACTCGTTTTTAAAGGACTTTGATAGCATATGAAGAAAAAAACTGAGAAAGCGAAAAATTAAAATTTGCTTCCTACACCGAAAAAAAAGTTTACTATTTTTTATGAAAAATGAACTAGCCCATAGTAAGAATGACCATGATTTGGCGCCAAAGATTTTTTTCATCTAGATAAGTTCATGATTTTCTTATAAATTAATTCATGTATTGCATCGTATTTTAGTTCATTATTACTATGCTGTGGGAAGAATATAGTTAAACTCATTCAAAATATTCCTGCTATCCGGAAAAATGAACGATTTTTGGGAAACCTGTATTAAGAAATTGGTTTGAAATAAACTGTTTGTCGGTATAATTTTCAAAAAAGTAGAGAAAATGAGGAATCAAAGGTACAACAAGCCTGTATACAACTTAGAAATTTTTCGTACAAAACAAGTCAATTTTCTATAACCACCAGTATTTTATTTCAAAAAATTATTATTATATTACACAAAACTATGGCTTATGAAATGAAATATTTTTATTAGTACGTTGGATGCAGTTACTTGTCGGTAGTTAGTAATTGCTTCTTCAAAATCTATGAGGAATCTATAAAAAATTATATACACCCGTCAAGGATTATGTTAACTACTTTTTATTCTACTTTATCTAAAATTTTCAATGTGAGTAAAAACACTCCAACATATAATAAAAAGGGAAATAATCTGTAGGTAGCCATCGTACGAATCGGTAATGTCGTTAAGTTAATTTTTACTACAAAAATTTTTTTCCATACAAATTTTTTCTTAGTAAATTGTCCACATTTCGTAATAAGATTTTTATATTGCTCATGTATTTTTATAATAGAATCAACGATGCATTAACTACTGTGTTGGAAATTTATTTAAGGAAAAATCCTTCCCATTTCGTAGTTAGTGAACTAAAAAACATTTACTGAATTTTTATAAGTTTTCCTTTAGCTAAGTTAATTTTCGTTGTGGTTACGAAAAATGAACTATATTACAGTAAATTTGTTGAACTATGTGAAAGTTAAAATGGTCCTTAAATTTACAAGACACTTTTTTTTTCTGTGTAGAAGCAAGTACACAAAACCTAAATTTAAAAGAGAATTGTGTCTTAAAAGTATCCTTACTTCTCCGCTTCTTTGGCTCGGAATCAATACCAAATTTTTTAAAGTAAAGACAAAATCTTTGGAACCGAGTATGCTTTTTTTTTCAGTGCACCTTATGACAAGCACATGTCATATTCATTGCTTTTGAGTCAAATTTGCCCTACACTAAAAAAATTTGCGTTTATTCAAAGATTTTGACTTTCGAATAAGGATTCGTACTGATTCCGAGGCCAAAATGCGGCTTTTTTTTTAAATAATTACATTTATAAGGGATTTATGTAGTTTTTAATCTAGGATCAATAAAACTTAAATTACGACACAGATCTACACCCAAAAAAAAAGTGAACCCACCGTGAAAGAAAATGTAGGTTTATTTTAAAGGGTGGTTAAATTGTAAGGGACGACGTTGAATGTGAACCACACCTAACCGCCAAGTTTTTTTTCCGAATTTTATTTGACATTTCTCTATTTCAGACTTACTCAATTTGAACCATGGAGAGATACACAATCCAACAACGTGTTAAATGGTTCCAAGAAATGGCAACAGTGGATGATCAATTTTCGAAGAAAATCATCTTCAGTGTGAGGCACATTTTCGCCTCAGTGGATTCGTCAATAAACAGAATTGCCGCATTTGGGCGAATGAGAATCCAAGAGTGATTGTCGAAAAACCAATGCACCCACAAAAATTGACTGTTTGGTGCGGTTTATGGGCTGGCGGCATAATCGGGCCGTATTTTTTCCAAAATGGGGCCGGTCAGGCAGTTACTGTGAATGGTGTTCGCTATCGTGAGATGGTAACGAACTTTTTATGGCCCGAATTTGGCCACACAGCTAACGAAACAATGGCTCTTTTGGGCAACAAATTCAATGGCCGTGTTATCTCATGTAATGGCGATGTCAATTGGTCGCCAAGATCATGTGATTTGACACCGTTGGACTTTTTTCTTTGGGGTTATTTGAAAGAAAAGGTGTACGTCGATAAGCCAGCAACAATTCAAGAGCTAAAGGATGAGATAAATCGGCACATTAACGACATAGAACCTCCATTATGCCTCAGCGTCATCGAAAATTTGGACCATCGGATGAAGGTGTGCCACCGAGGTCGCGGCGCCCATTTGGCCGATATTTTTTTTCCATACATAATTGAGTAATACCAGTATATCATAATAAAATAAAATTACAATAATTTCCTAAATAGTTTGTGTTTTATTCAAAATCAACATCGGCCCTTGAAATTTTAACCACCCTTTAGAAAATTTTAGCTAAAATAGTTTTTGCAACATGTTACAAATAAGTTAATACTTTTTGTCAAATTGAAGAAAATTTATTAAAAAAAATTAATTTTTTTCTCTTGTTTAAGAAAATTTCATATGTTGTAAGAAAAAATTGGATTTAGAAATTGTTAAAATGTCTTTAGCGCTATACTAGGTTCATGACAGGTACAATTTTAGTAAAATTGACTCATTCGAGAGACTTATGAACTCAATTTAAGCAAACTTCAGCCATTTTAGGAAAATATGAACTATTTTATTTTTTAGTAAAATTGTGCACTATATTTGTATACAACTTTTTTTATACCCTCCACCATAGGATGGGGGGTATATTAACATTGTCATTCCGTTTGTAACACATCGAAATATTGATCTAAGACCCCATAAAGTATATATATTCTGGGTCGTGGTGAAATTCTGAATCGATCTGAAACAAGCTATCGACTTGAAACTTGGCACAAGTAGTTGTTATTGATGTAGGTCGGATGGTATTGAAAATGGGCCATATCGGTCCACTTTTACGTATAGCCCCCATATAAACGGACCCCCAAATTTGGCTTGCGATTGCTCTACGAGAAGCAAATTTCATCCGATCCGGCTGAAATTTGGTACATGGTGTTAGTATATGGTCTCTAATGACCATGCAAAAATTGGTCCATATCGGTCCATAATTACATATAACCCCCATATAAACCGATCCCCCGATTTGGCTTGCGGAGCCTCTAAGAGAAACAAATTTCATCCGATCCGGCTGAAATTTGGAACATGGTGTTGGTATATGTTCTCTAATGACCATGCAAAAATTAGTCCACATCGGCCCATAATTATATATAGCCCCCATATAAACCGATCCCCAGATTTGACCTCCGGAGCCTCTTAGAGGAGCAAAAGTCATCCGATCCGATTGAAATTTGGTACGTGGTGTTAGTATATGGTCTCTAACAACCATGCAAGAATTGGTCCATATCGGTTCATAATTATATATATATAGCTCCCATATAAATCGATCTACAGATTTGTCCTCCGGAGCCTCTTGGAGGAGCAAAATTCATCCGATCCGGTTGAAATTTGGAACATGGTGTTAGAATGTGTTCTCTAACAAACACGCAAGAATTGGTCCACATGGGTCCATCATTATATATAGCCCCCATATAAACCGTTCCTCAGATTTGATCTCCGGAGCCCCTTGGAGGAGCAAAATTCATCCGATCCGGTTGAAATTTGCAACGTGGTGTTAGAATAAGGCCGCTAATAACCATGCCAAAATTGGTCCATATCGGTCTATAGTTATATATAGCCGATCCCAAATCACACAAAAATTGGTCCATATCGGTTCATAATCATGGTTGCCACTCGAGCCAAAAATAATCTACCAAAATTTTATTTTTATAGAACACATTGTCAAAATGTTATTTCTATAGAAAATTTTGTCAAAATTTTATTTCTATGGAAAATTTAGTTAAAATTTTATTTCTATAGAAAATTTTTTCCAAATTTTACTTCTATAGAAAATGTTGTCAAAATTTTATTTTGTCAACATTTTATTTCTATAGAAACTTTAAACTTAATTATATACGTATTTAATCGGCCTTTTTTAGTTTAATATATATACTACGTATGGACTACCTTGTAATTTAGAAGACGGTGTTAGGAAGTTTTAAGATACCTTGCCATTGGCAAGTGTTACCGCAACCCAAGTAATTCGATTGTGGATGTCAGTCTTCAGTAGAAGTTTCTACGCAATCCATGGTGGAGGGTACATAAGCTTCGGCCTGACCGAACTTACGGCCGTATATACTTGTTTTTCTTATTTTTAGTTCACGTCATTAAAGTGAGCAAAAAATTATTCAAATAAGGAACATTTACTCATATTGTGCAAAATTTATCTAAAATAAACTAATCTTCATGAACTAAAATAAAGTTCAGTTGGCATTAGAGCCCCTTTTTTCTGGGTATAATTTATCAAATTTTCAATCACCTTTTGTGATATATTAATAAAGTTATTCACGTACCAACAGATGCCACTTAAAAAATCCAAATTATAATAGATACGTCACATTATTTATTTATTTACAAAATTAGACTTATAGTATAATATAAGAATAATATTACAATAGTAGCATTGGCTACAGAGGCCATCAGCTAATACGTCACATTAAAAACTGTTTTCTTAATTAAAAAAAAAAAGAAAAAAATTTGAACCAAAGATGCATAATTCTCAACATAAGTCTCAGCCTGTGAAGCTTTTTTATCATAAATCTAAAGTTTGAATATATCAGTTAATTTGAAGACGATTTCTTTAATTTAAAAATATTTTTCTTTTCTCTTAGGAAATTTAGTCCAAAGACATACAACTTCAATGGAGGGACACAAATTTCAAAGATTTGTGTCCAAAGAGTTTTTAAAGCAAAGACTTATTTTTAATTTATTTTTTTTTCTTTTAATTAAAATTCAATTATTTTAAAGAAATTTTTTCTCAATATTGTGTAAATTGCGTAAATCTTTCATATAAGGTCAATATTTTTTTAGGGTCCAAAAAGAAGGCTTGTTGTGTGAATTGTGTATCCCAAAATTAAGGTTGGATAATCTTTAATATTATAAAAAAAAAACATTTTTTCATTTTAACTGCAATGATGTATACACATTAGATATCACATCCAGATTTGTTCCACATTTTTTTTGTATGGGCCTTAAAAATTTCCCCACTGTGTTTTTCATTCCAATCTTCAATTTCAAGTTCTCATATGAGCGTATCTAAAACTATTTATCAGAGTTTTCCGTTCATATGTCTGTCCATCGGACACTTTGTGGTTTACGTACAATCTCGATGACTACCTAGTCAAGTATTAATGTTGCCTTTAATTATTTGATAGTATTTCCAATGTTATAGCGATTTACTTATAACGATCATTTCCCCATTCATATGGCTTTAAGAAAAACATCAACATAAAGGTTACTCATTATCTCCACCATATATACAAAGGGGGTATGTAGCATATTAAACTGCACTGAACTGAATTGAAATTGTAGAGCAAAACAATTTCTTATTGTTTAAATTACATGTGAAGCATCTTGAGTTTGTAATAAATGGATTTATTATGCAAAAATTATTCATACCTCTAACTCTATAGTAATTCGAATTTGAACATAACCCCAAATGAATCTAAGAAATCAGCAGCAAGCCAAGTCCAACTTAAATTATAGCTTTGTTTTTTTTTTTGTTTATTTCTTGATTATTTCATTCCGAATGATTCCTCCACCCCATATTGTTTTGACTTGACTTTTGGAGTTTAATTAATGATTACACAAAATACAATTTTAAATATATTGTTGATTCATTTCAATCGTAAAACCGCTACCTAGATAGGCTACTAAACAATGAGGTTGATGATGCAAATGCCCATCATCACCTTTATTAATTGCTAAATTTACCAAAGCCAAAGGTGGAAGTTATTTAACAATAAAAAACATATTTGGCAATGAAGTTTTCTATTAGATGAATCAATTGCAGTTAGTAATGTTTTTAATTGAAATGGTCAAATAATTAAAAAAATTTTTTTTATTTGGAAATGTAGAAATAGAGGAGAAAATTGATATACATGGTAGTAGTTAATATACTTTAAATAAATAAACAAAAAAAACAAATAAATAAATACGAAACTGAGGTAAATCATATAAAAAATAAATAAATATAAATTTAATAAATTTAAACGAAATGAAATTAATTTTAATTAAAATTAGTGAAATGTAAATAAATTAATGCTAATATTAATTTATGTATTTTTTATTTACGATATTTAAAATGGAATTGAGTATGTTAAACTAAAGAAAACTTAATCAAATAAAAAATATGGGTTATAAAACCTTTGTTATTATTATCTTCCCCATTTAATATAATAATTTATTATGATTTTATATTTTTATACCCTCCACCATAGGATGGGGGTATATTAACTTTGTCATTCCGTTGGTAACACATCGAAATATTGCTCTAAGACCCCATAAAGTATATATATTCTGGGTCGTAGTGAAATTCTGAGTCGATCTGAGCATTTCCGTCCATCCGTCCCTCCGTCCGTCCGTCTGTTGAAATCACGCTAACTTCCGAACGAAACAAGCTCTCAACTTGAAACTTGGCACAAGTATTTGTTATTGTTGTAGGTCGGATGGTATTGCAAATGGGCCATATCGGTCCACTTTTACGTGTAGCCCCCATATAAACGGACCCCCAAATTTGGCTTGCCGATCCTCTAAGAGAAGCAAATTTCATCCGATCCGGCTGAAATTTTGCACATGGTGTTAGTATATGATCTTTAACAACCATGCAAAAATTGGTCCACATCGGTCCATAATTATATATAGCCCCCATATAAACCGATCCCCCGATTCGGCTTGCCGAGCATCTGAGAGAAGCAAATTTCATCGGATCCGGCTGAAATTTGGTACATGGTGTTGGTATATGTTCTCTAACAACCATGCAAAAATTGGTCCACATCGGTCCATAATTATATATAGCCCCCATATAAACCGATCCCAAGATTTGGCTTGCGGAGCCTCTAAGAGAAGCAAATTTCATCCGATCCGGTTGAAATTTGGTACATGGTGTTAGTATATGGTTTCTAACAACCATTGGTCCATATCGGTCCATAGTTATATATAGCCCCCATATAAACCGATCACCAGATTTGACCTCCGGAGCCTCTTGGAAGACCAAAATTCATCTGATTCGGTTGAAATTTGGTACGTGATGTTAGTATATGATATTTAACAACCATGCCAAAAGTGGTCCATATCAGTTCATAATCATATATAGCCCCCATATAAACCGATCCCGAGATTTGGCTTTGGAGCCACTTGGAGGAGCAAATTTCATCCGAGTCAGTTGAAATTTGGAACATTGTGCTAGTATATGGCCGTTAACAACCATGCCTAACTAGGTCCATATCGGTCTATAGTTATATATAGCCCTCAGATAAATAGATCCCCAATCACACAAAAATTGGTCCATATCAGGTTCACATCCCAGCAAAAAAATTGGAAGTTGTTCCACAAACATTTCTTTTAAAGCCCATCCCAGAATCCCCCATCGAGTTTTTTCAACTTCCGATGCAGTCCTTTTGGACAAGTCCACAAACATTTCTTCTAAAGCGCATCGTGGGATCCCCCAATAATTTTTTCCACGTCCGATGCAGACCTTTTGGACAAGTGCACAAACATTTCTTCTAAAGCGCGTCTTGGGATCCCCCAATGATTTTTTTCTACTTCCGATGCAGTCCTTGTGGACAAGTATTAGAAAGAACGAAATCAGGCTATTTTAAGTGCAAATTTTGTACAATTAAATTTTACAAAAAAATAGAAAACTAATAAAAAAAACTAAAAAAAGGTAGAAATTAATAAAAAAGTAAAAAAATATTAATAATAAAAAAAATAAATTTCATCCCCGCTGGGATTTGAACCTGTGCCGTTTGACTTTTTCGCTTCCATGGAAGTTCTTTTAAGAAGGTTTTGCAAATTGCGAGAATTTTTAAATTTTTCGTTGATTTTTAATGGAAAAAATATATTTATACGAAAATATATGCCGAAAATAAAAAATAAAAATGATGCATGACATAAAAAAATAATTTTTTAGAAAAATAGTTGAAAAAAAATTGCCGCTGGTGAGATTTGAACCTGCGTATCTTATTTTTTCGTTCATACTAATAAAGAACAACTCGAGAAGCAATTAAAATGTTATTCTTTGGTGTCGCATTACGATCATATTACAAACATTTGAATTGACCTTTCGACGCTTTATGTTCAATGGCTTTTGTGGCTGTGTGCTAAGGCGTTCTGTTATGGTGCCAGCAAACCCAGGTTCAACCCCTGTCGGAGCGAAAAAGTTTTTCAAATTGTAAAAATTAGATAATAGGAAAATAATTGTGTAATAAAACATATGGATGAAAAAAAAGTGAAATTGGTTGAAAAAAAAATTTTTTTTCGCTTTTTAAATTTCTTCATTCAAATTAACTTCCTGGGCACAACTTCTAAAGCAATGCAAAAGATCCAAAAAGGGAGTACTTCCGTTCTATGACAAGCCCATGTGAAATTCAGTGGAGATGATCCAAGTTTGCACTACTTCCGGATCACAGATTGGGGATCCAAACTACTTTTTTGGAAGCTCTTTTTTTGCTGGGATGTTAATTGTATATAGCCCACATATAACCGACTCCCATATTTCAATTCTGGCTCTATACACTGAAAAAAAAGCATGCCCGGTTCCAAAGATTTTGTCTTTACCTTAAAAATGTTGGTATTGATTCCGAGCCAAAGAAGCGGAGACTAAAAGTAAGGATACTTTTAAGACGCAATTCTCCTTTAAATTTGGGTTTTGTGTACTTGCTTCTAGGAAGCAAATTGTAACGTTTTGCTTTTTCAGCCTTTTTTCTTCATGTGCTATCAAAGTCCTTTAAAAACGAGTTAACGACAACTTTATTTTCCAAATTAAAACTCGACTTCCAGTAGAAATTATGCTATGTTTCAAGTAAACAACGTCTTTAAAATAAAGTTTTGAAAAACATGTCCTATATTTGAATGACTTTTTGCTTTGTAGTCAAGATGCAAAAAGACAACAAATTTAAAGACAATTTCATTATATTTAAAGAATTTTTCTGAATTAATAAAGTCAAGTTGACCTTAGCCCAAACATTTTTCCGTCATGTTATGATACGCATTTTTAAGTGAAATCACTTAATTATAAGGACAATACGACTTCATTGAAAAGTTTTTCGACTTTTGGACAAGGAAAAATACTTTATATTAGAAAAATGCGTCTTCTCTGGTAAACAAAATTTGCATTCGTATTTTAAAGACATGAAATCTTTGACCTCACGACAATATTTTTTTCAGTGTACGTACCATGCAAAAGTTCATATCGATTCGTAATTAGTTGTAGACTCACAATTTAGAAAACGATGTTAAGAAGTTTTAAGATAACACAACCCAATTAATTCGATTGTGGATGACAGTCTTTCGTAGAAGTTTCTACGCAATCCATGGTGGAGGGTACATAAGATTCGGTCTGGCCGAACTTACGGCCGTATATACTTGTTTTAAATTAAAAAAATAAAGCGGACAGCTTAACAAGTATATAATTTTGATTTAAATTGGTTGGTTTGTTCTTATGGCAATTGCTAAGTTTAGGTTAGTTAAATTAAAATATCTATAAATAATTTTATTTAATATAGATATAAAGTTAACTAAAAAAAAAAGAAAAACAACAACGATCTCCATGCCAAAATACTTCAAACTTTGCAAATGGTAACAAAAAATGTCCTTCTGTTATTTTTTAAATGGTTTCCCTTATGCAAGAGCATCTTTTATCAGCGTCTACAGATGAATTTGTTTTTGGGCATCTCTTTTTTTAATGTTGATTTGAATTTGAGTGTCTTGGTTTTCCATTTCTTCAGCATAATGGTTTTTTTCACACTTGTTCTTCATTTTCGTCGAACGAAATTTAAGCAAATATTTTAATTGCATTTTCTTGTATGGCTGGCAACCATCATTTGAACTGAACTTGCAATGGCAACAGCGAAATTAAGTGTATTCAACAGTAGCATACTACTAAATGGGCTACGCCACATATATGTATATGTGAACTAAAGAAAATTGACGTGGTGGTGTGGCGGTGCGAGAGAGTTTACATCTTGTGTCTATGTGAGGAATATCCTTTTGGCTGGGTTGGCTACGAATGCGGTCTCTTAGCATTGGTAGTCGATGTGATATCGAAGCTGGTACAACATAAAGGACTCTTTGCCACTTTATTTGGCCCCTCCAGCCAGGTTTTCTTGCAAATGGAATGTGAGTTAATGTACCAAGGATATGGCATGTGCATATGTGTGTGTGTTTGTGCTTATATGTAATATAAAATTTTATCGTTTGGAAATTTTTCAATTTCCAAAATGTTGGAAAACGTTCAGTCTCCGAAATTGTTATACACATTAGTTTGTTGTTGATACTGTTGAATTCATTCTCGACCCGTCTCTTCATTATTGCCCTTTTGGCGTTCAAACATATCTATCTTTATGCGGATGGATCCTCAAAAACGCGGCTTTTATATTCCTTAAGCTATAACATAAACTGTGTACGTGTGTGTATGAAGCTTGTGTCCTTGTATGTGGATAAATTTGTAAGCCATCTCCCACATTACTTTGCGAATATAAAGTCATCGAGAATGTGAAGCATTTTTATTTTTCTTCAATTTTAAATTTACTTTGTGTAAATTGGTAAGAGTTTACTTTTCAAAAATAATTTAATGATATTTTTCAAATATGTTGATACAATTACAAATTTATGCCAATTTCTAGAAATAACCCCTTTGGAAATATTTTAGAAAGTCTAAAGTCCACAGTCGTGTCACATTCACGCACTCACAAAAAAAAGTTTACTTGTATCCAAAGATTTTGCCCTTCCCTTAATGATTTTGGTATTGATTCCGAGCCAAAAGTGCGGCTTCTTTAAAATAAAGAAAGTTTTTAGCGACGCATCTGGCCTTAAATCTAGGATCAATAAAATTAAAATTAGGATACAGATCTCATTTATAAAATTGTCATTCTCTTTTCGCGGTTTATTAATAAAGGTACTCGCGTACAAATAAATGTCAGTTTAAAAATCCATATTATAACGGATACTTCAAATGTTTTTTTTTTTTTTTTTTTTTTTTTTTAAATTCTAAAAAAACTTTACAGCAAAGACGCTAAATCCTCAAAATAAGTCTTACGGTATGGTCACACTGGGTAAATATTTGACAGAAATAAAAAAAGAATTCGTCGCCGCAATCAAACCAGAAAACATTTTTACCTCATATTGAATAGATTACATCACAATAGGAGTATTTTCCAAAATCGGCATTCAGATATTTCAAAAGTGATCCAGGAAAAAAGTTTGACACTCATTTTGGGCAAATATTTTCCTAGTGTGACCATATGCTAGCCTATATTTGACGCGTTTTTATCTTAAAACTAAAGTTTCAATATTTCAGTTAATTTAAGGACAATTTATTTAAATCAAAAATGTGTTTCTTTACTTTAACGAAAATTAGCCTTTGTTCAAAGACATGCGACTTTAACGAAGGGATGAAAATTTACAAAATTTGTGTCCTAAATTTAATGAAAAAGATTTTTGAAGCAAAGATTATAAACTTTATTTCAATTAAAATTTAATTATTTTAAAGAAATTTGTCCTTAATATTTTGTAAATTTCGCATCCTAAAATTTAGATTGCGTAATCTTTAATATGGCATAAATATTTTTTTGGTGCGGTTGCCACAGTTGCTAGAATTCTACCAAAAATATTTTGACATAATTTTCTATAGAACTAAAATTTTGACATAATTTTCTAAAAAAAGTAAAATGTTGACAAAATTTTTTAGGAAAATAAAATTTTGACAAAAATTTCTATAGAATCAAAATTTTGAAAAAAATTTCTATGGAAATAAAATTTTGACAAAATTTTCTATAGAAATAAAATTTTGCCAAAATTCTCTATAAAAATAAAATTTAGATAAAATTTTCTATAGAAATAAAATGTAGACAAACTTTTCTATAGAAATAAAATTTTGACAAAATTGTCTATGGTAATAAAATTTTAACAAAATTAAAAAAAAAAAAATTCTATAGAAGGAAAATATAGACAAAAATTTCTATAAAAATAAAGTTTTGTTAAATTTTTCTATAGAAATAAGATTTTTTTCGACATTTTCTATAGAAATAAATTTTTAACAAATTTTTCTATAGAAATAAAATTTTGGCCAAATTTTCTAAAGAAATACAAATTTAAAGAAATTTTCTGTAAAACTAAAATGTTTATAAAATTTTCTATAGAAATAAACTTTTTACAAAATTTTCTATAGAAATAAAATTTTGGCAAAATTTTCTATAGAAATTGAATTTTGCCTAAATATTCTACAGCAATGGCATTGTCTATAAATTTCCGCAAAGCTTTCTATAAAAATAAATATAGATTTTTTTGCTTGGCAGGTTTCTGGTAAAATTTTCTACAAATTTTGGTAGATTATTTTTGTCTCGAGTGGAATACATTTTTTTAAGCCAAAACCTTTTTATCCTTTTGATCTGTACCTCTATCTGTCCGTCCGTCCGTTTACACAATAGAAAAAACATAGAAAAAAAAACAAGTATATACGGCCGTAAGTTCGGCCAGGCCGAAGCTTATGTATCCTCCACCATGGATTGCGTAGAAGCTTCTACGAAAGACTGTCATCCTCAATCGAATTACTTGGGTTGCGGTAACACTTGCCGATGGCAAGGTATCTTAAAACTTCCTAACACCGTAATTTATACCACATAGTCCATACGTGGTATATATTAAACTAAAAAAGGCCGATTAAATACGTATATAATTAAGTTTAAAGTTTCTATAGAAATAAAATTTTGACAACATTTTCTATAGAAGTAAAATTTGGAAAAAATTTTCTATAGAAATAAAATTTGGAAAAAATTTTCTATAGAAATAAAATTTGGAAAAAAAAATTTTCTATAGAAATAAAATTTTGACAAAAATTTTCATAGAAATAAAATTTTGACAAAATTTTCTATGAAATAAAATTTTGACAAAATTTTCTATAAAAATAAAATTTTGACAAAATTTTCTATAGAAATAACATTTTGACAATGTTTTCTATAAAAATGAAATTTTGGTAGATTATTTTTGGCTCGAGCGGCAACCATGATTATGAACCGATATGGACCAATTTTTGTGTGATTGGGGATCGGCTATATATAACTATAGACCGATATGGACCAATTTTGGCATGGTTATTAGCGGCCTTATACTAACACCACGTTGCAATTTTCAACCGCATCGGATGAATTTTGCTCATCCAAGAGGCCCAGAGATCAAATCTGGGGAACGGTTTATATTGGGGCTATATATAATTATGGACCGATATGGAGCAATTCTTGCGTGTTTATTAGAGACCACATTCTAACACCATGTTCCAAATTTCAACCGGATCGGATGAATTTTGCTCCTCTAAGAGGCTCCGGAGGTCAAATCTGGTGATCGGTTTATATGGGGGTTATATATAATTATGGACCGATTTCGACCAATTTTGGCATGGTTGTTAGAGACAATATACTAACACCACGTACTAAATTTCAATCGGATAGGATGACTTTTGCTCCTCTAAGAGGCTCCGGAGGTCAAATCTGGGGATCGGTTTATATGGGGGCTATATATAATTATGGGCCGATGTGGACCAATTTTTGCATGGTCATTAGAGAACATATACCAATACCATGTACCAAATTTCAGCCGGATCGGATGAAATTTGCTTCTCTTAGAGCAATCTCAAGCCAAATTTGGGGGTCCGTTATATGGGGGCTATACGTAAAAGTGGACCGATATGGACCAATTTTTGCATGGTTGTTAGAGACCATATACTAGCACCATGTACCAAATTTCAGCCGGATCGGATAATATTTGCTTCTCTTAGAGCAATCTCAAGCCAAATTTGGGGGTCCGTTTATATGGGGGCTATACGTAAAAGTGGACCGATATGGCCCATTTGCAATACCATCAATAACAACTACTTGTGCCAAGTTTCAAGTCGATAGCTCGTTTCGTTCGGAAGTTAGCGTGATTTCAACGGACGGACGGACATGCTCAGATCGACTCAGAATTTCACCACCACCCAGAATGTATATACTTTATGGGGTCTTAGAGCAATATTTCGATGTGTTACAAACGGAATGACAAAGTTAATATACCCCCATCCTATGGTGGAGGGTATAATAATGATGATGTTCCGAAATGGAGCAAAATTGAAAAAATGACATATTTCTTAACATTGCAAATATTTTTTTTTGTTTGTTCTTACTGTATTTTAGAATATACCATTCAGAAAATTTGATTTTTTTCGGATGTACACTAAAACTAATGATTTTTAATGTATATCCCAAAATTTTAAAGCTTTTTTTAGGGAATCTTCGAACTTCAGAAGAATTCGAAATGGTAGAAATTTACTTTATTTTTGAAAAAAACGAATATGTTTGTCCTCGAAATTTTATGTTGCTACATTTATCTTGCCAACGGAGTTTTGCGATATTATTGAGTACTACTGTATCATCCATTCTAATACTTTAAACCATTTGATTTTGGCTAAGAAAGAACATCAACGAAACCTATTATAATAAACTTAAACCAAGTATCACAAGGAATTCGTCCTTTTTCTCATGTATTTCTTTTCTCAATACTACATTCTATAGAAATTATGTTGATCCTTTTTGAAGGACATTGAGTCTATGTGTTTATTTCAATTTCTGTTCAATTTGTTTGTTAATAAAATGGCAAATCAAGAGTCCTTTCAAAAAGCAATGAACATCGCAAGCCTACCCTATGTATATCCCTTAGTCCAGGAGTGTGTGTCCTTTTTTGTTTGGTTGATTCTCCCCCCTAAACAAAAGAATATCCCATTCCAATTTAAAACACCAAGTCCTTGTGTTATTGGTTATATAGTGTTTCATTTGTGTATTCTTCAATTTTCTTTAAAATTTATGTTGCATTAAAAATGTTCCTTTCAATTTTTATGGCAGGGTTTTGGGATTTAGTTCTGGTTGTGGGTATAAAAAAAATCCAAAGAATTTCTTTGGTATTGCCTTACATGACAAACAGCACGTGACATATGGACCATGAAAAAGTCATTGAAAACGGCTGAAGCTATTGCTGTGTGACTAGCGCACCAGTTCTCAACTCAACCAAGTTAACAAGTGATTTCTAAGGGTCATCAATATAAGAGGGTAGAGGGAGGGGGAAGCGAAAGCCTAAGCTTTGCAGAAAACCAATGAATATATAATGATGACCTATCACAGAGAATGGCCAAGTTTTATGGGTTTAAATTTCAAATCTTCAGGGATTCTTGATAACCTTGTCCATATCCATTGTCAAGCTCTTTTGAAAGTAGTAAACATGAGCAAATTTCTATCCTTATTGTACAAAAGACATTTAATTTTCCTATTAAAATCACCATAACATCAATAAAAATTAATCAAACTTCAGTATTCCAAATTTTCTTTTTTATGGTTTATGAGTTTTTTTTTTTATATTTCTTTTCTTTGAATATAAAATTTAATTTGTGTTTGTGATTTTATAATTTATATGTGTGGGATATGATGTTTCAAAGAGTTTTGGAATGAACTGGAACGATTTGCTTCAAATTTCCCAAGATTTTGTAGGAAAAACTAAAAAAAAATCATTTTTATAATATTTTAGTTATAAATTAAAATTAATTTTTTGTTAAAGTTTGAGAACTTGGCAATTTGGTCAATGGAGAAGTTACACTTTCAATCAGGGATGGAAAATACAATTTTTGTGAAAGTACAAAAAAGGTATTTTTTTGAGCGAAAAATTACCTTTCATTAAAATTCCATTGTAAGATTATTGTCAAGAGCTCCTTTAGACTGAATTTTAAAGAAAATAAAATTTTAACAAAATTTTCTATAGAAATAAAATTTTAACAAAATTTTCTATAGAAATAAAATTTTGACAAAATTTTCTATAGAAATAACATTTTGACAAAATTTTCTATCGAAATAAAATTTTTACCAAAATGTTCTACCAAAATAAAACTTTGACAAAATTTTCTATTAGATAAAATCTTCTAGAGAAAATATTCTATCCAAATTTTCTATAGAAATAAAATTTTGGCAAAATTTTCTATAGAAATAGAATGTTGACAAAAAATAAAATTAAATTTTGACAATTTTTTCCAAAAGAACTAATTTTTACAAACTTTTATGTAGAAATAAAAATTTGACAAAATAAAACTTTGACAAAATTGTCTATAAGATAAAATTTTGATAAAATTTTCTATAGAAAATATTCTATCCAAATTTTCTATAGAAGTAAAATTTTGGCAAAATTTTCTATAGAAATAAAATGTAGACAAAAAATAAAATTAAATTTTGACAAAATTTTACAAAATTTTATGTAGAAATAAAAATTTGACAAAATTCTCTGAAGAAGTAATTTTTTGCAAAATAATATTTTTTTTGTAGTTTTTGCTACGATTTTCTCCAAATGTTGGTAGATTATTTTTGTCTCAAGTTTCGATCGTGACTGCAATGGTTCACATTGTTTTAGTAAGCGATCGATAACTTCTTATCTAGAAAGTGATCGTGTGGAAACGTAATATAAAAACACATGCTTTTTTCGACTAAAACATTCTTGAAATTCAAGCAAATCGTGGTTTTGACTATGACTATTACAAAATCGAGTTTTTCTTCCCGCATGAACTTGTCTGTCTTGCCAAATTTCTAAAAGACTATTAGCAAATAATTTTGATAAAGACTTTCTCAAAATATTAAACTATTTTGTCAGAACTATTGTACCATAAATCTAATACCGCCTCAAAAATGTCTACACAAAAGGTACTAAATCATTCGCGGGGGTACTACGGTACTGACCAGGGTGAAAAAGTTTTGAAAAAAGTACTATAGTACTGCATTTTCCATCCCTGCTTTCAATTGACCACTACACGGACGAAAAAGACTGTTTTTCATATGTTTGGGTGTAAAATTATATGTTTGGAACACAAATTTTTTAACAAAATATTTTTAAGTGCAAGCATATAATGTTCATAGACTAGCACAACATGTTTGGGACATATATGTTATTATGTTAGAACATATTATGTTTGGGACATAAAATGTTTGTAAATATAATATGCTTAGATGCTAACATATATTAATTTAGAAATAGCCTATAAACAGATATGTGTTTAGAAAGAGAGACCTAGAGACTATGCTGCAAGTAAAGTAATGGAAGTAACCAATTGGCGACTTAAAAATAAATCCACATAAAGAAAATGTCATTAAAATTTTTTACTACCAGTGTATGCCCTAAGGTGAAACATAATATTTTTGAATAATACAAACAATATTTTGTTTGGACCAATCCTGAAAATATATATGCTTGAAGCAAAAGTTATGATATAAATCTGTTCCCACACAATCAAATGCCTGTACTGTAAATTATAGGACCTTGAGTCTTGTTGTGCAGGAACCAAACTCAATAAATTCCAAAAAAAAATGTGTTTGGGGTATATGTTCCAAAAGCGATTGTTTGAGGGTGTATAAACCAAGCGCCGCCGATGTTAATGGTGTGGGCCTCCGTAACGGCCGATGGTCTCTCATCGGCCTTGGTTTCAAAATAAATGCCGAATATTATCGGGTAAATATCCTAAAGACAGTATTGAAACCCTGGCAGATCATGTATATTCCAACAAGACTCTTTCGGACTAAGCACGCGTCAACCAAGAATGACTCCGGATCTGAATTCGTTGGAATCTTGCGCCTGAGGTATTTTGGAGAGTAAGGTTGGTACTAAAAAATACCAAGGTGTCGATCATCTCAAGACGGCGGAAATGGACCAAAATAACGCAGAGCCACCTTCGTGCAGTGTGTGATGACTTTGTAGGTCCTTTGAAGGCCATAATTTGTGCTTAAGGTAGCCAATTCGAACAAATTTAACTTATTCTACAATTTCGAATTATTTCCAATCTTATTTCATTTTGAAAAGTGAAATTGGAAAATTTGACAAATATAGCACTTTATTCATTGCATTACGAATCAGCCACCCTGTTTACCAACTACTGTAGGTTTTACTCAACATTTACATCATTAAGGGTTTTCTACAACAGTACCTCTTCCTCCAGGAGATTAGGTCCAGCAGAACTTAACACCTATGGCCTCCATGGACTTCAACAATTGAGGTTCATGCACCATAAATGCTTTGTATCGATGGTAAGTAAACAAAACCTAAACATTCGTAATCCAACATTTTATTCTTGAGAATACAATCAATTGAAAGGATTCATTGTAAACGATTCTATTGAACTGTGAGCTTGGGACAGAGGAAGTTCTTTTCACGTTAATATAGATGACCAAGTGAATGGCCCTTCATGAGAAAAAAGCGACTATCATATTTGTCTGGTCTGTCCGTCTCTATAGGCGGAAGGAATAGGAAATAAAAAAAGACATTGTATCGACCCAGTGTGCCGGTGGTGTGCATCATGGCTCGTGTTACAAATGCAATTGTAAACATCACCTCATAAAACCATAAGAATATAAGCAACCAGGCCTATGATGACTGGAATACTGTGAATACCATAAGCAGGTATTGGTTAAATATAGTGGAGAAGCCTGCCATCACACAATGGGGGGGTCAACACAATACCCAGCAATTTTTCCAAACTGTCAAAAATTTATAATGTCTGTAAAACACCTATGAATTTGTACTGGCCATTGACTGTTGTCCAATGCAGATGCTATGCTCCAATGTTACCGGGCATACACATTCCTGGCGGCATGATCGCACCACCAACTGTGGTCCAGAGCAAAATATTGGAACGGAACACACAGCGGCTGCAGCAGCATCACAAGCAGCAGCAACACTGGGGTGTTGGTCTAGCTTGGTAACCTTCATTTCATTGTAAAACGAAAGGTTGGCGAAGACCCCATTCTAGGTGATTTTGGTTGGTGGACAAAACCAGAGGCTTATTATGGCAATTTAGCCACTGGTTTTGATTTTATTATTTTCATGGAATATAGATAGATTCTTATGAATAAACAACGCCAAAACAAACAAACGAAAATTTGTCGCTAGCTACAATAAGAGATGCCATATTCACAATTGAAGACATTCGATTATTTCCATTTTGATCCTCAGAAAGACAATGGGGGGATTTGACCCAATTTTGGATTTTATAAAAGTTGATGGGGGAAACTATGTCCCGCTAATGAAGAGTCAACTTTTAACGAAGGCAACGAACTATACCTCTAACTATTCGGGACTGGGAGCATACATGGTCCCAGATAACGAGATTCTATTCTGACTCCCAAAGCACAGCACATTCGTTGAGGCAGGAGATAACCAAATTTCCAGAAAAAGTAAGAGCCTAGAGAATGTTGATATATTTACTAATAGTCGGATGGTAATGAAAGCATTAGCAGGCATTACGGCGATATCATGAATTGTATTGGGATGCAGAAGTATGATCACGGATGGGGTGAACCAAACCAGAAAAATAGTAGGGAACTGGTGAACGGGAGTAGGTTAGGTCAGCTTGGGCTTAGAGGCAGCCCGTTATTTTAGGCTCACTTAGACTATTTAGTTCATTGTGAGGTGGTGAACTTATCTCATGCCATTGAGTGGTGCCCAATTCTAATGTTTAGCTCAATGTTATGGAGTGTCCTTTTTATAGCCGAGCTTCCTAGAGAAGCTTTGAAACACTATGAAATGTCATCAGCATTTCTGAGAGGGTATATATAGCCCTTGAATAACTCTTTTGGTACTCGGTCGAAAGTGTGATTGATCGCATAACCCTTTGTCTGTGAAGCGGGCATGGTAACCATTTGACCAAGCAAAGAGAGTAGGTCGGCAGAACTACCTAAGTTAGTGGCAGCCCGATATGTTGGGCACACTTAGACTATTCAGTGATACCACAGGTGGTGAACTTCTTTCTTATCGTTAAGGGATGCCCGATTCCATGTTTTGCTCAAGGAACCTTCCTTTTATAGTTGAGCATTGCGGTGAAACCACTGAGAGAAGTTTTGCTGGTGACACTTAATATTGTCATCAGCAAACCTGAGAGTGAACAAACCACCGTTGAAAAATGTTTTAGAGTCCGGTCGAAACCGGGATTGAACCCAGGCAATGGCGCATATTAGCCATTACGCCACAGAAGGAGATTAGGACGACAGCACTATCTATGTCAATGGTCTGCATTGAAGGCCTATAGATTCCACAACAAGGGGGGAAGGGATGATTCAGAATTTAAGCAAACTTGGAAACAGAGGTTTGAGACAAATTTGGGGATTTTGTTAGAGAAGGGCTGCCCAATTCCTAAGCCCAAGGGACATTACGGCGAAACCACTTAGAGAAGCTTTGAAGCCCATAGAAAAGTCACTAGCATTATTGAGAGGGGATAAACCACCACTGCGGTGAAACCACTGAGAGAAGTTTTGCTGGTGACACTTAAAATTGTCACCAGAAAACCTGAGAGGGAACAAACCACCGTTGAAAAATTTTTTGGTGTTCGGACGAAACCGGGATTGAACCCATGCAAGGGCGCATATTAGCCATTGCGCCACAGAAGGAGATAAGGACGACAGCACTATTTATGTCACTGGTCTGCATTGAAGGCCTATAGGTTCCACAACAATGGGGAAGGGATGATTCAGAATTTAAGCAAACTTGAAAACAGAGGTTTGAGACAAATTTGGAGATTTTGTTAGAGAAGGGCTGCCCAATTCCTAAGCCCAAGGGACATTACGGCGAAAACACTTAGAGAAGCTTTGAAGCCCATAGAAAAGTCACTAGCATTATTGAGAGGGGATAAACCACCATAGGAAAACGTGTTGGTGTTCGGTCGAAACTGGGATTGATATGTTGTACGCAAAATGGTCACGTTAGCCATTGCATCACAGACGCAGAGTAGGACGACATCACAATCTATGTAAGTGCCCCGCGTTGAAGAGATATAGATTCAACCATAATGGGGGAAGGGATGATTCAGAATGTAACCAAATTTGGAAACTTAGTTGGAGACAAATTTGGGAATTTGTTAGAGGTGGACTCACGTTGAAGAGAAGAAAAGGGAATTCGTTAGACTAAGGTTGTTCCTAGAATAAGAGACAGGTGCATTAAAAACTAATGAGTTAAGTCATTAAGAGTTTCCCGTACTAAAACTCTGAGCTCCTATCGTACAAGAGTCTTACTCACACTGAGCAATTCCCACATCGATTACAGAAGAGCCCATGTTGAAGGGAAAAATAAAGACAAATAAGATACTCAGTTCACATTTTTGTGTAGGGTGATACAGTCCCTAACATATTTGCGCCTGGAGTCGAAAATGGCTGACGCTGTAGTACCTAAAAAACAAAGTTTTGATGAGGATTCTTTCAGACTGCAAGATCAAATCCACAACGACTGCAACTAATTAATTTTAGTCAACACAACAGATATTGCAATCAGAAGGGTTTGCAATGCGAACTACTTTTCCTCATAACCATCAGGAGTGGTTAGGTTGTATAAGGTGACCATATATGAATAAACATTGCAATATTCTGCCATCACATCTTCGGGGTTTCAAAGCTCGCCTTCAATATTACTTTTCAAGAGCCCCCTGTATCCCCATATTTCGTCTCTGGAACTTATCTATATATTGGGGCTTTGTACTTTAGAAATCACACGAAGGAGTACGGTTTTTAGTTCGAAGAGCCGAAGGTTATCTTTATAGATCTCTGAGTAGGTTCTGACTCTTGCAGATTAAGGTCTCTGGATAATCTCTTTGGGTAGAAAGCCTCTTTTCATTTGTCGATGCATCAATAAATTTGTAAACCAGTAATAAATGACCTTCTGATGTGCCATCCCTATCGGTAGTCTAGCACAAAAAAAAACCCACAACAATAAAAGCAATAATCAAAGCTTCTTTGAAATCTTAGGCAAAACATTGGGTCTAGTTGAGAGAGACTTTTAAAAGACAAATGTCATTTGTAAGCATTGACTATAGACGACTGTCATGATTATTATCGCGCGATTATTTCTGTTTGCTTGGAATTTTCTTACAGGGAGCCCTCTAAGCCTGCTGGTTATCACACACACATACGAATGTACGTACACAGCAGTCATTGAAATCTATAAGGATCTAAAACGCTGCGGTAGGTCCAGGCCAAACGGGTACAAAAAAAGGGACCCCAAAGGAGAACATGGTGTTAGTTTAAGAAATTAATAGTTGTAATGAGTGAATTTATAAGATCAACATTTGTTTGGGATGCATAACCAAACAACCGACCACATCATTACCAAAAGGAAACAAAAATCTGCAATAACTCCTATCGCAAAAATAACAACAACAAAGCAAAACTTCACCATAACCGGTCCTTTACTAAAGCTGGAAACGTTCGATTGCTCGAATTGTGTCGTTGATCACTGATCTCATTTATCGTTTTATTTGTGATACCAAAAGCTACGTATTGGTCCCCACTCAAGGGGAGTGGGGAGCGAAGCAAAAAAAAATCAGAAATTCCTTTGAAAAACAGTCAATAAATGTCAGTTAATCTTATGGATTTCCTTTTGTGACCATTTACAAATGCTCCAGCTTGCCGAATCTTTCCTCTCCTCCCCGTTTCAGCGTCAAGCCATTAATATCGTATTTATGGCCAGTGGTCTTCTTTCGGTGATGTGGGGTTCTTTGCCTCAGCAAAAACGAAAAAGATCAATTGCAGGTGATTTGTTTGGCTGTCGAAATTGTACGCTTATCGTAACTCATTACGAGATTTATTTTGTTCAACAAATCCAAAAGGTGTGATTTGTCTTTGTAGCATTTGCATACGACAATAAAACTAAGAGGGGAAAAGAGAATTTCTAGAGTCGCCGCGACAGAGGAAGCAACGAATGGATGAAGAGCAGAAAACATCCTTGCCATGGCTACAGAGAATTGCTTAGTTTTAAAAGAGAGTAAAGAAATTGGGAATCTTTTTAGTTGTTAGGTTAAAGATGCATATGTAATAACCCTACTGAGGCTCTGGAAAGGAATTTATGTTTGAAAATGAAGCCTCATTTGTGGGTTAAATTTTTGGTGGAAATCAGCAATTATATATCGCAAATATTTGAAAATTTATAATTCGCGATTTTATCCCACTGAGTTCTCTCCATATTAGTTGAGTTTCTTCCAGGGATGATACATTTCATATTCCGTATTAAGGGATCTGTATCTTGTGGAAGCAGAGAAGTGATAGGAAAAATGTTTCAGAGTGTCAATGACCGCGCTACAGGTTCTAAATTCTCTAACATTGATCTCCATTTCCATATAAATATGCACCGTGAAGTCAAAGCTCTTTCAGTAATTTCCTTGTTTTCATCTTGTTCTATATGGTTTTCCCACCTTTTTCCACAAATTGGCTTTGGGAAACAGGGAAGTGTCAAAGAAAATGATTAAAAGTTTCATAATTGTTATCAACCATAAGGTATCCCCCAAGGTTTTTCCCTTCTATAAAACATTAATATACTCTCAACTCTATGTATCATGATCCTATACCTTGGTCCTTATCCAAAGTTAGATACTGGCCAGGATGCCCTTGGATGCCCTTTGCTAGATTGAAGCCAACCAGAATGATTGCATTTTCACAGATATACTGGATTTTATGCTTTGTTTCGGGTTCGGCCTAAGTGTTCTTGACGCATTTCCTTTAGTATCTTTTTTCGACAATGTTTTATGCGTGTCAAGCGTCCAAAATTTCCCCATGTTATCCTTCTGAGAACTTCTGCCAGATTTTTGGCCTTCCGGTATACTCTCTTCTAAAAGCTTCCGCCTTAGTTTCATCTTTAGGCGCCCGTTAGACGGAGAAGAATCTCGAAGGCGTATATTCCCAAATAAGTCTTCTTACTCATCCATGATGCATTTGCATAGCCATTATCAACTTTGGAAAATTGGTTTGGTATTTCAAATGATTTCTGTCCCGCAGTGTTAATTTTCATTTGGTTCTCAATATAGCCTTGGGTATCCCCTCGTGTACTTCCGGAGAATCTATAGCATAACTCACCCTAATGTTGGGGTAGTTCGGCTTGGTTGTTGTCTTGACCCTTTTTGTGTATCTCTGTCGATTTGATATAAAGATTTTTGTTCGACGCCCTGCAGTTCTGGTCCTCGTTGCGCCTCTGTTAGGTTAGGTTAGGTTAGGTTAGGTTATGTGGCATCCCGATGTATCAGGCTCACTTAGACTATTCAGTCCATTGTGATACCACAGTGGTGAACTTCTCTCTTATCACTGAGTGCTGCCCGATTCCATGTTAAGCTCAATGACAAGGGACCTCCTTTTTATAGCCGAGTCCGAACGGCGTTCCACATTCCAGTGAAACCACTTAGAGAAGCTTTGAAACCCTCAGAAATGTCACCAGCATTACTGAGGTGGGATAATCCACCGCTGAAAAACTTTTTGGTGTTCGGTCGTAGCAGGAATCGAACCCACGACATTGTGTATGCAAGGCGGGCATGCTAACCATTGCACCACGGTGGCTCCCTCTGCTAGATCCGTTGCTATATTCATATGTTGTCCACTTCTTAAATAACAACGCCTAGATTTCTGATGCGAATGTTAGGAGTTGTCTATTTGATATAACGCATATCCATGCCTTTGATTCAGACCTCATGTTGGACCTAATTCTCGTCCCTTAGTTATCAGTTCATATGAGGCTATTCAGACCTCTTCTTACTGAGGTCATATTTTTTTGACGGTGAACATGCCTATCTACGTGTAGGAGATTATGACGTTGCACTTTGCTAGATTAAGGCCAATCAAATGGGTTGGTGTATATACACCTTCCCCTAGAACATCTTAAATGGATCTACATTCTCGGATATACTGTTTCCGTCAAAATATACCGTTTAAAAGTTCTTTCTCGTTCCGCAAGAGGATTGGATAAGAAGTCAAAAGTATAAATGAAAATAAGTAGGTACTGAACTGTATACAAGACTACATGCAATATTATTTGGGAATGAGAGAATGAGCGAGAACATTTCTTTGCTAAACTGTGACTCGCGAAGTTGGTGATTCAGAAGTGTCTAAATGTGCGGGTATCCATACACGCCCGTCTTGCAAACAAAGGGTTGTGGGTTCAATTCAAGTTTCGTTCATATACCATCAATTTTTTCAGCAATAGTTTATCAATTCTCAGATAATCTAATGATATTTCTGAGCCTTTTAAGACTCGGCCTTGACCTTCAGACCCGGCTATAGGGAGGACGTCCCTTGCAACAGCAAGTTAAAAATGGAATCGGATAACACTTACTACGAGAGAAGTTTACCACTTATGGTACCACAATGGGAGCAATTCTCTAAGTTAGTCTAAATTAACGGGTTGTCAGTATACCTAACATAACCTTTAATATAGAAGCGTGATTTTTAGTTGGTGAGCACGAATACTAAGATGGCTAGAAATCAAATTTTAATTGCATCTGTCTGATTCAAACTTTACCTTAAACTAAATGTCTTATCTTCCTTCTGTAGCATGAGTATATGAAAAAGAGTATTCCATTTTTCTGATTCAAACTTTACCTTAAACTAAATGACTTCTCTTCCTTCTGTAGCATGACTATATGAAAAAGAGTATTCCATTTTTCTTCTCAAACAATCCAATGTAGAGTTGCTGGTGATGATGAACCCATCCAATGCACATTTCATTCGAATACTAGGCTAAAATATTTTGTGTGGTAGCGAGTGGCCTGTTAAAGGTTCAATAAATTCTCGCATTACTTGGCATAACATTGCCCCGAGAGCTGTCTGAGTTGTTAAAGCATCTTGGCTTCCTCCCTCTCAATGTCGAATTCCTTGAGAATTGCAATGTCGCATAGGCGATCGGTTGGTAATACCAGACTGACTTGCTGTCTCTGCGGCAGTTTGCTGTGCCTGGGCTCTTTTGGGAGAAGCGATAATGTGATTTATTTTGTCCATTAATCTGGTAATTCATTTGGTTTCACATGCAACATGGTCATGTCTGAATACTCATTTATATCGTATTCATACATATTTGGAGATGCGTAGGCCAGCAATGTCCAGCCACCACACTACTCTCCATCATCCAGAGGTCTAACTAAAACTGATTTTTTTAGTTTAGCTGGCTTTGCATCGATTGCAATTCGACTGCTGTTCATCTTTGTCGTTTGTCGAATCCATTGGAAAGCGAATCATTGTGTAGCAATAGTCGTCTTAGGTTACCCTTCTGGCAGTCTGATCGCGGCATATATGTAACACTGCAACGTTTTTTTTTTTTGCTTGAGCCAAAAGAAGCTCCAACCACGGTGGTGGTGCTGATGATGATTCTACCGCCACACTGGGAATGCTTGTAGTGATCGTTGTCACTGTTATTAAAAAGACATTCATTACCTTACCTAGGTCTGGTATAGGCTTCCCTGCAGAACTTTGGGCTAAAGTATTCCTGCATATTGTGTTATTTGGCTAATAGTCTAGAGTCTGGAGGGTCTGACTTACAAGTGATTTCACGTCTGAGAACTTAAGTCTGCATAACTGGCTTTAGTCGGCTTGGAGTGTAGGTGCTGTTAACCTTTGTCAATGTTGGTGGTCACTTCATGTCTATAAGGAGTGATTTGTTTGAATATGGATTCCGCATAGATTTCCTTGTGACAAAGAGACAAATGTGACATAGATATCATATGGTATGGAATTACCGAGATTAGTATGATGGAGATATGCTCTACAGGTGATCAACTACTTATGGAGTTCGGTTTAAGACATTTACTCTGTGGTCTAGGTAGGCGATATAGGGATTACGATCTATGGGAAAGATGGTGGGAGTCAGAATTTTGAGATGATTTTTAATGCATATATCTCTGTTTAGTATATCAGTTTACAGTTGAACCAATTACATATTTGAATAAAAGGAGGCTACGCTGCGGGTACTGAAGTACTAATGAGAAATTTGTGGGAAATTTTTCACTAGGTCAAGGCTATTATGCGCTTTACAGACTATCAGTTATTCCGGACGACAGTGTTCGTGTCGAACAAATCCCATATATTGTGCACATTATAAGTTAAGTCCGAAGGCATAATCGATACTGCTGCATGTTTATGGGATCGATAACACATTTACCGATTATTTAGTGATCGCCGACAAGTCGTATCGATCCGACACACTGTAAGATTCTTTACAAACACCGACATTCCGTCCGGAATAACTGATAGTCTGTTAAGCGCATTGGTGATCAGGCAGGCAGAAGTGCGAGCCATAACGCAATGTGTTAAATGGCTTGGAAATAATATAAAACGTTAATATTTGGCGATCGAACAGTAATTTCTGCAATAGCAGATATTACTGTTCGATCGCGAACCGTATTGGAATAAAAAGCATGACCCATGGATACTCAGAATACGGCAGGATACGCATCATATGAGTGCCGGAATAAGAGAAAAAGTAAAGACAAATGAACTGACAATAAGATCTAATACTCATAGGGAAGTGAACTTAGAGGTCGCAAAACCACTAGAACCCATACGAACCGAGTTGGATGGATGGCAACGGGAGATATATAAAGCGATGTGGATCAATGCAATGGGCAGAAGGGCGACGAAAATATTTTAGGGGGTGACACAGACAAGGAAAAGCCTGGAGAACTACACAGAGAGAATAGGACGACAGTCTGCTGGGACGTGGGAATAATGTTCGAGCACCTAGAATTGAGAACGCATCTGCGCCGAATAGGAGGAACTGGTGATGGTGCATGTAGGGCGTATTTTGAGGATGATGAGACGTTGGAACACTACCTTTGTCACTGTCCTGTCTATACTAAGCGTTTCGGGACCTGGTCCAGCTTGGAAACTGGAAATGGAAACAAATTAGGGAATTTGTTACGGACACAGAGTTCCTGGAATAAAAGCAGGGTGCGATGGAAAGAACAAATTATGACCAATTGACACAAATACAGTCACACCGAGTCACTCCTGGAAATGGGAACAAGAAATTGCTGAAGCTGGCATATGGGAATCATAATTTACGTTAGTTTAGATATAGTGGCAGCCCGTTATTTAAGGCTTACGCACAAAATTCAGTCCATTGTGACACCACAGATGGTAAATTGCTCATGTATCAGTGAGTACAGCTCAATTCCATGCCAAATTACAAGCAACCTATTTTGTATAGCAGAGTCGAAACGGCGTTACCGTTAAACCACTTAGAGAACATTGTTGAGAAGGAACAACTGTTTGATGTTCGATGGCAAATAGGATTTAACCCATAACTTTTGTATGAAAGGAGGACAATTGCACCGCTATGGCTCCCATCACCTAAAGAGACTCTAATATATCCAAAAATAATCAAATATATTTTGCCTCAGTTCCCAAATACAGCCTTCTTTTAATCACTTTGTCGAAGGTAGCAGAAATTCCAAAGAAATGTGACAAAGCTGCTTTAAAAGATAATCGGTGTGGTTCGAGTAGGAGCTCTTTTGTAGTGCAGAATGAGTTGGTGTCTTTTTGCTCAATTGTAATATTCTGCAATGATTTATATAGTTCCCTGTCTCATTTCACTATTTCATAGTTCTCAATCTAGTCGAATTCTTGGTCCCATCACAATTATCTCATCTTCATTATAGATGAGGGCCGTTTTGCTTTGCATGTTCCGAAAATTATTCTCATTCATGAAGTTTACCAAAACATCGTCAATGTAGAACAAATCATCGAACCACCCAAATCGAATCGACCCCCCAAGATTTGAGTTGATAAAATTGTTTGATTTAAATTTACTTTTCAATCCAAAGAGAAAAACCACAAAATATTGAAACGTGATCGATTTATTCACTTATTCAAAAATCAAGACTCCGCAGAGACCACACAGAGTACAGGATAGAATTAAGCAGCAAGTAAATGTCCATTCTGTTAATATCTTTGGCAAGATCAATTTTGCCAAATGAAGTAATCAAAGAATTGCTGCTGCTGAATAATTTCGAGTTGGAGTGGCACCAGAAGTTAATTTGAATTGAAAATTCAAAGTAAATTGCAAATAAATTGTATAAAAGCCATGTACAAATGCAAATGTAATTATTGAGCCGGCCTCTGAATCTTGGCCAACAAAAAGCATCAGTCAATTACAAAGGATAAATGGATCCATAGGAATTTATATTATCAGTTTGCTGTATGAACAGAAAATGTATTCTCTTTCTTTTGGATTGAGGAATACTTAAACTTTAATAATTGTACCACGTTCAGGTAATTTTTGTATTATTGCAGTTATTTTTTTCATACATTTCAATCTTCTTCTCTTGAGGATTTGTCGAAAGAGTTTGGCCAAAGATCATCACAGAGTTGTTTGGTTTTTTGCCGATCATCTTAAGATCATTCCATTCTTCATTAGGGTTAGCAAAGAAGAGTTGAATATTCTTGCCATGTCATCATCTTGCGTTTTTTTATTTAAGGTGCCGCCGTCAGAAACAGTAGCAAATATTTGCTATATACAAATTTCATTATAATTATGGCAATTTAACGCCATTTTTTCACAACATACAAGCTCATGTCAGCACCTCTTTTTTTCAGCAAAAAAAGAAGAAGAAGAAATAATTATTATTATATTTGGATAACATTCGTAACACATGTCTGCCAGTTATTTTATTTATAGACATTTTCTACCAGACCTTCAATACTAAGAAACCCAATTTCATATTTTGTTTCATATTTCAGGTGGCAAGGGTAAAAGTTCAGTTTTAATAAAAAAAGAGATTAATTATTTTAATAGCTCTGGAATAACGGTTTTAAGCAATTTCGAAATGCTTGAAGCAGCAGATATTAGTTTTTCATATTGTGAAAGTTCAACGAGAAGACACATAAGTTTGGTGTGGCAACATATCGCATATTTAACCTCATACATTAGGAATCTTTAGAGACTAATTTGTATTTTTGTGAATGGCTTCTGAAAGAATTCATTATGCTTCAGTGATTATGGCAGTAAATAAATAATGATAAACAAAGACTTAAAGATATTCTATGTCATAGTTAATATTTTAGAATAAATACGAAACACCCTGTTGTTTTTAACAGGGCTGTGGAGTCGGAGTCTTGGAGTTGGAGTCTGAAGATTTTGCTGGAGTCGGAGCCGGAGTCGTAGAAATTTTGCTGGACTCCGACTCCGGCAAAACAAACTTTGAAAAACACTTCCTATCCTATCCTATCGAACAACGAAAAACGAAGTAACGGATTCCAGGCCATTCAAAGTGTATTTATATGGGTGAAATTTCACGGTGATATAAAAAGTAGGTTTTACTAGAATATGATCAAAAATTTATCAATTGTATTGTCCATTTTTAACATATTAAAATATCGATTTTTCACCATATATTTACTCTTGACAAAGGTACAATTTTAAGGCAATATAGCAGTAGAACCTAAAGTTCTAATTTTTTTTGGCAGGCATGCCGAGTTCGAAGAGGGGTCATACCGGACAATTTTGTGATATAGCACCTACATATAAACCTATCTTCCGATTTGTTTTAAGAAGTTTTTCCCAGTCTAACATTTTCACAAGATTTGTCAGAAATTTTGAATTTAGAGTTATTTGAGATCCATAATAAATGCGGAAATTTCCCGTCGGCCCAGATTTTGTATATGGAGATTATTAATTGAGAAATCTCCATATACACCCGATGTCCTTGGAAGCTGCTATTTTAAATAAAACCTCTGCCAACGTGGCATCTGAGCCGGTCTTTTGGGAGAATGTTTGTTTCATCAAAGCCACTCGAAATTCTTTACATTAAATTAATGGCCTCTAAATGGGAGCCACCGTGGTGTAATGGTTAGCATGCCCGCCTTGCATACACAAGGTCGTTGCTTCGATTCCTGCTTCGACCGAACATCAAAAAGTTTTTTATCCCACCTCAGTAATGCTGGTAACATTTCTGAGGGTTTCAAAGTTTCTCTAAGTGGTTTCACTGCAATGTTGAACGCCGTTCGGACTCGGCTATAAAAAGGAGGTCCCTTGTCATTGAGCTTAACGTGGAATCTGGCAGCACTCAGTGATAAGAGAGAAGTTCAGCAATGTGTTATCACAATGGACTGAATAGTCTAAGTGAGCCTGATACCTAACCTAACCTAACCTAGGTTCCAGTCCAGTTTCGACTAAAGAGCAAGGAGTTTCTCAGCGGTGGATCACCCCCTTACAGTTATGCTGTTAATATTTCTGAGAGTTTCAAAATGATCTCTAAGTGATTTCACCATGATGCGTAACATAGAAAAAAGGGTCAGCACTCATTGATAAGAGGGAAGTTTACCCCTTGTGTTATCACCATGGACTTAATAGTCTAAGTGAGCCTAATATAATACGATGCCATTATACCTAACCTAACTTAACCGACCCTTTTCTGAAGCTGTTGGTGGCGGGCAATGGACATTTGATCACGTACGACAAAGAAGGCGAAAACTGTCGTAGTCTAAACTCTCTGAGTCGACGGAAACGGTGGTCAAGCCAGGATGGACGACCTCTTTTTGGAGGAATTGCCAGGCAATTATCATCAAAGGGCTGCTCCCATACGGTAGAAGTCTTAACTCGGAAGTCCACCGCCAACAATTGTACCGTTTCGCCAATAGGTGAGGAATTGTGTTATCATAAAAACATCGTCAGGCCACACACGTCTATAAAGAGTCGTAAGAAGTTCCCGGAGCTTGGTTGGGTAGGGTGATCCAAATAGGAAACGAAAACCGGTGGACCGGATTATCTTTTTACACCGGTTGTCGGTTTTGTAGAAAGTCATTTTTCAGTGGAATAGTAGAACCGGTATTTTCCCACAAAAACATTTTTTTGGTTTTTGTGATTTTCTGCCAAAAATTGGACCGTTAGAAACAAGCCCAAAATTAGACAGACAATAGGCGAAGAATTGAGTTTTTTAGGCCACACTCATTGAAGCTCTCGGATGGATGTTGAGTGATAAAAATCAGTAGACCGGTTTATTTTTTACACCCGTTGTCGGTATTGTCGAAAGTTCCTTTTTCACTGGAACACCGGAACTACCGGTGTTTTCCCTCCAAAAGCAGGGTTTCGGGTTTTGTGATTTTCTAATCCATCAAAAACCGGGTTTTGTGATTTTCCAATCAATCAAAAACCGGGTTTTGTTTTTTGTGATTTCAATATAATGCCAATTAAAGGCCCCTAAAACTGGGTATAGTAAAGGGTGGTTAAATTGTAAGGGCCGATGTTGAATGTGAACCACACCTAAACGCCAAGTTTTTTTCCGAATTTTATTTGACATTTCTCTAATTCAGACTTACTCAATTTGAACCATGGACGTCGTGAATGGGCAGAATGGTTCCCAGAAATGGCAACAGTGGATGTTCAATTTTCGAAGAAAATCATCTTCAGTGATGAGGCACATGTTCACCTCAGTGGAAACAGAATTGCCGCATTTGGGCGAATGAGAATCCAAGAGTGATTGTCGAAAAACCAATGCACCCACAAAGAGTGACTGTTTGGTGCGGTTTATGGGCTGGCGGCATCATCGGGCCGTATTTTTTCCAAAATGAAGCCGGTCAGGCAGTTACTGTGAATGGTGTTCGCTATCGTGAGATGATAACGAACTTTTTATGGCCCGAATTGGAAGATATGGATGTGGACGATATGTGGTTTCAGCAGGACGGTGCCACTTGCCACACAGCTAATGAAACAATGGCTCTTTTGGGCAACAAATTCAATGGCCGTGTTATCTCACGTAATGGCGATGTCAATTGGCCGCCAAGATCATGTGATTTGACACCGTTGGACTTTTTTCTTTGGGGTTATTTGAAGGAAAAGGTGTACGTCGATAAGCCAGCAACAATTCAAGAGCTAAAGGATGAGATAATTCGGTATATTAACGGCATAGAACCTCCAGTATGCCTCAGCGTCATCGAAAATTTGAACCATCGGATGAAGGTGTGCCACCGAGGTCGCGGCGCCCATTTGGCCGATATTTTGTCCCATACATAATTGAGTAATACCAATATATCGGCCCTTGAAATTTTAACCACCCTTTATAAAACAGCTATAGAAAACACTTGTAAATAAAGCCAATTACACTGAAAGAAGAGTTTTGTTTTCGGAGGAACGAAAGTTTCAGTAGACACATTATGATCAACACCATAGAATTACCCACATTTTGGCGCCAGGGCATACTCAAATAAGAGAAAGCAAAATATACAGACGCTAAATTAGATAACCCAAAGTCAATAAATTCAATGTCTTCCATGCCCCCATCCTCTATTTCGATTATATTTATAAAGTTAAGAATAAAGTTATTTGTAAATTAAATTGAAACCCCCCCTTTAAAAATATTCACACGCCCTGCATGAATCTCTTGTGCCGTTTTTGTATTATCATTGCGGCTCATAAGGATGTCATCATGATTATCTTCACATTTAGACTGTGATCATTTACTGATATGATTAACACTTCGTTCCTTCAATTTCCTATTGAAAAATGTCAGTTTTAATTAAAAAATTTTCTTCATTTATAAGGCAATATTTTTGTGTGGATGGTGATGAGGATGCAGAGTCATGCCAACATCATCATCATCCCAATTGCTTATCCATATAGCCAGCCATCAGTAAGCAAAAACCCATCAATCCTGTATGACTTGGTTTCAGCATTGGCATGGTCAAACAAAATGCTAATTGAAAACCGAGCAATGAGGAATAAAAATTTTATTGGGAATGAGTTTTCGAAAACTAAAGCAAGAAAAAATGCAAAAAACCCTGATGAATAAAAAAATTATTAGTGGTCCATTATAAAGCCCATACTCTGTCCTCTTTTGCATGATGGAACGATCCATAAGTAAATGTCGATGAGGGAGGATGACATCGTGTAAACATTTGTGCATCCATTCAAACTCACGCATTACAAACACACATCTTCTTCGACATAACTCTGGCCCAAGGCCTTCCTCTTCCCGCCCTGGTGCTCCCATGGCATTGTCTATAATTGATGAGTCCGATTGTCAATGATCCATACTAAATGAAAATATGATGGTGATCTTTGTCAGTTCTTTAAAGTTTGTGCTTGCTCTTTGTTTTATGCAGCTAAAATTGTAATACACGCAAAAGTTGTTTGTTTTGTGTCCGTCTGTCCATCATATGTCCCTTGCCAGTGCAGAGTTTTGTCCGTCCATCAATGGTCGAAGCGTTTCCATTTAATAACATTATTAATAAGTATAAAATATTGTTTAATGCAGTTTTTTCCATTAATGAATGCAAGAATAAAAGAGATACTATTAATAAAACATTGGATCAGATGGTTTATGATCTCGATGGATATAAGGGTGGAACTAAAATAGGAACAATAACAAAAAATTGGTCCTAAATAATGAAAACGATTATGATAGAAGTATTGGCCTTATATAGACCGATCGATACCAATCTGACACATTGGATAATATGAGTTATTAGGGTGGAACAAAGGTAAGAACAATAAAAAATTTACCCTAAATAATGGAAACGAGTCTAGTGGAAGTATTGACGCTAGCTCCTACAAGTATAGGCCGATCGATTACAACCCAGCAAAAAAAATTGGAAGTTGTTCCACAAACATTTCTTTTAAAACCCATCCCAGAATACCCCATCGAGTTTTTTCAACTTCCGATGCATTCCTTTTGAACAAGTCCATAAACATTTCTTTAAAGCGCATCGTGGGATCCCCCAATGATTTTTTTCGACTTCCGATGCAGTCCTTTTGGACAAGTGCACAAACATGTCTTCTAAAGCGCATCTTGGGATCCCCCAATGATTTTTTTCTACTTCCGATGCAGTCCTTGTGGACAAGTATTAGAAAGAACGCAATCAGGCTATTTTAAGTGCAAATTTTGGACAATTAAATTTTACAAAAAAATAGAAAACTAACGCCATTAAACATAAAGCGTCAAAAAAAAAAAATAAATAAATAAAAAATAGAAAATAGAAAACTAATAAAAAAGTAAAAAAATAATAATAAAACAAAATGTCATCCTCGCTGGGATTTGAACCTGTGCCGTTCTTTTGAGAAGGTTTTGCAAATAACGAGAATTTTTAATTTTTTGTTGATTTTTAATGGAAAACATATATTTATACGAAAATATATGCCAAAAATAAAAATGATGCTTAACATAAAAAAATAATTTTTTAGAAAAATATTTGATAAAAAATTGCCGCTGGTGAGATTTGAACCTGCGTTTCTGATTGTTTCGTTCATACTAATAAAGAACATCTCGAGAAGCAATTAGAATGTTATTCCTTGGTGTCGTATTACGATCATATAACAAACATTTGAATTGACCTTTCGACGTTTTATGTTTAATGGCGTTTGTGGCTGAGTATGCTAAGGCGTTCTGTTATGGTGCTAGCACACCCAGGTTCAATCCCTGGTCAGAGCGAAGAAGTTTTTCAAATTGTAAAAATAATAATAAAATAATAGTGTAATAAAAACATATGGATGAAAAAAAGTGAAATTGCTTGAAAAAAAATTTTTTTTTCGCTTTTTAAATTTCTTTATTCAAATTAACTTCCAGGCCACAACTTCTAAAGCAATGCAAAGGATCCAAAAAGGGAGTACTTCCGTCCTATGACAAGCCCATGTAAAATTCATTGGAGATGATCCAAGTTTGCACTACTTCCGGATCACAGATTGGGGATACAAACTACTTTTTTGGAAGCTCTTTTTTTGCTGGGAACTTTAATTAGTGGATCAGCTGGTTATTGATCTCGATGGATATTACGGTGGAACTAAATTACGAATAATAAAATAATTTACCCTACACCATGAAAACAAGTCTGGCAGAAGTATTGAACTTAGATCCCTCAATGCATAGATCGATCGATGAAAATCTTAAATATTGGATCAAATGGTTTAATATCGCGACGGATAAAAGGGTGGGTCTACTCTGACTGACCATGAAACCCTAGCTCCCTCAATGTATATCCCAATCGAATATGATCCGTTTTCCAATAAATCTAGATTTAGCTGTCATTCCGTCCGTCCTTCTATTTACCTTTTAGAAAGATAAAGGACACAATTTTGTACAATCTTCAAAAAGCGGACGAAGAGACTTATTGTTGGACAGCCATATCGGTTGATCCAGTTTTGATGGAGAACTTAAAGATCGATCCAGTCCTCCATCAAAATTGGAACAGCCGATCTGGCTGTCCAACAGTCAGTAACGGGAGCCACCGTGGTGCAATGGTTAGCATGCCCGCCTTGCAACGCCGTTCGGACTCGGCTATAAAAAGGAGATCCCTTGTCATTGAGCTTAACATGGAATCGGGCAGCACTCGGTGATAAGAGAGAAGTTCTCCAATGTGGTATCACAATGGACTGAATAGTCTAAGTGATACCCCGGGCTGCCACCTAACCTAACCTTGTATCAAATTTCAATAAGTCTCTTCGTCCACTTTTTAAAGATTGTAAAAAAATTGTGTCTTTTATTTTTCTAAAAAGTAAATAGACGGACGAACGGAGGAGGCTGAGCTTTGGGTCCATGAAGTGACCTCTTTGGGTTTTGAAACAGCGGGGATGCATTTCCATTTTCCCCTATACCGAATATTTCACTTGGACCACTTCCATGCACAGCTGTTACAACTTTTCTCTGTAAAAAATCCTCTAGAGTCGTAAAATATCGTTCCACCCTTATATTTCATCCAGAGAGCCATCATTACATAAAGTGTGTGTAATACTCATCGATTCAATTAAACGATGATCGTTGTCCAAGTGACTGTTATACGATACGACGATATTTAAATTAATCAAAAGTTAAGAGGTCGTGGTAGTCACAGAATAGATGGGGATATAACTTCGGCAGAATTGTCTGCTGACAGGCGGCATTTGTGTTTGCTGAATCTCCCCATACTTGTGATAGATAAACATTCAATTGAATAGGCCAATGCGTGTTGAAGGCTCTTCAAGAAGGCATCATGTACGAATGGAATGACGACAAAAACTGCATTAAATTTATGACTAATGATCAGTGTTTGTCATTGATAGAGGAATTGAATCGAAAAGATCTTTTTGAAGGGAATGTCGAGACAAAAAAAAAAAAAACGCCGGAATATTAGAAATCCAGGAAATGGTTAATTTGTAGACAGTAAAGTGATACAAGCTATGAAGGGGGAATAGTTTATATTGGAACATCTAATAGTTAATCAGCAAGACAAAATTTTGGATGATAATCTGTGCTTAAAATGTTTTTCAATCTCCCTCTTATTCTATAGATCCAGTAAAATGATCCATTTTTTGAAGAAAAGTTCTCACAGATATTTTCATATCTCTGTATCATTACACCAAACGTGCTCTTATTTTCACCAAAGCTCCAGCAAATATTTGATAAACCTTCATTAGATAAGGATATTATCTATTGCAAGATCAAATTCAACCTTCATTAATAGATTCGCTATAGTTTCCTATTGAGGGCAATTTTTACAATATTTATGCCTTGGAGGGCATTAAGAATTGATTTGTCACAAAAATCGTCCACCTCCATAGAGGCAATCTTCCATCGTCTGCATTGATTTCATCATCATTCGAGCTAAGATAAATCATGATCATGTAATATTTAAAGATTTTCCGCTCTCGAAACCAGATCAATATTTTATAAATCTCATGGCACAGATCATAACCATCGTCTGCATCCATCTGTCCAACACCTTCTATATAAAAGACAGGCAATAGATGATGTTGGAAAAACAAACATTGTCGTTTTTGTTATGGGACCATATTGAGAAATTATCTACGTGTGGTACTTCAATTTTATGACCATCGAACGTGATTTAGGTGAAGTTTTCGATGGTGATCTCTTTTTCGTTTTTATGGGGGTTTTCCCAGAATCATAGCTTTTCGATGCGCCAAGTGTCGGTGGACACGCGTCTAGTTGATCTAGTGTATCATAGTCATCATTGTATCCTTCACCAATCGCTGGTAGAGAAAAAGGCAACAAGTTGTCTGACAAAAAATCGAATCGAAATGCAAATTATGGTCTCAACACGTTGTAGGCCTTGGCAAATTGTCATCGTTGGCCATCGAAAAGGCACCTTTACATCATAAAGAACAGCTATTGTAAATATTTTTGTATTGTTGCTTCAACAAATGAATTCGTTGTGGTCACACAACTATCGTTTGGTAACATCAATAAGCCATCATCATCGACACAATCATCACCTTCTTCAAAGAGGGTGAGAGGATACTACACAGGAACAATTTATTGGAGTTATTTGTTTAGATTGACCTAAAATGAAAATGGTTATTCGAGGATGTAATTTTCATAAGAAGTTAGCACATAAGATCCAATAATTTAAGGCTAAGGAAATTCGCTTTCGTTTGCGATGAAGCGTATAGCTAGGATAGTGTAGATTGGTATCTGGCATTTTTTTTCAATAACTTAATAGTACGCGTGCAGCTAGGATAGTGTAGATCGGTATCTGACATTTTCTTTTCAATAACTTAATAGTACTCGTATCAATTGCCTTCATTTTCTTGTCCAATAAACTCGTACAAAAATTATAATAATGATTAAATTGGATACAAAACGTACCAATACAGGTTGTAATCATCGTGATATATTTTTCCATTAAATTTAAATCAAAATCCTATTTTCCCCATATTTTTAAGTATTTATTTTTTCTACAAAAAAAAATTGCAAAAAAATATTTTTTCGCGTGTGTGATCTGTTCTGAACTCAACACAAGTGCTCTTAACCTGAGACTGGTCAAAGCTGTTGACCACTGATTATTGTCTGGCTTTGTAACCGCAAACAAATTTCATTTTGTAAGTCAAAGAAAGCTACACGTTGCAACTCAAAAAATGAAGCACAAGGAAAATTAAAAGGAAAAAAATATTGTCTTTTTAATGTGGTTTTTATGTGCGGTAAATGTCTATAAAAAATCATTATTTTCGAACACAACAATCATCATTGATGGCCGAAGTTAAATGGCATCGATGGTTTGTAAACCGACATGGTAAATACGGTTCCTGTTGATAGAGATGACGATGGTGTTGATGAAGATGATGATGTTGTTGACGTTAATATCCAACTCTTTCGTTTGTAATGGGCTTCGGTAAAAGTATTTACGTTTCTTGGGTATTTTAAAATAATCATGGTAATGACCAGTAATCACGTGACATGGTTTCAGCGTAAACTGGAGATATATTCAGCATTGTTCGATTATTCGGTTACATTTTTGAGTTTTTGGGAAGAGTCTTTAATTGTGAAGTTTTGAGATAATTCTTGCGGGGCGGACTACATGCTGCTCCTCTCTATTCAAACTTACTTAGATTAAGTTAGGTTAGGGTGTCAAAGTAAAGACCGATGCACTAAACAAGTTAGACTGGGAAGAGTCTAGAAGTTGCTTCTGGCCGTATTTTGCGTATTTTGGCGAGCTATCTTCAATATTGAGCTTAAAGACCAGTTTTCTCTACAATATAACTCCACAGGCCCCAAAGGGACTCTTCTTGCCGCCTACATGCAGAGAAGGAATGCGATCACCACCTAGAGCAAAATGTTATTTTTGGATGAGGAACATGGAATATTTTTGGCGCAAAGAAGATTGTTTTCTCGCAAACATAAAATGGTGGTCAAAATCATACATACATACATACATGGTTACATCAAACATGTTGCATGGTTACCTCCTAAAATAACAATTTTCTCTAGGAGAAGTTCATTTTACTTCTCTCGTTGTAATGAGATGGAAATACTCTCGAGTAGCCCGGTGCCTTAACGGACAAGTCCCCAGGTGGCGGATAGGGGGAAAATGGACACTTTAGGGTAGCCATCTCAGGAGGCTCATTAGAGTCTCTCTGGCACTAAAACACAAAAATAAAAACGAATAGATATTAAACAAAACGATGATACTCTTACCACCGAGGGATGAGGTGCCCCAGAGCCGGCCGGAGTGATTACTTTACGAGTTACGAAGCGTCGAGATCAGGCAATCGTAGACCTCATACAGGTGTGGGAGACTTGGCTCTTGTAATGAGGAAAGAGAACACATCTTCTACAGGTGTTGACAACTTGGCACCTGTAGTCGAAGATTCTTGCATTATCTAGCAAGACTAGCTATCTAGCCATTGGCGGGAGCCATGAGAAAGATGAAGAGGCTCAGTAGAGGTAAGATCTTTTCCGTCCTCCGAATGGTGGTAGAGAAACTGATTCCGGGTAAGATGTAAATGAAGGCTTCAGTATCACCATCTTGGTGAACCCAACTTACGACAGAGTCAATTAGGAGGTCGATGGGGTCAGTGATGGCGTCGCAAGACTGACCATTAGAATAAGAGATTATTTTGGACACAGCGACGAATGTTGAAAGGATGATTCAGATGATTAACGAAAAGCAAGAAGCTCGGAAGAAAAAACTTTAAACTCCTCCTAATCATATGGAAAAGCGAATAAGATCTCCGGAAGAGCAGAGCACTGAAACGCCGGGAGAGGAACACAAAAGCATCCCGCTCTCAAGTCTATTGAAATACCAAATACTGCATCCAAGGGAATCTCAAATAAGCAGAACCTAATGGAGGGCGGTAAGGTTAGTCCGAATACGATGAAGGTGAGCATATCCACCCAGTCAACCACGAACAAAAGAAAACCCATGTTAACCAATCCATATTTGCAGAAGAGGAGGCATAGCCAAGAGCCTCTACCGTGAGAAACTTTGTTACGCAGTTATCATCCAAAATAGCGCATCAGGCCATATACCCACAGGTCAGCATGCGGACATCGAAGATCTGGTCAGAAACAGAATCCTAGACTATGTAATGGCTAATGAAGACGGACCAACAGTCCCTATAGCAAATAGTGTATGAAATCCCTCTTTCAAGCTACCGGGAGAAACTGGATGAGATACTCCGGGATCTGGGCAGAAACAGAATCCTGGACTATGCAATGGTTAATGAAGACGGGCCAACAGTCCCTATAGTAAATAGTGGATGAAAACCCCTCTCATGCTATCGGGAGAAACTGAACTACCGGGAGTAATTGCGTTACGCAGTTTTCATTTAATATAGCGCATCAGGTTCACAGATCAGCATGCGGACACCGCAGATCTGGCCAGCAACAGAATCCTGGGCTATATAAAGGGTGATACGGTCAAAATTCGGTCAATATAAACTTGACGTATTTCTTTCAATTTTGCATTTAAAAAACCTGAACACCCCTCATTTTGAAGGTGTGTGTGTTTAGAATGTTGCTCCTATTTTGATTTTGGAATTCACTCTTCAGTTGTCAAAATGCCGTCACAGCAAGAAGAGCAGCGTATCAAAATTTTGCTCGCGCATCGCGAAAATCCGAGCTACTCGCACGCAAAGCTGGCAAAAGCGCTAAACGTTGCCAAATCAACCGTTACAAATGTAATTAAAGTGTTTGGGGAACGTTTGTCGACAGCCAGGAAGTCTGGATCGGGGGGAAATCGAAAACCGGAAGCCGCTGAGACGACAAAGAGAGTTGCCGGTAGTTTCAAGCGAAACCCTAACCTCTCTCTCCGACATGCCGCAAATAAGCTGGGTGTATCGTCTACAACCATGCATCGAGCCAAAAAACGAGCCGGACTATCGACTTACAAGAAGGTAGTGACTCCAAATCGCGATGATAAACAAAATACGACGGCCAAAGCGCGATCCCGGACGCTGTACACGACGATGCTGACGAAGTTTGACTGCGTGGTAATGGACGACGAAACCTACGTCAAAGCCGACTACAAGCAGCTTCCGGGACAGGAGTTTTATACGGCAAAAGGAAGGGGAAAGGTAGCAGATATTTTCAAGCACATAAAACTGTCAAAGTTCGCAAAGAAATATCTGATTTGGCAAGCCATCTGTACCTGTGGCTTGAAAAGCAGCATTTTCATAGCTTCCGGGACTGTCAACCAAGAAATTTACGTGAAAGAGTGTTTGAATAAACGTCTGCTGTCTTTCCTGAAGAAACACGGTTGTTCCGTACTGTTTTGGCCGTATTTGGCATCTTGCCATTGCGGTAAAAAGGCCATGGAGTGTTACGCCGCCAACAACGTGCAGGTGGTTCCCAAGGACAAGAACCCTCCCAACACGCCAGAGTTCCGCCCAATTGAGAAATACTGGGCTATTGTCAAGCGGAACCTAAAGAAGACAAAAAAAAAACTGGTAAGGACGAGCAGCAGTTCAAGGCACACTGGCTGCGGCGAAGAAGGTGGACAAGGTGGCTGTACAAAATCTGAAGGCAGGTGTCAATCGTGAGGCCCGGCAATTCGGATTTGGAAAAGCGAAAGCCTAACTGGATATTTTTCCTGAATTTTATATTAATTGAACTTGAAAAAGAAATTTAATTTGATTTTCTAAACAAACGATTTCACCGATTTACACGCGGTTTCCCTTGACCAAATTTTGACCGTATCGTTAATGGCTACTCATATTAATGCTTGCGTCAGAAGCTTATGCGAAGGATCTATGAAAAATAGTGGATGAAATACCCTCCAATAGTGGAGGAGTTAATCTAAAACTGGTGAGGAAAGGCAATATCCTACAACTGACGAATGCTTCGATCTACGTAAAAGGACGGGACAGCAAATTAACGAGGGAACGCATTTTGGAGATATTGAGTAGACAAAACGTGGGGTTGGACTCGAAGAATTGGATGGTTTTTCGCAGAAAGGAGGATAGAGATGGAACGCTTCTTGTGTTGGCCCTGGACTAGGCATCCCTGTCTACCATGACCAAAGGAAGAGCGTTCTTTGTAGCCGGAGGTGTTTTTTAGATTAGAAAGGCAAGAGTTGGCGAGAAGAATCTCATGAAGTCCAGTACAAAAGGCGCAGAGGCTGAGCCACAAAACATGGAATCGGAATATATGGCTTCATTTCAATAACATTTCCTTCATGTATAATGTTCCCCTTTTTTGCTAGTTTCCACCAGGGAAATTCTCAATCGATTTCATGTTTATCCTATTAAATTTTGCATGTCCAAAATTAATTGAATATGTCGTTCTAATACCCTAACCCCACAATTTATCAAAACTGTTTTCAATATCTATCAAAAAAAAAAAAAAAACGCTAACACATGGACACACATCAGGGCCATCTCAAAATACCAGCAGCATTATCATCAGCAGCATCACCCACTTGGTAGCTAATCACATGATTAATGAACTTAAGCGGCATCATTCATACGTTTACAACATGGTATGGTATAAACGAAGATGTCTTCATTTGATTTCATTCCAACTACATAGAAGAACAACTATTACACGATGTTTGGAAGGCCTGCTTATTAGTTTGCAACATCTTGTATTGGCCTCTCTCGGAGATGCCTGCTGTAGCAATTTGAATATAGCAATGGAATGATAAGGGGGCTATCCAATATTCTCATGTAGACATTTCGACTGGGTTGTGGAGTAGCTGACGCTGTCAATCGCATATGTGACGCATGAATGACAGGTACTGACAGGTGATAGATTATGTCTTATAAATGTTCTTTTGTTAGTGAGACTCTTATGGGCCCACTGTGCCCAGAAGTAGCTATCACATAAGGTGGCTGTTTGTGAATGCTTGTGGACCCTTCATGGACCATTCAATCACCAGACGTTCCTTGGGCTATTTCATTTATAAACGAAATATGATTTTGAGGTTTTTGTTACGAGTTTTCTTCTTTTCTTTGCGAGGGTTATATGTGATGAGTCCATTTCATGTCTGGGCTAATTGTTTTTCCATGATACCTTTTCTATGATTTCAATTTAAGAAAGAATGAAATAAATTTTCTAGAGTATTTATTCTTCAATGTGAATTCAGCCATGTTAATGGTAAGATGATAATTAATCATTAGATTGCTGTGATTTGTCGGTAATTTGTTAACGATTTTTATCAAATATTTATAAAATTACTTCGTTTTCCTTGGTCCATTTGGGGATCATTAGGGAAGAATTTGTTAAGATGTTGGGTTGTGGTAAATCAAAATTAATGATGATTGTTGCTTCCTACAATGCAACCCGTTTCCAAAAAAGACAGTATATAGTAAAGATGTAAACTTCCGTTTCAAATTGAGCGGACATTTTGGAAAAGAGTTACAATGGTAAAAAAGGGGCTCTATAGCTTATTGGAGGTCAATGATCGATAATTGAGAAACCAATGAACGAAACACTTATGGAATGTCTACTAAGAGTTATAGAATGATCTGGTAGAGTTAGAGCGAGGCATACACAGGCAGAAACCCGACTTTAGCTCATTGCTTATCTTAATGAGTTAGCAAGTGAACTCATTACATTGGCAGTTCTTCCCTGATATTTTCCTGTTGGCATATATCAGGTGAAAATTGAACTTTTAAGTCACCTCGTTGAGAGATTTGAGGGCTATTAAGGCTGGGGAAGTGAGTAGTTCTTATGAACCCTGGACCGATTTCCACCAATTGTCTTAAATATCAAAATCATTCACAATCTACTCTTGACCCCATATAACAGGGTGGTTCATATGTATTGCAAACTTCTTCAGGTTGTTATCACTTCTAAACCGATCGTCTGACAGCTGACGGATTTATGCCACTGAAGTTAATTTTATTGATCACGGTTTGTTGGAATTCAAGCGTGATAATGTGATGACTTTATATTTGATTGGAAACCCACAAGTAATTATCATTCGATCTCTCCTATATTTAAATGTAAATAAATATTTTTTTTTCTCGTACCGCGTCCAAAAAGTGGACGAAACAAAAAGGTATAAACGCCGAAGATGATACAAAAGTTTTGATCGAAATCCCCAATGACGTGGTAGAAGACGTGCTCGTGAGCTGAATATATCGCAACACATATTAATAAATGAGCCTGAAGTTCCAAAAAGTACAAGAGTTCACCCATGCATAAAACAGTTAAGGAATTGCTTCGCTTGTACGAAAGTGGCAAGTTACCGAATTTTGCTTTCTCCGGTGAGCAGCCATTCAAATATGAGCAGTTAGTGATTAAACTTAGTGATGGAGTCACCATCGATATTCATCAGGCAAGCGCCGACGATGGCAATTGTGTGGGCCACCGTAACGGTCGATGGTCATTCCCCGCTCGTATTCACATTCAGAGAAGGAAAATGATCGTCTTCTAGAGCAAAATGTTATTTTTTGATGGGGAGAAAACGAAATTTTTGCCTCAAAAATGTTTTCTCGTCAAACTTATAATGGCTGTCGAAGTGAGGCACATAGTGTCCGAGAAAATAACATGGTTGCGACAAACATGTTCTATGTTCACCGTTCAAAAGTAGAATTTTTCCCTAGGAGGTGATCATATTTCTTCTCTGGGTGCATTGACGCTGTAGTCAAAATAAATGCCGAATATTATGGGAAAATATCCTAAAAACATTATTATGTTAAATCCTTGGGCAGACAATCAATTTGGTCGTAGACGATGGACTCAACACGATAGCACTCAGAACGCGTCAATCAAGAATGGCTTGAAAAGAAAGTTTCTCGTTTCATATCTACTGACCAATGTCCACTAAAAATCTCTGGATCTCAATTTGTTGGACTTTTGCTTCTGGGGTATTTTGGAGAGTCGTTCATTCCAAAAAGGTCATTCGCCGGGAATGTGCTGTGATGGGTTTGTCGACTTTTGAAGGCCATAATTCGTGGCAAAGGTAGCCAATTTGAATAAATCTAACGTGATTCTAGGTTAGGTTTCAGGCTCACTTAGACTATTCAGTCCATTCTGATAAAACAGTGGTGAACATCTCTCTTATCACTGAGTGTTACCCGATTCTATGTTTAGGCCAATTACAAGTGATGGTGAAACCACTTAAATAGAGAATGTTTGAAACACTCAGAAATATCACCAGCATTACTGGGAGCCACCGTGGTGCAATGGTTAGCATGCCCGCCTTGCATAGACAAGGTCGTGGGTTCGATTCCTGCTTCGACCGAACACCAAAAAGTTTTTCAGCGGTGGATTATCCCAACTCAGTAATGCTGGTGACATTTCTGAGGGTCTCAAAACTTCTCTAAGTGGTTTCACTGCAATGTGGAACGCCGTTCGGACTCGGCTATAAAAAGGAGGTCCCTTGTCATTGAGCTTAACATGGAATCGGTCAGCACTCAGTGATAAGAGAGAAGTTCACCAATGTGGTATCACAATGGACTGAATAGTCTAAGTGCGCCTGATACATCGGGCTGCCACCTAACCTAAACCTAAACTGGCAGTGCTGCATCGCGTCCAAAAAGTGGACGACAGCAAAAGGTAACAACGCCGAAGATGATACGAAAAATGAAATCTAGATTTGGTCGTAATACCCACCGACGTGGTAGAAAATCTGCTCGCAACACATATTAAAAAATGATTTGGAAGTTCCAAACAGTACAAGAGTTCACCGATGCATTAAACAGTTAAACTGAAAAGAGCCAAGGAATTGGCACGATTTTGGCTTTCTCCGGTGAGCAGCCATTCCAACTTGAGCAGTTATTGATTAATCTTAGTGATGGAGTCACCTTCGATATTCATCAGACAAGCGCCGACGATGTTATTATTGGATGGGGAGAAATCGAAATTGTTTGTACCAAAAATGGTTGCCGAAGTGAGACACATAATGAAAATAACATGGTTGCGACAAACATCTTATACGTTTACCGTTAGGTTAGGTTAAAGTGGCAGCCCGATTAAGATTCAGGCTCACTTAGACTATTCAGTCCATTGTGATAAAACCGATCAAAAGTATTTTTTTTTCATATTTCTTCTCTAAGTGCATAGACGGTGAAATCAAAATAAATACCGAATATTATGGGAAAATATGCTAAAGTCGTTATTGAAGCACTGTGCAGACAAACATTTTGGCCACAGACGATGGATATTCCAAGAGGCACCATAGTACTCAGAACGCTTCAACCAAGAATGGCTTGAAAAGGAGGTTCCTCGCCTTATTTCTACTGAACAATGCCCACCAAAAACTTTGCATCTCAATTTGTTGGACTTTTGCTCCTGGGGTATTTTAGAGAGTAAGGTTGGTACTAAAACAAATACCAAAGTATCGATCATTCCAAGATGGTCCCTCGCCGGGAGTAGGCCAAAAAATCCTCGGAGTCACTTGCAGGCTGTGGCGGCTTTGTCGGCCGTTTGAAGGCCATAATTTGTGATAAAGGTATAGCCAATTCGATAAAATCTAAACTGCTTGCGTTTGAATAATAAAATTAAACAAATATATAGTAATTTTCTTTGTTGCATTGCATTTCAGGCTCCCATTAGGATTTTAATATCAATACAGTACACTCGGAGAAGGGATGTCATCACCTCAAACATGTTTCAAGAGCAACATGTCCACTTTTGGGAGGTGTCCGATGTTTTCAAATATCCAAGTTTAAAAGTTTCACTTATATATTAAAATTTTTAAAATTAAGACAAACTGGAACACCGGTAACAGCCCCGTGATAGGTACATCACTGACAATTTGCCAAAATTTCCTGTAGAGTAACCTCACGAACTTTGTTCCGTAATTATTCGTATGTAAAATTTATTTGATTCAGCTGCAAATTTATATCCCCATGAAATTCCGCAATATGTCATTAAAGTGTCATTGAAACGTGACATAATTCCACTCTAAGCATCCCAATAAATTCTTTGCCATTTCCTATAGCTTTCCTTAGAAAATCACCTGCTCTTTGGACTACTGAAATGGCCGCTGACAATTTTGATAGTTTATGGGAACTATCAGCAAATAATCAATGGTGGTCTTTAAAAAATTTTACGATTTCTGCCAAGAACACAATACGCTTAGGAAACTTTTAAGGCACATTTTATGGGATGTCATTAAAATGAAGAAATAGGAAAAAAAGTGAACAAAATTCAAATTTATCGAAAACAAAATCTGAAAGTGAGACCGGCAAGCGATGATCTCTATACGTTTTTGGTGGCCAGACCCACAAAGGGTATCATTCATCAGTTTAACGCTTCTCTAGTTGGTGTCAACTTAAATAAATAGAGGAAGCAAAAAAAAAAAAAAAAACAAAAAACCAAACAGAAGCAACAACTATAACAATAACATTGACCGGGAAGAAAATCGGAAGTTTAATGGGTTAATAATGCACACACAAAACAAACACTCGGTTGTCGTTTATTAGATCTTTCCTCTTTTTCGTCAGCCTTGGTGTTGCAATACTAACGCCTATACCCCTTTCCTTCTCTATGCAATCGGCTGGGACAGACATAAGAAATTTTCTTTTTGTAGATAAAATTGCTTTTGAAACAAAAGACGACATCAACCGCCTTCCAAAAGAAACGTGTGCTAGAAATTTCCTAGGGACCACCTACCTTGAGTATTTGAGAGTTTTGTTGGCCTATAAAATGCTATCTGCTAGTGAAAATGCTTGCTGGGTAATAATGATATAGATTTGCTTTAGATCTCCATTTACAATTGTTGCTGTTGTTGTTTTCTATTTATTTTTCATTTCGGAACATGTCGTTATAGTTTATCTTTGCCCTAGAAGCGACGATCATAAAAATCTCATCTCATCTCCTCATTTATTGTAGTTTTAGTTTTTGGAAAATTTCTTGGCTTTCATTTTTATGATCTTCAAAAAAAAAATTTTTTTTGCTTTGGTTAATGTAAAAGAAGTGTTAAACTTTTAATATAGCTTCTTTTATTTATTAAATATGTATTTCTGGAAGAAAAATCATAAAAATGATATTCCTAAAGCCAAGACCTATTAATGAGCATTCGAAATATTTCTGAGAATTTTTGTGGACAAATTGAATTGACGATGACATGACTTTTGCTTAAGCAAATTAGTGCTAAACAACTGTAGGCGCCAGCTCGGAATTTGCGCCACGTATAATCGTTAGAGATGAAATGAAAGCATTTCTCCCTATGATATTGGCAAAATGTTCTTATGCTTTCTTCCTAATATTAAATGCTATCTGTAGGAACTCTTAAATGTTTTCTTAGAAAAGTAAAATTAAAATATTCTTTCTGAAAAAAAAAATTCGTGGAAATTTTCTGTTAATTTTATATCAGGAAGTTTTGAATGGTTTTTGCTGAAAATCTTGAAAATGTAACAGAGAAAGAATTAAAGTGAAGTAAAACCCGTATATCCGGAAGGTGATAAGTAATTATCATACAAAAATGGTTAAATAAGAAGCCAAGCCTAGATTTTAAGTCAACATTTTAATTTGCTCAATTTTATATTTTTTTGGTTTTAGTTCAAAAACCACCACCAATACTCACACAAAATATTTAATTTGGATAAAATCGGGCCATTTGTTCTTTTACACCATCCACGTAATTTAGCCCCACACAAAAAACAGGTCTGTTTTAAAACTGATGCTAAAATGAACTAATATTTATTGCAAACATTTTATTTTGTTTTAGTTTATTTTTAAATTTTTGTAAGAAATTTTCCTCAGTTCAACGATTTTTTCTTTATTCCAAGTATGCCTCAAAAATTTTATGAACTAAATGACAGTAAAATTTTAATGACATACAAATTAGTTCAATTCTAAACAGAAGAAATTTTTCGTACACTTCACAAAAATAGTAAAAATGAACTACAGTGTGGTTAATATGGGAATGATTTTTTCTTTATTTTTAGTTCATTTTTTCTTTTCGAGAAAGATGGATTTCGTAAATGATAATTAAAAATCCAAAAATGTCGGAAAATTTTCGTTAATTTAATAAATCTCAAAATTTGGAATAAAATTTAGTTCAATTTTCGCAGGAGATAGTTCATTGTTCCCCATAATGTAGTTTATTATACCCTCCACCATAGGATGGGGGTATATTAACTTTGTCATTCCGTTTGTAACACATCGAAATATTGCTCTAAGACCCCATGAAGTATATATATTCTGGGTCGTGGTGAAATTCTGAGTCGATCTGAGCATGTCCGTCCGTCCGTCCGTCTGTTGAAATCACGCTAACTTCCGAACGAAACAAGCTATCGACTTGAAACTTGGCACAAGTAGTTGTTATTGATGTAGGTCGGATGGTATTGCAAATGGGCCATATCGGTCCACTTTTACGTATAGCCCCCATATAAACGGACCCCCAAATTTGGCTTGCGATTGCTCTAAGAGAAGCAAATTTCATCCGATCGGGATGAAATTTGGTACATGGTGTTAGTATATGGTCTCTAACAACCATGCAAAAATTGGTCCATATCGGTCTACTTTTACGTATAGCCGCCATATAAGCGGACCCCCAAATTTGGCTTGCGATTGCTCTAAGAGAAGCAAATTTCATCCGATCCGGCTGAAATTTGCTACATGGTGTTAGTATATGGTCTCTAACAACCATGCAAAAATTGGTCCACATCGGTCCATAATTATATATAGCCCCCATATAAACCGATCCCCAGATTTGACCTCCGGAGCCTCTTAGAGTAGCAAAATTCATCCGATCCGGTTGAAATTTGCAACATGGTGTTAGTATATGGTCTTTAACAACCATGCAAAAATTGGTCTTCATCGGTCCATAATTATATATAGCCCCCATATAAACCGTTCCCCAGATTTGATCTCCGGAGCCTCTTGGAGGAGCAAAATTCATCCGATCCGGTTGAAATTTGCAACGTGGTGTTAGTATATTGTCTCTAATAACCATGCCAAAATTGGTCCATATCGGTCTGTAGTTATATATAGCCGATCCCCATGCACACAAAAATTGATCCATATCGGTTCATAATCATGGTTGCCACTCGAGCCAAAAATAATCTACCAAAATTTTATTTTTATAGAAAATATTGTCAAAATGTTATTTCTATAGAAAATTTTGTCAAAATTTTATTTCTATATAAAAATTTTGTTAAAATTTTATTTCTATAGAAAATTTTGACAAAATTTTATTTCTATAGAAAATTTTGTCAAAACTTTATTTCTATAGAAAATTTTGTCAAAATTTTATTTCTATGGAAATTTTTGCCCAAATCTTATTTCTATGGAAAATTTTGTCAAAATTTTACTTCTTAGAAAATGTTGTCAAAATTTTATTTCTATAGAAAAAAAATTTTTTCTAACTTTAAACTTAATTATATAAGTATTTAATCGGCCTTTTTTAGTTTAATATATACCACGTATGGACTTGTGGTATATATTACGGCGTTAGGAAGTTTTAAGATACCTTGCCATCGGCTTCAGTAGAAGTTTCTACGCAATCCATGGTGGAGGGTACATAAGCTTCGGCCTGGCCGAACTTACGGCCATATATACTTGTTTTCTGTGCATTTTTGACCAATAAAGCTTAAAATTCAAATATTTTTTAAAAATAGTTGTAGTCAGTTATATCAAAATTTTATTTTTGCATTCGAAGCTCGATATCATAGACTATTAAAAACAGAAATTAGAAAAAATCCGAGCACGTATTTTTTGCCGTTTTCGAAACACTGTGCGTCGGCCTGGAACCTCTGAAATTTTTTCGCGCCAATAGAAAAATATCTTCGCTGTCTAAAGTCTATAATAACTTTTCGCTCCTGCCACCAGAATTCTGTGTAGGTTATTGACCCCAATAAAATGGTCCATATTGAGACTGATATAATCTCCATACAAATCGATCTACAAAGTTTACTTCTCTATCATTTGGAAGACAAATTTTAACAGGTTTGAAGAAAGTTTCAATAAAAACCCAATAAATGGTTCTTCTAGATACAGAAACTTATGTAGCCTCCATATGGAATATAGTTGGCTCTAACGTCTTTAGTCTTTTCTCATTTGTTTTGGTTCAGAGATTTCCTTTTTATTAGGCATTAAACAAGTTCCCTATACTCTATGAGTTTAAGGACCTTATTATTCATCTTCTCTGTTTTTGAGTTCTAGTTTTACTACAAAAGATCTCTTTTTCTCACGAAAAGTGAAAGTGTAACTCACTATAACCACAAATGAAACAGAAACTCAATCGACAGGTAATTCCTCATTCATATGTCTTAAAAGTGCCTGCAATGGTTTGGTTGGCGGTAGCAAGTCCTGTGATCATCATTGAGTTCAAGGATACAATTGCTGGCGTTATGTGGTTATAACGAACGCACAATGAAAGCAACAACTACATCGATATTCAAGTAAATAACAGTTACGACCAATGTTGTTGTGGACCTTTGCAGCCAGTTCTACAACTTCTTGGTCTTTTCCGTTTTAGGATTCCATTGTCTTGTTGTTCTTTTGTAAGGGCTTGAAGGGTCGAGACATTTTGACTTATTACCATGTATTTGTCAATATTGGACATGCTCACTGAAAACATTAGTACAACAACAAATTGGGATCTTCTACTTGGGTCTATGAGAGTTCAATTCCCAGAGAAAAAAAAAACAAAGAAACAAAAACAACATCGAATAGAAATGGAAATTCCAAGGAGACCCGTGGCACTGGTAGTTTGATTTCAATTTAATCGATTGGGAAGCCGTAACATAAGCAAACCACATTACTGGGGTGAGTAGCACTAACCACAATGCGCTGAAGTAAAGCGGGCATCATGTGTAGGGATGTCGTCCTTGATGAGAGACAAAATTATCCTAGATTTAAAATTTCAGGAAAATGGAAATGACCAAATGACGGAATTGGTCTTTATCAAAACGATCTGGGACATTGTGAACCTATTTCTTTGTTTCGTTTTGGGGGCTTGATTGCGATCATATTGGGGTCGCTTTAGATGAAGGATCATAATCAAAACATAGGTCATTAAAGCCCCCAAAGTTGAGCATACCAAATTGCGAACATTGGGCAAGTCTAAAAAGGTGTGCAATACTATATGCGAAACCATTTAGAGCAGCAGATGTGTCACCAGATTTATTGAAAGGAGTTTTTGGTAATCTGCCAGGACCTTCCATACAATCACAATGGTAGTTCTATCTGTTGTTCAATGTTAGGTTAGGTATAGAGGCAGCCCGTTATATTAGGTTCACTTAGATTATTAGCTATATTTAGGTTAACATACTGTGTTACAACAGTGGAGAACATTTCTCATATCACTGAGAAAGTAGGCCAGCATTTTAGCTCATTGACATGGGACCTCCTTTTTATATCCGAGTCCGTTTCACATTATGGTGGAACCACTTAGAGAAGCTTTGAAAGCCTTAGAGATGTCACCAGCATTACTGAGAGGAGAGATACCATCTCTGAAAAATTCGTTTTGTTTTGTTATTGTTGGTTTCTTTCTTTAATCATTGTTGTTGTTTTTGATTTCAGCTTAAAACCATGCATTGACTAAACTACAAGTGTAGCTTTTCCTCTGTTGGTTAAGCTACACTTGCAGTTTAGTCAATGCATGGTTTAAGCTGAAATCAAAAACAAAACAATGATCTCTGAAAAACTTGTTGGTGATCAGTCGAATTTGGAATTGAACTCTTGACCCTCTGAATGAAAGACGGCCAAACGACATATTGCAATTTTAGTCTTTTGAACTTTTAGTGAATGATTGTCAGGTCTTCTCTATGTCTATATTGTCATTAACGAATTCCCAAAATTTTCGTATTACAGCTCCCAGGATTTGAGTATGACATCCCTATTTTAATCTCCGAGAAGACCACACGTTTTAGGCCTAGTCACATTGGTGACTGCAGGTAAATTTCTTAAGTCATGTTTTAAGTTTCTTTCTCGGGTTTTAAAAGTGTTTTCTTAGGTATTAATCCATCTACACTGGTAGGTATCGATGTGTGAGCCTTACCTTTGTTTTGGTTATGGATTTCAAGATTCCCTTCGTTACCCCTCCCCCATAAAAAAACAGCGTTTTAATGTTATTTAAGAGATCGATGTGATCGAATATATTCTCGTATTGCCTTGTTATGGTTTATTGGCATTGTTGTCGGGGCTTTTAGGGCCAAAATACGAGGCATACGCTTTGTGCATACTTAATTAATTGATTGTCATTGTTAACAAGATTTACTGAGCCATTAAAGTGTGTGTTAATAATTTTTCATAAAGTCTTCCAAAATCATTGGAGAAGAGTAAAACCACACAAAAATCCAGGCAGTACAAAGCAAAATCATTGGAGGAATTGAGCAGGAATGACAATTCCAGAAAATATGTAATCACTTTGATCAATTCTGAGGTGTTACTAATTTTGAGTGAATTACTATGAGTGTAAATTGATCAGGTAATGGCAAGGATCAAAATTACACAGGTCTATATGAGGAAACACAAGTAGATCCCAGGTACAGAGTTATTTCAATCCTATCTTTTGGCCTTGCCCAAGCCAATGTAGCGATTTAATTTTTTACTAAATTTCTAAGTCGAATTTGATTTTCTTCTCCCATGCTCAAAAATATTTGAAATTGTAACTCTCATAAGATCACTTGAATGGTAGTAGCCCATTCTTTATGAAAGGCAATACGAAGACGATTATTGGTGATAATTTTTATCATTAAAAATCGAAAATGTACACGCAAACAAAAAAAAGTTTGGAAAACATGTACTGAAAACGTTGTTCTTTTATTAGAGTTTTTAGAATTCCTTCCAAAATTTTAAACTTTTATCACCAAAAAAAAATAGTTTGTTACAAAATTTTTATTTTTTCAATAAAAAAATATTTTTGAACCAACAAAACAGTCCATTTCGTTTATATCAAGCACTGTTCTTTTCTGACTTTAAGTCTTTTAATAAGACACATTTTACAGTTCATAGTAAAAATTTACTATTGTAGTATGTGATGTTGAATTTTTTTTGGGAATCTTCCGAACATATCTGGAATATATGTAAAAAAAAAAACACAAAAAAAATTTTGGTGTTCGGTCGAAGCAGGGATCGATCCCACGACCCTTGGCATGCAAGGCAGACGTAGCAACCACTGCTCCACGTTGCCCAAATGTATGTTTCCGTTAAATACAGTTTGTTTGATCGGTGTGGTAAACGGGCATCTGCGACACTTAAAGGCAACGGAAGGAGGAGTAGCAAACCTTGGACTTCGTGACCTTAACTCGAAAACTACAGCAGACTGCCGTAAATCGTTCAAGCCTCAGTGATTCAAAATTTACATGTCATGGTCTCTCTTCCACAGGGAATTGAATTACAGATGAGTTAGAAATCCTAGGAGTGAAGTTCATACTGAGGTTTAAGAAATTAGAATGGAGAAGAAAGAATAAAGGGACAGCAGGATTCTTAAAATCAAATATTCTAACGATCGATTTTTTATAAAAAATATCTTGCACTATACTCGAAAATTGCAGATACAGCCCTAAAACTCTCAACGAGAAGTATGAATGGTTGGATATTTACTTTCCAAGGTACCTTGCCATAAAGACATATGCGGGGTTATGTTAAAGTGGCAGCCCGATTAAGATTCAGGCTCACTTAGACTATTCAGTCCATTGTGATATGCGGGGGTTTAATTGCAAAAACTTAAAACCCCCTAGGAGTTTATCCTATATAACATTTTAAAGTTGAAGTTCATACTTTAAAAATTGAAATGATTCAACCAATTTTTTAATTGAAATAAACATCAATCACACAAATTAATAGTATCAATTAATTTTTTAATTGGAACAATTAAATTTTTAATTAACTGCCAATTATTTTTTTAATTGATACCATCATTTCTGTGATTGAAGACATCTGAATTAAACAAATAATTGGATCAATTAATTTCGCGATTGAATCAGAAAAATTTTTTTTGTGTGTAATCAATAGAATTAAAACAATAATTTTATCTACAATCTACAATTTTTATAAAAATATCGAAAATTTGATTAGCTTAATATTACTATCAACTTTTGTTGTAAAACATCGAGTTTTAATACTATAACGAAAATATGTTAAATGACCAAAAAATGGAGAGACGCATCCTAGAGGAAAAGTGGAATTTTCCCTTACAATAAAAGTCGATCACTACGCCCTTCAAAATTATGGATTTTCAGAAGTGCAAAAATTTTAAAAAAGAAAGGTCTCCTTCTAGATACATGCCCCATGAAAAACTTAATAGTTCTTAAGAAAGATATTAAAAAAAAACAAGTATATACGGCCGTAAGTTCGGCCAGGCCGAAGCTTATGTACCCTCCATCATGGAATGCGTAGAAACTTCTTCTAAACACTGCCATCCACAATCGAATTACGTAAGTTGCAGTAACGCTTGCCGATGGCAAGGTATCTTAAAACCTCCTAACACCATCTTCTAAATTGTATGTAAGTCCATACGTGGTATATATTAAATCAAAAAAGATCGATCCAATACGTATATAATTCAGTTTGACAAAGTAGACATAAAATTTTGACAAAATTTTTTACAGAAATAAAATTTTAACAAAGTTTTCTATAGAAATAAAATTTTCACAAAATTTTCTATAGAAATAAAAATTTTGACAAAATTTTCTATAGAAAGAAAATGTTGACAAAAATTTCTACAGAAATAAAATTTTAACAAAATTTACTATAGAAATAAACTTTTGACAAAATTTTCTATAGAAATAAAATCTTGGTAGATTATTTTTGGCTCGAGTGGACACCATGATTATGAACCGAATAAAATTTGAACAAAATTTTCTATAGAAATAAAATTTTGACAATGATGAAAATTTTATTATGAACCGAATAAAATTTTAGAAAAATTTTCTCTAGTAATAAAATTTTGACAAAATTTTCTATAGAAATAAAATTTTGACAAAATTTTCTATAGAAATAAAATTTTGACAAAATTTTCTATAGAAATAAAATTTTGACAAAATTTTCTATAGAAATAAAATTTTGGTAGACTATTTTTGGCTCTAGTGGCAACCATGATTATGAACCGATATAGACCAATTTTTGTGTGATTGGACAAATTTTGTTATGGTTGTTAGCGACCATATACTAACACCACGTTCCTAATTTGAACCGGATCGGATGAATTTTGCTCCTCCAAGAGGCTCCGGAGGTCAAATCTGGAGAAGTTTTATATGGGGGCTATATATAATTATGGACCGATATGGACCAATTCTGGCACGCTTGTTAAATATCATATATTAACACCATGTTCCAAATTTCAACCGGACTGGATGAAATTTGCTTCTCTTGGAGACTTCGCAAGCCAAATCTGGAGATCGGTTTATATGGGGGCTATATATAATTATGAACCGATGTGGACCAATTTTTGCATGGTTGTTAGAGACCATATACCAACATTATGTACCGAATTTCAGCTGGATCGGATGAAATTTGCTTCTCTTTGAGGCTCCGCAAGCCAAATCTGGGGATCGGTTTATATGGGTGCTATATATAATTATGGAACGATGTGGACCAATTTTTGCACGGTTGTTAGAGACCATATACCAACACCATGTACCAAATTTCAGCCGGATCGGATGAAATATGCTTCAGTTAGAGGCTCCACATGCCAAATGTGAGGGTCCCTTTATATGAGGGCTATACGTAAAAGTGGACCGATATGGCCCATTTTCAATACCATCCGACCTACATAGATAACAACTACTTGTGCCAAGTTTCAAGTCGATAGCTCGTTTCGTTCGGAAGTTAGCGTGATTTCAACAGACGGACGGACGGACGGACGGACATGCTTAGATCGACTCAGAATTTCACCACGACCCAGAATATATACACTTTATGGGGTCTTAGAGCAATATTTCGATGTGTTACAAACGGAATGACAAAGTTAATATACCCCCATCCTATGATGGAGGGTATAGAAACAAAAACAACAAGTATATACGGCCGCAAGATCGGCCAGGCCGAAGCTTATGTACCCTCCACCATGGATTGCATAGAAACTTCTACTGAAGACTGTCATCCACAATCGAATTACTTGGGTTGCGGTAACACTTGCCGATGGCAAGGTATCTTAAGGTAAGGTATCTTCCTAACACCGTAATATACACCACATAGTCCATACGTGGTATATATTAAACTAAAAAAGACCGATTAAATACGTATATAATTAAGTTTAAAGTTTCTATAGAAATAAAATTTTGACAAAATAAAATTTTGACAACATTTTCTATAGAAATAAATTTTGGAAAAAAATTTCTATAGAAATAAAATTTGGAATTTCTATAGAACTAAAATTTTGACAAAATTTTCGATAGAACTAAAATTTTGACAAAATTTTCGATAGAACTAAAATTTTGACAAAATTTTCTATAGAACTAAAATTTTGACAAGATTTTCTATAGAACTAAAATTTTGACAAAATTTTCTATAGAAATAAAATTTTGACAAAATTTTCTATAGAAATAAAATTTTGACAAAATTTTCTATAGAAATAACATCTTGACAATGTTTTTTATAAAAATAAAATTTTGGTCGATTATTTTTGGCTCGAGTGGCAACCATGATTATGAACCGATATGGACCAATTTTTGTGTGATTGGGGATCGGGTATATAAAACTATAGACCGATACGGACCAATTCTTGCGTGGTTATTAGAGACCATATACTAACACCACCTACCAAATTTCAACCGGATCGGATGAATTTTGCTCCTCTACGAGGCTCCGGAGGTCACACCTGGAGATCGGCTTAGATGGGGGCTATATATAATTATGGACCGATATGGATCAATTTTGGCATGGTTGTTAGAGACAATATACTAACACCACGTACCAAATTTTAATCGGATCGGATGACTTTTGCTCCTCTAAGAGGCTCCGGAGGTCAAATCTGGGGATCGGTTTATATGGGGGCTATATATAATTATAGACCGATGTGAACCAATTTTTGCATGGTTGTTAGAGACCATATACTAACACCATGTACCAAATTTCAGCCGGATCGGATGAAATTTGCTTCTCTTAGAGGCTCCGCAGGCCAAATCGGGGGATCGGTTTATATGGGGGCTATATGTAATTATGGACCGATATGGACCAATTTCCGCATGGTTGTTAGAGACCATATACTAACACCATGTACCAAATTTCAGCCGGATCGGATGAAATTTGGTTCTCTTAGAGGCTCCGCAAGCCAAATCGGGGGATCGGTTTATATGGGGGCTATACGTAAAGGTGGACCGATATTTGCAATACCATCCGACCTATATCAATAACAACTACTTGTGCCAAGTTTCAAGTCGATAGCTTGTTTAGTTCGGAAGTTAGCGTGATTTCAACAGACGGACGGACGTACATGCTCAGATCAACTCAGAATTTCACCACGACACAGAATATAAATACTTTATGGGGTCTTAGAGCAATATTTCTCTCTAAGACCGAAACATCACGATTTTAACAGCCACTACAGTTTAAAAAATAGTTATTAGTATCAAAAACTTTTTAAACCAAAAATGCAAAATTTCTTATCTTATCCTACATATTTAAAGCTTTTTATCTTTATGTTAATCCCAAGATTAATTTAATGCATGTTTTTCTTTATTATAAAGAAAATTGTCTTACTTCGAACTTTACCAGAGGGAGGCAAATCTAAAAGATTGGTGTCCTAAATTTAATGATAAAACATTTTAAAGCAAAAATTATAAAACTCTTTAAATGATTTTTTTAAGAAATTAGCACTTAATATTACGAAAAATTTCGTATCTCAAAATTTAGACTTCATAATCTTTCATATTAGGTCAACATATTTCTCAGTGTGTATATGCTCACAAAAAAAATCTTTCAATGTCTGTTGTTTTAGTAAATCTCCTACACGATTACATTGATGACTATCAATCTGTGTATTAATACTTAACATCATCAGAGGTAGAACGCCTAGACTAAAAGGGATAAATCATCCATAGAACATGAACAGAGAAACACGAAAATTCCACTAAATCACAAAACAGACAGACATAGATCAATGACAAACAAGCACAAGATTACAAGGTGGTGTCTCTCTGTAAAAATATCGTAGTGGAAAATCAAGATGATTTAAAAGAACTCCAACTAAAATAGAAGCACCCCAGAACTAAATCAAATGATTGGGAATCATTTCAACCACCTATCTAAAAATTTGGAAAAATTCACACGATTTTGGTGTTGTTGTTCTTGTGGTTAAATTAATCTCTTCCTTTTTTCTGATGGTAAAGAATCTCTACAAAATCTAGCAACACCCGCAGTGGTGCTATGAGCGCAGGCGTATAGAGGCATAGTCAATTTAACACCGAATGCCTCTAACAAGCGTCCAACAAATGTGCCAGAGGAATGCCTTCTTCCACCATAGCTCACACACAGCAGGTTTGAAAAGGCGCTATATTGAAGGAATATTTTTCAAATAAACAATAAAAACAACAACTAACCATCTAAAATGAATCTCAGATATATAAAATATTTCAAATAAATTTGTTCAATGTTTGAATTGTTGTGGTTTAGTGGTATACAGGGTAAATCTGAGTGTTCGTAGGTGGCCTTTAGTTGGGCTAGTTTCTTTCTCCATCACTGTGGCCATAATCAACCCCCTCCTTATAAATTTTTTTTTTTATTTATTTTATTGGAAAGTATAAAACATTGAGTTTTATTTTGGTAAACGATTTATTAACTCCTTCAGCCATCCAAAATGTAGGCAAAGAGGTCTTCACACTGTTGTTAGGTTATGATATTGATGTACTTCTTTCCCATCTTCTATGTCACACCTTTTTGGCATAGGCAAAAAAAACGCGAAACATTATCAACAAAACATGAGCTCAAAACATTGCGGAGATATCCTCTCAAGGATGATTATTCCGCAGTTAATGCCTATTTTGTTGTGGCTTTTGTAATAAATGTCTTACATGATTTTCGTAGACATTCAGCACCTCTTTATGTTTATTGTTAAACAACAAAATGCAATAATTGTACTATAAAGTGTTTTGTTCATTCAATGTTCCTATGCTTGTTGCATTTATTTACCATCAGAGAGAATTTTAGATTGCGATGGAAGAATTATAACGATATCCTAAAGAAATTTTCAATTTGTGGTTTATGCAGAATGGATCTCATGATAACTGTTAAGGCTGGCAGAAAAATAAAATGCCCTACGTGCTACCTACATTAAGCGCACTGATGAGCTATACTCATATTCTAACCGAGTTCAAAATTCATAATGACACCACTTAGAAAATAACTTATAATGACACCACTTCATGACGAGCATGCCACTTGTAGTGTAGTCGATGATTGGATTTTGCCTACCATCGAATAGCAGACTTAACAAAAATCCAAACTCTGTTAGTTGAAGATTACAAAAGGTATAATTTTTCCATTTTGTGGCTTTGCTAGCCTCTACAATTAACACTTGCAAAAATCCAATTTAAATTACAATCCTACTGACAAATGCTATAGGTACAAATTCAATTTAATTACATTGGGTATTGTAGTTTGAAGTTATGCGTGTTAAAACATTAGAAGTATTTCAAGGTTGTCTATAAAATATGTTTTCAGTTCCTTCTTGAAGGAAATTAAAGTCGATATTTCCTTTGAATAAGCTGGAATGATATTATATTTCTTTGGCAAAAAATTGATCTTCATTTGTTTTTCAAAAATTAATTCTCTATTTTCATTTTTTATTAAAAAAAAACGATTGTCGACTTAATTGTTATAAAAAACATATAGGTTTATTATACCCTAAACTACATAGTGGTCAGGGTATAATAAGTTTGATCTGCCAAAAAATGTGCCTACCAGAAATATTGATTTTAGACCCCATAAAATATATACCGATCGACTCAGAATCACTTGCGCTTGGTGTCCGTCCGTCTGTCCATGTATTTGTTGTTCACAGGATTCCGGTCGCAATTATTAGCCGATTTTGATGAAATTTGGTACAGGGAGTTTTTTGGGCACAAGGACGAACGCTATTGAGTTTGGAAGAAATCGAATCAAATTTAGATATAGCTCCCATATATATGTATCGCCCGATTTCGACAAATGGGGTCATGTTGCGCTTTTTTCCAACGGATCGTCACCAAACTTGGCAAAAGGTAATCTTTTTCATCGCCCTTCAAGTCTGCAAAATTTCATGCAAATCAGTTCAGATTTAGATATACTTCTCATATATATGTATCGCCCGATTTTATCAAATTTGGCCACAAACCCTTATTTATCAACCGATCTTCCTCAAACTTGGATTACTCTAATCTTTTATGGTACTGACAATATGTGCCAAAAATAATCGAAATCGGTTCCGATTGAGAATAGCTCCCATATATATGTATCGCTCGATTTTGCCAAATTTGGCCTTAAAACCCTTATTTATCAACCGATAGTACTCACCGTTGGCTAAATATAATCTTCTATACCTCTAACTGTATGTGCGTAATTTCATAGAAATCGGTTCAGATTTAGATATAGCTCCCATATATATGTATCGGCCGATTTGGTCAAATTTGGCCCTAAAATCCTTATTTATTAACCGATCGTACTCAGAGTTGGCTAAATGTAATCTTCTATAGCTCTAACTGTATGTGCTCAATTTCATCGAAATCGGTTCAGATTTAGATATAGCTCCCATATATGTACCGCCCGATTTTGCCAAATTTGGCCGTAAAACCCTTATTTATCAACCGATCTTGCTCAAAGTTGGTTAAATGTAATCTTCTATAGCACGAACTATATGTGCAAAAACTCATCGAAATCGGTTAAGATATAGCTATAGCTCCCATATATATGTACCGCCCGATTTTCCCAAATTTGCCCATAATACCCTTATTTATCAACCGATCTTACTCAAATTTGACTAAATGTAATCTTCCATAGCACTAACTATATGTGCAAAAAATCATCAAAATCGGTTCAGATGTAGATATAGCTCCCATATATATGTATAGCCCGATTTTCCCCAATTTGGCCATAGAACCCTTATTTATTAACCGATCTTATTCAAAGTTGGCTAGATCCAGTCCTCTATAGTACTAACTATATGTGCAAAATTTCGTAGAAATCGGTTCAGATGTATATATAGCTCCCATATATGTATCGCCCGATTTTGAAAAATTCGCCCCTAATAACTTTATGTTTGATCATACAGGCCTCATTTCTTAACTGATCTTACTCAAATCTTGCAGAAGGTAACCCTTTGCGATATTACTCAAACCCGCAATATATTACGCTAATTGGTTCAGATTTAGATATAGCTTCCATATATATGCATCGCTCGATTTTCCCAAATTTGCCCATAGTAACATACTCTTATTTATTAACCAATGTTACTCAAATTTCAAATTTTGATGTACTAGCCGATCGTATTTATACGTACTTGTAGCTCTTACATAAGAATATTGCTCGATTTTTACAAATTTGGATTTATTACCCACACTTATTGAACGATTTTCTCTTTTTTAATAATGGGTTCAATACTAGTGGCATACTAACCCCGTAGGTGCAATATCAACTACAGCCAGTGTTGCTAGAAGTAGGGGAAATTCCCTATATATAGGGTTTTTCTAATATTTAGCGTCTTGTAGGGACGTAGGGCCACAATGTAGGGACATTTTCACTCAACACAATTTGTAATAATTTTTACATTTTGGTGGCTCTAGAGGAGGAAATTAGAAGCCGGCAAGGCTTGATCTTTAACAATGTGTGGTAACAACAGTTACCACTCGTGCCAAAAAAAAAATCTAACAAAATTTGAAGATTACCACAAATCTACCAAACAAATATTTCTATAGAAATTTTTGTTAAAACTTTATTCCTGTAGAAAATTTTGTCAACATTTTACTTCTATAGAAAATTTTGTCAAAATTGTATTTCTATAGAATTTTTTTTTCAAAATATTATTTCTATAAAAAATTTCCTCAAAATTTTATTTCTATGGATTTTTTTCTCAAAAATTTTTTTTCTATAGAAAAATTTTTCAAAAAAATTTGTTTATAGAAACTTTTTCCAAAATTTTATTTCTATAGAGATTTAACAAAAAAAAAAATACTAATTTTTGTAGAATTCTACCAACTGTGGCAACCGTTGTGGTAATACAAATTTATTTTCTAGGTTATATACGTTGCATTTTCATGTTTTAAGATAATAAAGAACTTAGAACAATTTTTGTTTTGTAAAATTTGTTTAAATTTAACGAAAATATTGTAAGAAATTTTGTTTGGGAATGTATGGGAAAGTAGGGAAATTTTTCTGTCCTTGTAGGGTAAACCGAACATTTTCCCTGGCAACACTGACTATGATCTATAGTCAGATTGAGACAAAGCACCCATAAACATGTACCCCATAATTTTCTTAAATATGCAACTGCGGTTTATCTTCCAGACCTATATCAATGTTATCCCACAAATGCTTATGATTACTAATTTAGTAAGGGTGGTTTAGGGTATGATATAGTCGGCCCCGTCCGACTTTCTACTTTACTTACTTGTTTTTTGTTTTAATTTTGTCGATTCGAGAATCGGTTCTCGATTTTATATATTTTAGAAACAAACAAAAATCTCCATTAATTTTATTTCCAAATATAGATTTACTTTTTTCCACCAAAAATTGATCGATTTAAATTTTTTGAATAAACAGATTTTTTTTTAAATTTTTATCTACCAAAAATCAGTTTTCATTTATTTGCAAAAAAGAAAACGATTTCCTTGTTCCATGTTTTTCCCAGATAATCAGATAGCGATACATCAAAGAATATATAAAACTTGCTACTATTGAAACATATAGCAAAGATGGCAATATTCCGCATAAATTTATTAAAAATCTTTACCTTTGCTATTGATTACAAAAAATAAAAACAACATTGCATTCAAGATCTTGTACATTTTTCTTTGGAAATTTAAAATTTTCAAAAACCCTTGAGAGGCTGCATACAAACTAAGCCATAAGTTCATGTCAACAATGTCAAAATATTAAGACATCTTTATTGGGGTTAATGATTCATAAATAATGAAAATCGTATTTTTTTATTTTTCTTTCCTTTCATTTTTTTAGTTTTATTTGAATTTTAATTAATGCCCTCCCTTCACTAAAAAAACAGGTGTTGTAAAAATATCAGAAAATACAAATATGATGGCTTTATTAAATTCAATTAATTAACGAAAAATATTAACAAAAAAAAGCCCCAAAACCTAAGATTTGCTATATACGAAGTAATAAACTATGAAAACCAAAGGAGCCCACAGAGTTAACTGTGATTTTTAACAGCTTTTTGTGTATTTTCAAGCAACAAGCCAAGAGTTTAGAGAAGCATTCAAAACCAATCCAATATCATTCGTAGCTATTTATGCATGCAAGACACGCTAAACTCTGGATGTGGCCACAAGAAGTTAGCCATAGTTAGCCAAGCCACATTGAATGGATGCATTTATCTCTGGGCATACAGCAGTCATGGTTTAACTTGACTTTAAGGTTTTCCTTTGGTACTCCTCAACTTCAGAACTACTGCCGCCTTTCTACAAAGTGCGACAACGCGTCAGCATCATAAAAATGTCATGAACGCATGCGCATCATACTTTACACTCACTCACTTGCCGCCTGGACTGGAAGGAGATTTTTCACTAAAATAGTCTTCGAGTTGAGGTGAGATTCTAAAATGCTTTTCCATGGCTTTGACATTGTTGCTGGTGGCCCAAGGAGTGTTGACCAAGTAGGTTTAGTCGGCTTTAAGCTCGTGTGATCCTTTTTGGCTGATGTGTATTTTTCGTTTGGGGGCCTTTATTAAAAATAATCTCTGGGGGAAAAAAAGCGTCAAGAAATGAACGATTTGTGTGTTTGCGATTGAAATCTTGAAACATTAAAACAGTTAAACTTTTGAGTTAAACCAATATCAGAAAGAAGAACAAGACGACTTATGGAAAAGAAGGCGTCTTAAGTGATGAGCGACAAAAAGATTATGAGAAACAAATCCGAAGTAGTTGTGGAACACAGTGGGTTGGGGAATTATAAGTGGAGGTGATCAAGTGATTAGATGAAGCTACTCATGCTCATGAAGAAAAATAGCAGATACGGTTAAAACTCGATTAAAGTGGATTATTTAATCCATTTAAAATTCGATTGAAATGGATTATTTTGTTGGGTTTCTAGTAGAGGTGTGCACGTGAGTAATATTTTACTCACGCACACTCACGACGGAAATATTTTACTCACGCACACTCACGCACGATATTATTTGGTAGGTATCACGCTCACGCACACTCACGAAAAGAAAACTTGTACTCACGCACACTCACTCACGAAAATGTCGTGACTCACGAAAAATATCGTGACTCACGAAATATGTCGTGACTCACGAGTAATTTTATGAGTAATTTACCTGAGGGACGTGTCTGAAATGATAAGCACGATTAAAATCGAGAGCGTTATTAAACTCTTAACATCCTAGGTGTCACTAAAATTGCAAATGAATTTAACTTTTAAGCGTTTTATGTTGTAGAGCGGGATTATTTTCGTGAGCGTAAATCGTTACTCACGCACACTGGTATTTGAGATACACTTATGGCGATTTCGATTCTAACAAATAGTGAAACATTCTCGAAAGAGGTTGCAGAATATGAAGAACATTCTCATAGCTTTCGGATATCTTTTTGCAAGGACGTTTAGCTCGATTTCTTAAGCGTTGGTCTTAGAGAATATTGCCAGATGCACAGATCTACTCTACATGGCTATCTAACATAAGAAGATGTTCCTAAGATTTTTCAATATCCATCTTAATTCCCATAAAAGTTTGAACATATCACGATTTTTATTTTTAACCATAATTCTTCAAAGATCAAAAATTTAATTTAACTTCAACCCATTGTGCTATTCTCTAAAATTCCTATGAGCGAACGAAATCGGAGTAAAGCGGGGATATTCTGGCTCAAAGAAATAAAAAACAAAATATTAAATGGAGATTGTTAATGTCAGATATTGTCACATACAATGCAAACGGCAAACCAAAAGCTTAAGAAAAGGAAGAAGAGTTGATTTCAACTTGGCTTTGTTTTGGTCTTTCAGCCGACTGGTAATAAAATTATTAAATATCTTGATCACAAATGATTTCTGAAAGGTTTCTTTGCCTTTTCTTTAACTTTTTTTTGATTTTATTTTATAGCTTTATTATTTTTGATTTTTTACGTAGTTTTTGCTTCCTTAGTAAAACACAAAGGTTAACCATAATTTAAATATGGGCAGTTGTTTTTATTGATAATTTTTTTATTTATGATTTGTTTTTTGTTTGTTTTTGTTCTTTCGTCCCGATCCTAACAAATTATGGTTGGTTGAAGATTACCTCTTCAACAATCTGATCCATACACCATTGTATCATTGGAATCACCACCATTCATTGACAGGCCAATGAATTTCTTGTTAAGTTGTTAACAGTCATGTCTTCCCTTCATAAGAAGCTTGTTTCAGTTTGTTTTGAGTCTTGTATTTGTCATTTTGATTTTCTTATCAGATTTTTTGGAGTTTTTGGTAAAACTGACAAAAACTTTTTTTGTTTTTTCATTTTGCTTTCCTGTCTGGTATTAAACATTGTTGATATGAACAAGAATCATCAGTTGTCATAATTTTTTGATACATTTTGGGGCTACATAATTATGTCTGTGTCGAAGAAGTACCAAGAACTTGCTTTCCATTTCATTGGAATGTGTATTGGGGCTCAAATGAACAGTACAATGAGAGAAATTATCAGAAATGGGATTAAGGTAAAAAAATACATAAAAAAAATTATATAAAAATATATATGTACATACATATATTTATAGTTATTAATTTATTATTTTAATTTGATCATTTATTCTTTTATTTGATTATTCCTTCTTCATCCTTCCTTTAGCCAAGTTTTTCGCCTTTCGATTAGCTTCAATGTCTTATTACTTCCTATTTCTGTTTTTTTTTCTTATCTGATTTCAAATTACAAAATTTATTTACATTAACATGGCGCCTTGGCATGCCAATATATTGTCATGCAATGCCTCTCATATGGACATTTTATAATTCCATCAAATACAAATGGGAGTTTTACGTGAGCCCCAATCACTTGAAAGGCATTCTGATGGATTTGTCAGGAACATTATGGAATCTTTATGAACATACATTAGTATCTACAAAAAGACAAAGCAACCCAGTCAGATAGATAGAGAGAGAAAGAAATTATGAAACTCTTGTATGGAGACCATGTTTTGTGTTACTTTTTATTTGATTACAAACATTTTAAGTGCATTTATTGTTTATGATTCTTTGGAAGTCTTTGTCCCATTAGTTAGTTGTTGTGAAGTTGAGTTTGATTTTTGTTTCGAATTCTCTTGATTTTTGTTTGTAGAGTTTTGGAACGCGTGTACAACGTTATTGTCATTCCGTCTTCGTCTTTGGTTGGCTTTATGATATTGGATATAGGTAGGATGATATCCATATGGAAGGAGACTCGAGAAGGTTGCCTTTGATAATGACTAAATGTTAAATTGCCCCGATAATCACATTGAATGACATCTCGGCGGCGGCAAAATGTTTCGACATTATTGACACAAGTCTTTTAAATGGATATGTAAACACGTGTAATGCTAAATTAGCTTTATTGATGATATAAACTCAAAGGGAGAGGAGGAAAAAATGGGGGTAATTAACCTCCCCATTAAGAGGCTTATTCAATTATATGAATGACCAGTTTTTGTGATCTTGTGAGTTTTAAAAGTTCTGGAGATTTCATAGATTTTAAAATATTTTTTTGGCTGCATCCTCTATCAAGCCAGAAGAATTATTTATTTGTTTATTAAAAAATTTAAACCCATAATAAATTATTATATCAAATCATAATTTAATTAATTTATTAAAAATTGGGAATTATCACACAGAGTTCTCACTAACATCCCAGAACGATGAAGTGGAAATTTTTCGCATTTTCTTAACAATTATACGGACTCCCACACAAAGAAAAACTCATCTTACAGTACGCAAGGTGGAATTCACTTTGGATACCTGCTGAAAGATGAAATGATCACAATATTGTATTGTGTCCGATTATTGGTTTGATTTGACTCTGAATTGAAGATAAAAGAGGAAACGGCAAAGTTGGATCTTTCATCAAAATTCGACTATGAAATTCACCGCCGATAACCTTACTTTCTAGTGCTTTTTGTTTTCTACAGTACAAATTATGTCAAAGATTTTACAAAAACAAGTATATACAGCAGTAAGTTCGGCCGGGCCGAACCTTAAATACCCACCACCATGAATCAAATATTATAGTTTCCTTTGAAAATGTCAGGGGGGTTTGATGACAGATATTTTCCCAAGTAGATCAGTTCAACCAATACGCTTCCCACAGATAAATGTAAAGATTTTACCTATGACGACTAGATCAGATTCTGAATTTATAAGAACCATTTTTTGTTTGAGTTTTAGAGGAGTCATAAACATCTCTTGTAAGTGTGCAAGAAAATGGTAAAGTAACGCCTTGATTTGAAATCTAAAATCTGTAGAATTTTTCCCCAATTATTTAAATGATTACGAGAAATAAAATCTGGACATTTTCCATTCAGTATCAAGCAATTTTCATGATCAGTGCGCCTTCTATACCCTCAATAAATGAAATCGGTCTATATGGAGGCCTTACCAAATGGACCGATAAAACTAAATCATATACACTTTGTTATGGGTCTAAAATGCCAGTATATTTTCAATTTGTGGCAAATTGGACAAAAACTACAAATTCTAGAAACCCTAGGATTTAAATCGGGAGTTCGGTCAATATGGGGGCTTTATCAAAACATGGAAGGATACACACAGTATTCAGCACATTTAATTGTAGTTCTGGAATCTAAACCCCAAATCGGAGGGCCGGTTTATAGGAGGCCTATATCAAAAACTGTACCGATATACAATATATTCAGCACACCTCTTTATGGTGCTAGAATACCTGTAGATTTCCAATTTCAGGCAAATTGGATAAAAACTACTAGAAGCCCAAGAAATAAATCTGGAGATCGGTCTATATGGGGGCTATATCGAAACATGGTCCGCTAATCACAATTTTCGGCACATCTCTTTATTTTCCTAGAATACCTCTAGATGTCCAATTTCAGGCAAATTGGATAAAAACTACGGATTCTAGAAGCCCAAGAAGTAAAATCCGGAGATCGGTTTATATGGGGGATATATCAAAACATAGACCGATACTCACCATTTTTGGCACACCTACAGTTTTTATAAGCCCAAGACCCCAAATCGGGAGGGCGGTTTATATGGGGACTATATCAAAGCTTGGACCGAACTTGACCTGCCTGCAAACAAAAGACGAATCTGTGCCAAATTTCAGGACGATAGCGCCATTATTAAATGTTGTAGCGTGATTACAACAGACAGACGGACATGCTTATATCGTCTTAGAATTTCTCCCTGATCAAGAATATATTTACTTTATAAAGTCGTAAATCGATATTTCGATGTGTTACAAATGGAATGACAAACTTATTATACCCCCTCACCATTCTAAAGGGATATACGGTCAAAATTTGATTTTCACTCTTCAGTTGTCAAAATGCCGTCCAAGCAAGAAGAGATGCGTATCAAATTTTTGCTCGCGCATCGCGAAAATCCGAGCTACTCGCACGCAAAGCTGGCAAAATCGGTAAAAGTTGCCAAATCAACCGTTACAAATGTAATTAAAGTGTTTGGGAAACGTTTGTCTACAGCCAGGAAGTCTGGATCGGGGGGAAATCGAAAACCGGAAGCCGCTGAGACGACAAAGAGAGTTGCCGGTAGTTTCAAGCGAAACCCTAACCTCTCTCTCCGAGATGCCGCAAATAAGCTGGGTGTATCGTCTGCAACCGTGCATCGAGCCAAAAAACGAGCCGGACTATCGACTTACAAGACTCCAAATCGTGATGATAAACAAAATACGACGGCCAAAGCGCGATCCCGGAGGCTGTACACGACGATGCTGACGAAGTTTGACTGCGTGGTAATGGACGACGAAACCTACGTCAAAGCCGACTACAAGCAGCTTCCGGGACAGGAGTTTTATACGGCAAAAGGAAGGGAAAAGGTAGCAGATATTTTCAAGCACATAAAACTGTCAAAGTTCGCAAAGAAATACCTGGTTTGGCAAGCCATCACTACCTGTGGCTTGAAAAGCAGCATTTTCATAGCTTCCGGGACTGTCAACCAAGAAATTTACGTGAACGAGTTTTTGAATAAACGTCTGCTGCCTTTCCTGAAGAAACACGGTTGTTCCGTACTGTTTTGGCCGGATTTGGCATCTTGCCGTTACGGTAAAAAGGCCATGGAGTGGTACGCCGCCAACAACGTGCAGGTGGTTCCCAAGGACAAGAACCCTCCCAACACGCCAGAGCTCCGCCCAATTGAGAAATACTGGGCTATTGTCAAGCGGAACCTAAAGAAGACCAAAAAAACTGCTAAGGACGAGCAGCAGTTCAAGGCAAACTGGCTTTCTGCGGCGAAGAAGGTGGACAAGGTGGCTGTACAAAATCTGATGGCAGGTGTCAAGCGTGAGGCCCGCCAATTCGGATTTGGAAAAGCGAAAGCATAACTGAATATTTTTCCTGAATTTTATACTAATTGAACTTGAAAAAGAAATTTAATTTGATTTTTTAAATAAACGATTTCACCGATTTACACGCGTTTTCCCTTGACCAAATTTTGACCGTATCACCCTTTATGGTGGTGGGTATAATAAATATCAGACATATTTATCACTAACACCTGAGAGAAATTTAGTCGAAATATTGTATTAATATGTGTTGCTTTTCTATTATATTTTCCTAACAACTAAAGGAACATCAGATAAGAAAACTCACTCACTTTGTATACCTGCAATTATTACAGGAAAGATGAAATGATTGTATTTTTGACGATTATTAGACCCATTTTGCCATATAAAGCGAATGAGTGTATCGAGGTTCTTTTGCCTCGATGTTGAAAAATAAAGCAACACTGCAGATTCTCGGAAGGGATGACATTGATGAACTAAGGTTCAATAAAGGACTCAGGGCCGAGAGATGGAGGAAGCGGGGAATTTAGGCTCCGATATGACAACTGGATCAGGCTTCCACGAACCAATACCAATATCCAGCAAAAAAAATTGGAAGTTTTTCCAAAGGCACAACTTTAAAAACACTTCCAAAAGATGTACTCCCAAAGATGTTCTTTATTTTAACTACAAAGGAAGTTCTTTTAATTCAATTATTTATAACTCGTTTTTTCTTATTTTTAATGGGTACATTTATTTTTTTTTGTTTCAAAAAGGTTAAAAACAGAGAAAACTGTAATAAAATGGTACAAATTACTGAAATTTTGTTGAAAAAAAAAATCTAAGTCCATTCAAGAAATATTGCAAATTGTTCAGAATATTTTAATTCAATCGTTTCGGACATGCGTTTGAATGCATTAAAAACCATAAAAAATTATAAAAATGATTTATTTGTCAAAAGATGACAATATTGTTTAATTCATATCCAAAACACTGAATTTGAATCACAGAGTAAAAAGTGATGCAAATTCAGCGCAACGGCTGTTGAAATGGTGGACATCCGCCCTATGACAAGCCCATATTAAATTCATCGCTTTTGCACTACTTCCGGATCCAAAAAGAACATTTCCAATACTTTTTGGGCGACGCTTTTTTTTACTGGGTAGTTATGGCACGGTTACACTGTACAAATATTTAATAGAAATTCCTACTGCAAAGTGGCCCCCAAAATATCCGGATCTCAATCCGTTGGAATATTGCGCCTTGCTTTAAGGCGACAATTCGTCAAAATTCGCCAATTCGAGCTAATCCAAACTTATTGTAAAATTTGATGTTATTTCCCACAATACAATTCAAAAAAAAAAGAATGCATTACATATCAATCACTCTGTACATTCAAATTGATAACATGACTTACGAGTTGATGAAGTCTACTATCAAAATACTTTTTTCGGGTGGATGATATGCGATAGTCTCAAAATTATTTTTTTTTAAATACCCTATATTTGTATATAAATATGACAATAACACTAACTAAAATGTATTTCTTCTTATCAATAACTTTGTCAACTGTGCTTTCCCAAACCCCCTTTCGAAAGTTCCTATGAATCGCGTACTTTAGGGGTTAATTGCTTATTTCCTTTAGACCTATCACATTTAGTTTTAATTTGAAAATTTTGGTTTTATTAAGCCTAACCCGAAATAACATGACCATTCACGGGATAATATCAATTTTAAGAAATCTCTTTGACAAATCAAAAATTTTTATGGTTGTTCACATTTATGGCTCTCGATTTCAGCGAAAACAAATCAAATCCTATAAAATTACAAAAACAACCAAAGGCACAGTAGTAAGGCAATGGCCACACCAAATAACAAATTTACGAGAATAAAATAATCGTACGTGTTGGACAATATTCGAGAAATACATCATGTTTTTTCTCCAGGCCCCTTAACAAACAGTCAGCACAGATCGACCTGTCGTTAATTCAAGTCAACCATTTAACCATGAAATCTGTTTGAGTTTGTCTGTCCTTTTGTCTGTTACCATTATTACCGAAACCAAAAACAAAGTTAAAATAATATCGAAAAAAAAAATTCTAAGAATATTTTGCAGATCCCTAGAGGGGGTTTCAGCAGCTTACACTAAACAAGAGTGAGTGTGTTGAAAGCGACTTTATACATGCGCGCATTGGCCTCACTCACTCGCTCACTCAGTCAGTCAGTAAGTCATTCACCAATAAGAAACCTCATTTTTATATTTTTAGGAAATTAAATGACATGCGACACCTTTGTCTGTTATTTTAGTGTTTTCGTTTTAAATCAACTCTTTTTTTGAGCCCGTTGTACTGGTTCCGCCATACATTTCCAAAGAGGCGATTGTAAGCCGGCTTGAATTTAAGGAAAACAGTAGAAAATAACATTTAATTGTTTTTCCCCAATTTCATTTAAACGGGAAGTAGTTGTTAATGCCAGTTTTTTAATATGAACTTGTTTCAGTTTTTGCCGTCTGTTTGGTTTGTCTTTTGATTTTGAAGAAAGGTCTTTAATGTCTTTCAATGTGACTTAAATAGAGCGACAATTTATTTTTTCCCCTGTACTTTAAGAGGTCATTCAAATAACACTTCAATTTTGTAATAATTACACTCAAGGAATAATGTTGGTAGTAGAATGCGGTTGTTTTATTTTAAATTATTGTATGTAGTATTTAAATTTGATTTTTTTAGAAAATTTGTATTCAGATAAGCATTTAAATTTAAATACAAAATTTAAAATTAAGAAAGAAATAACAAGTATATACGGCCGCAAGTTCGGCCAGGCCGAATCTTATGTACCCTCCACCATGGATTGCGTAGAAACTTCTACGAAAGACTGTCATCCACAAATTTCAACTCACATGGCTGTTAAAAATCTTATACTACCACCATGTACCAAATTTCAACCAGATCGGATGAATTTTGCTTCTCCAAAAGGCACCGGAGGTCAAATCTGGGGATCGGTTTATATGGGATCTATATATTATTATGGACTGATAGGAACCAATTCCTGCATGGTTGTTGGATACCCTATACTAACATCACGTACCAAATTTCAACCGAATGGGAAGAATTTTGCTCTTCCAAGGTGCTCCGGAGGTCAAATCTGGGGATCGGTTTATATAGGGCCTATATATAATTATGGACCGATATCGACCAATTTTTGCATGGGTGTTTGAGGCCATATATCACGTATAAATTTTCAACTGAATCAGATGAATTTTGGTCTTCCAAGAGGCTCCGGAGGTCAAATCTGGTGATCGGTTTATATGGGGGCTATATATAATTATGGACCGATGTGGAGCAATTTTTGCATGGTTGTTAGAGGCCATATACTAACACCATGTACCAAATTTTAGCCGGATCAGATGAAATTTGCTTCTCTTAGAGGCCTCGTAAGCCAAATTTGGGGGTCCGTTTATATGGGGGCTATACGTAAAAGTAGACCGATATGGCCCATTTACAATACCATCCGACCTACATCAATAACAACTACTTGTGCCAAGTTTCAAGTCGATAGCTTGTTTCGTTCGGAAGTTAGCGTGATTTCAACAGACGGACATGCTCAGATCGACTCAGAATTTCACCACGACCCAGAATATATATACTTTATGGGGTCTTAGAGCAATATTTCGATGTGTTACAAACGGAATGACAAAGTTAATATACCCTCCCATCCTATGGTGGAGGGTATAAAAACAGCAAGTATATACAGCAGTAAGTTCGGCCGGGCCGAATCTTAAATTCCCACCACCATGAACCAAATATTAGGGTTTCCTTTGAAATTTCAGGAGGGCTTGAGGACTTGAGGACACTTCCCGAAGATAAATTTAAAAATTTCACCTATGAGGACTATATCAGATTCTGGATTTATAAGAACCATTTTTGTTTGAGTTTTAGAGGAATCATTGACGTCTCTTGTAAGTGTACAAGAAAATCATAAAATAACGTCTTGATTTGAAATCTTAAATCTGTAGATTTTCACCCGAGAAGTAAAATCTGGAAATTTTACATTGAGTTTCAAGCAATTTTCACGATCAGTGCGCCTTCTATACCCTCAAAAAGTGAAGTCGGTCTATATGAAGGCACTACCAAAAGGACCGATAAAAACTTAATCCGATACACGTTTTTGTGAGCCTAAAATACCAGAATATTTACAATTTCAAGCAAATCGGATAAAAACTACGGTTTCTAGAAACCCAAGGAGTTAAATCGGGAGATCGTTCTTATGGGGGCTATACTAAAATATGGACCGATATTCACCGTTTTCGGCACACCTCTTTATGGCCCGAAAATACATCTAGATTTCCAATTTCAGACAAATTGGATAAATACTCCGGATTCAAGAAGCCCTATATGGGGGCTATATCAAAACATGGACCGATACTCACCATTTGTGGCAAACCTCCTTATGGTCCTAAAATACCTATAAATTTCCAATTTCAGGCAAATTGTATATAATCTACGGATTCTATAAACCCAAGATGTAAAATCGGGAGATCGGTCTATATGGGGGCTATACCAAAATAATAACCGATACTCACAATTTTTGACACACGTATTTGTGGTCCTACAATACCACTAGATTTCCAATTTCAGGTAAATTGAATAAAAACTGCGGTTTCTATAATCCCAAGAAGTAAAATGGGGATATCGATCTATATGGGGGCTATACCAAAACATCGACCGATACTCACCATTTTTGGCACACCTCTTTGTGGTCATAGAATACCTCTAGATTTCAATTTTCAGGCAAATTGGATAAAAACTACGATTTTTTTAAGCCCAAGACCCCAAATCGGGAGGTCGGTTTATATGGGGACTATATCAAAACCTGGACCGATATAGCTCACCTTCGAACTTGAGCTGCCTGCAGACAAAAGACGAGTTTGTGCAAAAAATTTCAGCACGATTGCTTCATTATTGAAGACTGTAGCGTGATTACAACAGACAGGCGGACATCGTTATATCGTCTTAGAATTTCTCCCTGATCAAGAATATATATACTTTATATAGTCGGAAATCGATATTTCGATGTGTTACAAACGGAATGACAAACTTATTATACCCCCGTCACCATTCTATGGTGGTGGGTATAAAAAAAATCAAATTTATATTTCATATTAATTTTAATTAAATTTATGTTGAATTTTTAATTAAACGTTATTTTTATTTATAATGAATTATTTTAAATTTAAATTTTGGTTTAGTGGAATTTTTTTATAAAATATTTATTTTTTTTTGTTTTAATTTAAACGGAAATTGGCGTTTTCGTTTCCCAAAAAATATGTTGCATTGGTGTTACACTACTTTTTCTTCGTTGTATTTTCGCCCAAATAATAGCGCCATTCCAAAGTTATTGTTAATGCATGGCATTGTGAAGGATGCTGGACCCAACAGCTATAACACTGATCTTCATATTTTGCAATCAATTTCGAGAATGTTGCACCTTTTTTATTAATCGAAATCGCCATTAAATTAAATTAAACTTAGATTTAAAAATATATTTAAATACAAATTTTACATTTAATTTAAATATAAGTTTGACGTTTGATTTTAATATTTATTTTAATTTGAAATAAATTTTTTTCTAACATAAATTTTCAGTTAGTTTAGTGCAATTAATTTTAAAAGAATTTTAATCAATAGTTTAATTTTATAGAATTTTACATAGAGTGGTATAATTAAATTTTAGTTCATTAATTTTTTAATTTAATAATGAAATATTCTTTATTTTTAAATTAAATGTTTTCATTTTTTAATTGTAATTTAATGAGATTTAAAATTAAAATTGATTTTGTATTAAAATAAAAGTTGTTAATCTATTTGAAATATTAGTATTAGTTTTAGTTAAAAGTTTAATTTTAATTTTAATATTTATTTTAATTTAAATATTGATTTAATTTAGAATTAAATTTTATTTCTGTTTTATTTGTTTTTATTAATTTTAGTTTCAGGTTTAAGCTTAATTTTAATATTTATTTTATTTTAAAATTAATTTTCTTGTTTGTTTTAAATTAAATTTAGATTTAGTTTATAGTAATTATATAATAGTAGTTGATGTAAGTGTAATTAGTTTAAATAGCTTAATTTAAAGCATTTTGGTTAGATTGGTAAATTTTATATTAGTTTAAATTTAAAATTTATTTTATTTAAAATTTAATTTAGTGTAATTAAATTTAATAGAATTTGATATACGTGCATTTTATTTTAAAATTTCGTTTAATTTGTTTAAACATTTCAGTTGAGTTGAGTGAGTCGGATTAAACTTTAGTTTATTTTTTTTGGTTTATATATGAAATACTCTTTTTTTACTATTTTTTTGTTTGAGCATGTTGAGTTTAACTTTTGGTTCTATTAGACGCCGTTGACTTACCTTAACTTATTTGGAATTTGTTGTGTTTATTTCCAGTAATAGTTCGACATATTTCTAACTAGCGTAAGCTATTCCCGTTTAACCCTTACTAAGACATGGGAAACTAAACTTAGCAATCGTGTTTTTTTTTAAGTTTGGTTTAAATCACAGAAAATTCGAAATTAATTTAAAACGGAAATGGCAAATTATAACAAAACCCAAAAGAAACAACAACAAATTCCAAAAAACTATGTCGTATTTTCAAGGAAATGGGGAATTCACGTATACGAAAATACAAATAAACAAAATTTCAAAACATCAATCAGAGCTTTTTGAGCGAGCCATGTAATGGCAAAAGGTTTACTGATGTTGACAATTTTGAATAAGACAATTAAAAAAGATTTTTATTTCTTTCACCTTATTATGAAGGTAAAGAAAGCGTAAATCCATTATTATCATATGGTGCCTCAACAATTTCCTCTTTCCCTTGAAAATTGGGATCCATTGCCTTGCTTCTTATTGTCATATTAAAAGATTTTTATTTAACGATAATAGCTGGTGGTTTCTTAAACCCAAAATCAGTTTCCTTTTTTTTTTTTTGCCACAAAATCTCTTTTAACTGATGCCTTAAATCTCAATTTTCAGGGTAATTTCGAAATTGTATTTGTAAATGTACGAATTGTTTCTTGTATTCCATTCAATATGTCTCACTTCCATAAATTTTTATTCATTTGCTTATATGCGAAATAAATAAAAATCTTTATTGCATTTCATTGTTTTTTGATGGAGGAGGAAGGTGAGTGAATGATTTGCTATAGCTGAAAGTATGAATAACGTGGTGGTTGGTTGGTTGGTTGGTGTGATGTTTACCTGATGAATTGCTCGTTATTCGATGACAGCACCACACCAAGTCAATCCCATTTTCATTTCTCCACATTTAAAACAAGTCTGATATGCCATACTTGCGTACAGGAAGGTATCCATAAAAATCATTTAAACATCATCAAAAGCCTTAAGCCGCCAAATAGCTCCACTAAATCGAGTGTTAATTTGTGATTTAATGATTCATCGAAAAAGTTAACAAAAAAAAAAAAAAAATGGCAAAAATGCCTTACAGAGCGGGTTTATAGAAGTCGAGAGATTAATCGAAAATTTCGGATATTGAAGATTTTAAAGTTTAGATGAAAAATATCTCGAAATCCAATTAAGTTGTATGACTCAAATTGGGGCCATTTTTGGTTCATCCTTTAAATTTCGGCCCCAATATTTTTTAATTTTTGCGTGATAAAGCGTAGCTCAAATTTACATCTGTTCGATACTCCAGAAGGTCAAAGAGAATGTTTTGTTTATATTAATAAAGGCAGCCCTAAGGTTGAATTACACACCATGCGTCAACCCGTGCGTTGATGGAAGGGTTGATTTTTTCTGTTTGTGGCAGACTGGTCGAGCTTTTGATTTCAAAGAGAAATTTCAACTCTTCAACCATCGGACGCATTGTACGCATGGTATGTAATTCTACGTTTATTCTATTAAATCTCAATTATGACGAGATTCTAGAATCAAAAAAGTTGACTTTTGAAATTTTTAGGAAAAATGGAAATACGTGATCTTGTTTTATTTTTAAAAATAAAAAGAATTCCTACTTACATCTTATCCCTAAAAAAAAAATCTTGAGCATAATTGCATTCCCATAAAATTCTTGGTGTTTTTGTATTTCGTTTTTGGTCAAACAAGGAAAAGCCCCATGACATTGGCTTATATTGAAAACATTATGACTTTCGAATATCCATAAAACATCTATAACATCTTCGAAATCCAATAAAGGCTGTGGTAAGACAAGAGCTGCGACAGCTATGGCCAACGACAAACAATTGACATGAGGTTGTTTGCATTTTGGTGTGAACACCTCACAAATTTGCAACACTGAACAGCATGAGTGCCAAAATGTAACGAGAAAACACGACAAAGATACAAAAAAAAAGTGCTACAAGGGATCTTGCCACGAAGTAACAGAAAAACGCTAAATCTGCCAGCAACCAATCGGGCTAAATAAAAATCAGTAACAATAATCAGGCAATGGGGACAAGGTATAACAATGCTCACTACTGCGGCCGCTACTGCTGTCTTTGACTCCAACAGCCTCATCATCATTGTAAGCGTCATCGGCCGAAGTAGCATAATGCCCATGCGCAGCATCTTAACCAGCAGTTTAACTACCACCAACTGGGCTATGAGTCAAACCAAAGCTTCTGGTTGTTTAGAGTCTACACTCAGCCAGTATGTCTGTCTGTCCGTCCGTACTTAAATCGCCTTTCTGATTGCCAACGACAAATTGTCTAAATTCAATATTGGAAAATATGGCAATTTAAGTTTTGCATGTTTATTGTTATTTTTTTAGTCCCCTGCATGTTTGCTGTTGACGTTTTCTCGCTTTTGGCCCACGAAAACGAAAGGGGATGCTGTGGCGTGTATTGCCAACAAAATAAAAGAAAATAAAATAATCAAAGTTCACTTGGAAGTTTATCAGCAGCAAGCGATCAATACATCAATATGGTCAATAAAGTCAAAGACAACATTCGAATGCAAACACCAGAAAACAACCGAATTTGCAACAGCATCAGTAAGCATGCAATCTCATGCACCCATTGACAACATTGACAAGCGACGTTACCAAGATAGCAACATTAACAGCAACAGCATCACATGGGGACATGGCAATTGTGTTTTGTTATGCATATTTGTTTTTTGGCAACACCATTTTCGGTAGTTGTTGTTAGAATGTTGGTGTTTCCTTTCAAGCATTTCCTTTAGACAGTGGCGTCTAGTGAAAGGCCTTGTAATAAACAACGGCCGTTCTTGGTTTCATGAACAGGAGTTTACGAAAGGACCTACGATTTCATGTACCTGATCTCTTAGAATACAGGATGTCTTGCATACCAAATGTCATGGGTTCAATTCCTGTTTCGACACAATACCCCAAAGTTTTTCAGTGGAGGTTTATCCCCTTTCAATATTGCTGGTTAGAGTGTTTTAAAAAAATCTTCAAAAAGGTTTCACAGTTGTTGTTGTTGTTGTAACAGTTTTTAATGTAGTTTCATCCATTTTGTTCTATGCTTGTGTAGTTCAGCTGGTAGCCAGATCAAGGAACTCTGCGACAAGGATGGGGTGTGTCCAGAGTGATCTGGTAGTGAGACGGGTAGGCTTAGCTGGGCAAGCAAAAAGGTGACGAGTGTCATGTGGCCCTTGATTACATATGGGACACACGTCAGCTACGCTGCTATCAATCACTGATAAGTATGAATTGAGGCGGCTGCACTTGCCTGAACTTAGTTGGGCCAAAACTACCCTTGTCTGCCGTGGGAGTCTCTCTCCTCCGGTGCAATGGGCGGCGGTTGGACTCCGAAAACAGGATTAACCTTGTAGCTTCTCACCGCTTCTGCTACAGTATCCTCATGAATCCTGTTCAGACCTGTCTGGTATGCTGCCTGATCTAGAGGCTCTCTTTTGTAACGCTAGATCTCTGGCTCTAGAAGGTGAAGATCAACCCTTACATTCCTGGGTGTAGGTTGTCTATCCACAAGATGGTGATTCGGATGACAACTTCGATGGCAACCCAAGAGGTACTGCTTTGACAACATGTAGTTGCGTCGACGCACTGGGATGATCTTGGTCTCCGCATAAAGGTGATCCAGGGGTGTACTGCGGAGACATTCTGTTGCGGTTCTAAGGGCAGCGTTCTGACAGGTCTGTATGTTATTCTACTGCGTATCGCTCGTTAGAGGTGTCCACACTGGCGCTGCATAGTTTACCACTGACCAGCCAATTGCTTTATATGTAGTTAACAATCTACAATAAATGTAGATTTTTGTTTTGTTACCGATGGCAATTTTTGTAAATTTGTTATTATAAAGCAAATTATGGTAATGTCTATCGTTGTGCCTAAATCTCATTTATCATTAAAACCAAGGAAAAGGCCTTTGCACTGCAAATAACTTCCCCTCTGGTTGCAATATCATCATAATAACTCCATACTTCTTCAATTGTATCCTCTGAGAGTGAAGTTGAAATTTAAGAAGATCACTCGGTCTATTCGTTGGTTGTACTTTCGTTTGTAGATTTTAGTTCCTTTTTTTGTAATTTATATTGTGTTTGTTTCATTGTTGCTTTTACTACCATCACAATTTGTTTATTTGAAGTTCTTACTTTCATTGTTTGTTTGCATTTTGGAGGATATATGCCATTTAAAGTGGAGGGGGTAGGTATTAATCGAAGTTGGTAGTGTTTCCTGCTGCAATCAGTAAGAGATGACCTATAAGAGGCACATACTTGTGGGTATTTATATGGTTCAGTTTTGGGTTTTTACTTTTCTATGCTAAAAGTCGATATGTCGATTTGGGGAACACTAAAAATTAATTCTTCGATTTTTGCCAATTTTTTTGTAAAGCCGATTAGTCGACTCTGACCAACATTGTAAATTTTGGATAACATGATTATAGTCGATTAATCGACTATGACCAATATGAAAAGTCGAATTTGAAATTGAAAGTGTAGGAGACAATTTTAGTTGATATTTCACCCAGAGAAGGAATAGGTTCACCTCAAACATGTTTCAAGAGCAAAATGTTATTTTTGGATAGTGACCATGTAACATTTTTATCGCAACCATGTTATTTTCTCAGAAATTATGTATATGTTTTCGGGAAACATGTTATATTTGGGGAGAAAACAACATTGTTACGATAAACATGTTACATGGTCACCGTGCAAAAATAACATTTTGCTCTTGAAACATGTTTGAGGTGATCATATTCCTTCTCTGTGTGTTAATAACATGAAAATTTGATTAGTTGAATTTTAAAATTACAAAAAAATCATATCCAAAAGTACGGGTTGCGACCAGAAAGGAAATTTCGATTTTTTTTATTATTTCACAAATTCAAAAACTCTTCTATAAGAAAAAAAATTGTCCAAGAGTAGGAGTTGTGATTCGAATCGAAAAGTTTTGTTTTACTTTTAAAAAAATTGAAAAATCTTCCAAAATTATAAATTTTTATTTTTACAAATTTAAATAAAAACAAAAAATAAATAAAATAAAAATAAAATAATCCCATTTGCCGACGTGATTTTTCGACTTTCTAATCAATTCGAATTTTGTCACTATCAAATTTTGGCCAGCTCATTAGCCGGCTTTACTCAATTTTCTACAGAATAATTTACAACATTAGGGCTGTTTTCTTTTAGCACTGGATGCATTATTTGTATGGGCTATCCAGAACATCGTTGCACTGGTGTTCTATCCAGAACATCTCATCAACATTTTAGTCGATAGTTATCACTAATAATAATATATAGGAAAAATCGACTGCCGAATTTTAAAATTACGAATAATACGTATCCCTAGTAGTGATTACAACTTAAATAAAAAATTCGATTTTTTTCCAAATATTTTAAAAATCATCCAAGTTTAACTATTTTTGTTTTTAAACTTTGACAATTGTCAAAATATTCCACTTTTGGGTATGCAATTTTTCGACTTTCTCATCAAATCCATTTGTGTTACTATCAAAAGACCATTTGCCAATTTTGGCCAACTACGAGAGTGGGGAATAGAAACGGAAAACTCGTTTTAGACTTTTTCAAAAAATTTTCAAAATTAGAATGTATATTTTGAACTTTTATGATTGTTTTGACAACGCGACTTTTTGACTTTCCAATACATACGATTTTTATACCCTCCACCATAGGATGGGGGTATATTAACTTTGTCATTCCGTTTGTAACACATCGAAATATTGCTCTAAGACCACATAAAGTATATATATTCTGGGTCGTGGTGAAATTCTGAGTCGATCTGAGCATGTCCGTCTGTCCGTCTGTTCAAATCACGCTAACTTCCGAACGAAACAAGCTATCGACTTGACAAGTACAAGCACAAGTAGTTGTTATTGATGTAGGTCGAATGGTATTGCAAATGGGCCATATCGGTCCACTTGTACGTATAGCCCCCATATAAACGGACCCCCAATTTTGGCTTGAGAGGCCTCTAAGAGAAGCAAATTTCATCCAATCCGGCTGAAATTTGCTACATGGTGTTAGTATATGGTATCTAACAACCATAAAAAAATTGGTGCACATCGGTCAATAATTATATATAGCCCCCATATACACCGATCCCCCGATTTAGCTTGCAGAGCCTCTCAGAGAAACAAATTTCATCCGATCCGGCTGAAATTTCGTACATGATGTTAGTATATGGTCTCTAACGACCATGCAAAAATTGGTCCACATCGGTCAATAATTATATATAGCCCCCATATACACCGATTCCCCGATTTAGCTTGCAGAGCCTCTCAGAGAAACAAATTTCATCCGATCCGGCTGAAATTTCGTACATGATGTTAGTATATGGTCTCTAACGACCATGCAAAAATTGGTCCATATCGGTCCATAATTATATATAGCCCCCATATAATCCGATCCCCAGATTTGACCTCCGGAGCCTCTTGGAAGACCAAAATTCATATGATTCAGTTGAAATTTGGTACGTGGTGTTAATATATGACCTCAAACACCCATGCAAAAATTGGTCGATATCGGTCCATAATTATATATAGCCCCCATATAAACCGATCACCAGATTTGACCTCCGGAGCACCTGGGAAGAGCAAAATTCTTCCCATTCGGTTGAAATTTGGTACGTGATGTTAGTATATGGTATCCAACAACCATACAGGAATTGGTTCCTATCAGTCCATAATTATAAATAGCTCCCATATAAACCGATCCCCAGGTTAGACCTCCGGTGCCTTTTGGAGAAGAAAAATTCTTCCGATCTGGTTGAAATTTGGTACGTGGTGGTAGTATATGATATTTACCAACCATGCCAAAAGTGGTCCATAATCATTTATAGCTTCCATATAAACCGATTCCGAGATTTGGTTTTGGAGCCTCTTGGAGGAGCAAATTTCATCCGAGTGAGTTGAAATTTATGGATGACAGTCTTTAGTACAAGTTTCTATGCAATCCAAGGTGGAGGGCACATAAGATTCGGCCTGGCAGAACTTACGGCCGTATATACTTGTTATTAACATCAAAAATCGATGCGCCAATTTTGGCCATTATCAATAGAAAAGTCGTTTAGTCGACTATGACCAATAACAAAATATCGAATCGACCAATTTTTAAAATTAAAAAATTCGTATCAAGAACAACGGTTTGCGATTTTTTCCAAAAATTTCAAAAATCTTCAAAAATTAGAAATATTTAGTGTTAACTTTTACGATTTTCAAAAAATGCTTCTCTCTAATCGATTCGATTAGCCAATTTAAGCCAGCACCAAAAGTCGATTATTCACTTTGATTATTCGAATTTGGGGATTTTTCAAACTTTTTCATTCATTCGCCTTAAACCCAATTAGTTTAAAAATCGATTTTCGTTTCCTTTATCAATACAATCCCCACACATGTCTTTCAACGAAAAATAATTGCCATTTCAATGCCCAGGTTTCCCCACCCCAGATAAAATGATCTCCAAATACTTCTTTAGAGTTTGTAATGTTGCAGAATATTTTTACGCTCAGTCATTCCACTCGATGTTGTTTTCTGGCTGTTTCAAGCCAACTGACAAGTTGCAGCAGTCACTTCTTAAACTAAAACCATAACTTTAGCCTGCTCATTCGTAGTATGGCATTGTCCTCTAAAATTTGAAGATTAAAACAATAATGCTCTACCAGGTTGGGTAGGCTCCTGAGAGCCCATATTTATTTGTTTGTCTTTTTGTTGTTGTTAATTTTTTTGATGTCCCCTTAGCTCTTTTAAGGCAACATTTTGTACAAATTGCAGATCACGGTTTTTATGTTGTACATGGAAATTCATGGCTACTGTGGAGCCAAAACTAAATTGCATCCGTCGAATATAACCATATGTTGTGGCATGGATGCATTACCTACTGGAACATTACCTTTTGGATACCCTTTTTTTAATGTTGCTATTCTGGTTGAATCGTTGAATCTCTGGGTTGTTCGCAAAAAAAAAAAAAAAAATATTTTGTTTCTTATATAGCTGATATGCCTTGTAAACTGAAGGTATCCTTTTTTGACTGAATTTTCCCTATTTGTGGTATTTTTTTTGGAAAAGTATCGAATTTGTATTAGTTGTCTCTTTTGGCTGAAAGGGAAGTCAGGCAGATGGATATGGTAAGGCGAACGGACGGACAGACATACTGAGAAGTTAATATGGGATTTTGTTGATTTAAAAAAATCTACTTCTAAACGTTTGTAGCGTTTACATCAGCTAATGCCATAGTCGTCAGCTACTTGCTAGGTGGCACTTTTGCTATTTGTAGAATAATTCTGTTTTTTTTTCACATTGTTTTTTTTTTTTTTTGTTTTGAAGTTGTTATGTGGCCAATGTAAACTAAACTACAAAATGATGTGATGTTTATTTTACTACTAAATACTTACTACCAACACCATATTCTTGTTACACTTAAAGGAATTTAAATTTGGAAATAAATAAAATTTTAACAAAATTTTAAAATGGCTGATAATTGTAGTGTAGTGTAAGGACCGGACAGATTCCCTTAATGTCCTACTACATCTACCTATATCCCAAACCGTCCGCTGCAGCTACGGATTTCAGGCACGCAAGCTATCCTTTTAGTCAGAAAATCGCAATGGCAACGGGCGCTTCTCAAAACAAAACTACCAGTATTTACCACCCGCAATCTGACTCCTTGGAAAAAATGGTGTCTACACAAAAAATTTGCAATTTAACATCTCCCTTGTCAAAGAGCTTAACATAGAATCGGGCAGCACTCATTGATAAGGGAGAAGTCCAGCACTGTGGTATCACAATGGACTGAGTAGTCTAAGTGATATATCGGGCTGCCACTATACCTAACATCTCATAAAGATTATCCAAACACTCTAATGCTTTCAATTTAAAATATTAGTAGTAAACGCGGTAGCAAACCTTGTTACCGATGTGTCAAATTGTGAAACTTTTTTGTTATGCCACTTAATGGTAGAACTTTTACTCTTTTTGCCACCTTTGTGTCATGTCGTGAAACATTTTAATTTATCCCGTTTTTGAATTTGTAAAAATTAAATAATAAGAAAATAAAAGTGTAACAAAAATACTGATAACAAGTATATACAGCAGTAAGTTCGGCCGGGCCGAATCTTAAATACCCACCACCATGAACCAAATATTAGGGTTTCCTTTGAAATTTCAGGAGGGCTTGAGGACACTTCCCGAAGATAAATTTAAAGATTTCACCTATGAGGACTATATCAGAGTCTGGGTTTATAAGAACCATTTTTGTTTGAGTTTTAGAGGAATCATTAACATCTCTTGTAAGTGTGCAAGAAAATTATAAAATAACGTCTTGATTTGAAATCTTAAATCTGTAGATTTTCACCCGAGAAGTAAAATCTGGAAATTTTACATTGAGTTTCAAGCAATTTTCATGATCAGTGCGCCTTCTATACCCTCAAGAAGTGAAGTCGGTCTATATGGAGGCATTACCAAATGGACCGATAAAAACTTAATCCGATACACGTTTTTGTGAGCCTAAAATACCAGAATCTTTACAATTTCAGGCAAATCAGATAAAAACTACGGTTTCTAGAAACCCAAGGAGTTAAATCGGGAGATCGTTTTTATGGGGGCTATACTAAAATATGGACCGATACTCACCGTTTTCGGCACACCTCTTTATGACACGAAAATACCTCTAGATTTCCAATTTCAGGCAAATAGCATAAAAACTTCGGATTCTAGAAGCCCACAAAATAAAATCGGGAAATCGGTCTATATGGGGGCTATACCAAAACATGGACCGATACACACCATTTTCGGCACACCTCTTTATGGTCCTAAAATACCTCTAGATTTCCAATTTCAGACAAATTGGATAAAAACTACGGTTTCTATAAGCCCAAGACCCCAAATCGGGAGGTCGTTTTATATGGGGACCATACCAAAACATGAACCGATACTCACAATTTTTGGCACACGTATTTGTGGTCGTACAATACCTCTAGATTTCTAATTTCAGGTAAATTGAATAAAAATTGCGGTTTCTATAAGCCCAAGAAGTAAAATCGGGAGATCGGTCTATATGGGGGCTATACCAAAATATGGACCGATACTCACAATTTTTGGCACACGTATTTGTGATCCTACAATACCTCTAGATTTCCAATTTCAGGTAAATTGAATAAAAACTGCGGTTTCTATAAGCCCAAGAAGTAAAATCGGGAGATCGGTCTATATGGGGGCTATACCAACACATGGACCGATATCCACAATTTTTGGCACACGTATTTGTGGTGCTACAATACTTCTAGATTTCAAATTTCAGGCAAATTGGATAAAAACTACGATTTCTATAAGCCCGGTTTATATGGGGACTATATCAAAACCTGGACCGATATAGCCCATCTTCGAACTTGACCTGCCTGCAGACAAAAGACGAGTTTGTGCAAAATTTCAGCACGATTGCTTCATTATTGAAGACTGTAGCGTGATTACAACAGACAGCCAGACGGACATCGTTATATCATCTTAGAATTTCTCCCTGATCAAGAATATATATACTTTATATAGTCGGAAATCGATATTTCGATGTGTTACAAACGATATGACAAACTTATTATACCCCCGTCACCATTCTATGGTGGTGGGTATAAAAATAAAAAGTGAAATTGGAAAAAAATTTTCTGGCTTTTTAGTTTTTTAAACTTCTTCATCTAAATGAACTTCCTCGGCACAACTTCTAAAGCAATACAAAGGATCCAATAATTAAGTACTTCCGTCCTAAAATGCATTGCAGATGATCCAAATTTGCACTACTTACACAAATTGGGGATCCAAAGTACTTTTTTGGCGGCTCTTTTTTTGCTGGAGCGTACAAAGCACGCAGAGTATAAATATGATTACCCCCAAAAATTTCAAGAACAAAATTTTATTTATGATAGGAGACATGGAATATTTTTGCCTCAAAACTGTTGTTTTTTCGTCAAACCTAAAATGCTGGCCGAAATCATATAAATAATTTTCGTGAAATAACAGGGTTGCGACAAACATGTTACATGTTTCACACCCAGAAATAATATTTTGCTCTTGAAAGGGGTTTGAGATGATCGTATTCCTTCTCTGGGATTGGTGACGCCTGAATATATGCAAAGAATTTTTTCGGTAGAAGATAAACCGGGTTCTCTATGAACTGTATTAAGTTTCGATGAAATTAAGATAAAATGATTTTTAGTTTATTTAGATCTAATATAAAACAAGTATATACGGTCGTAAGTTCGGCCAGGCCAAATCTTATGTACCCTCCACCATTGATTGCGTAGAAACTTCTACGAAAGACTGTCATCCACAATCGAATTACTTGGGTTAGGTTAGGTTAGGTTAGGTTAGGTTAGGTTAGGTTATGTGGCAGCCCGATGTATCAAGCTCACTTAGACTATTCAGTCCATTGTGATACCACAGTGGTGAACTTCTCTCTTATCACTGAGTGCTGCCCGATTCCATGTTAAGCTCAATGACAAGGGACCTCCTTTTTATAGCCGAGTTCGAACGACGTTCCACATGGCAGTGAAACCACTTAGAGAAGCTTTGAAACAATCAGAAATGTTGGCCTCCAACAAAGATACGGATTAATGGACTGCTCTTAATTCTCGATCTCCCAAACGGTTGCCGAATTTATAGCTATAATGAAAAAATGGTTTTAGCCAACAATATTGATACCCCGGCTTGAGCCGGGATAATCCACCGCTGAAAAACTTTTTGGTGTTCGGTCGTAGCAGGAATCGAACCCACGACCTTGTGTATGCAAGGCGGGCATGCTAACCATTGCACCACGGTGGGTTATGGTATCTTAAAACTTCTTAACATCGTTTTCTAAATTGTGAGTTAGTCCACACGTGGTAGAGAGCCAGAATTGAAATATGGGGGTCGCTTATATGGGGGCTATATACAATTATGAACTTGATATGGACCAATTTTTTTGTGATTGGGGATCGATTTATCTGAGAGCTATATATAACTATAGACCGATATGGACCTAGTTAGGATGTTAACGGCCATATACTAGCACAGTGTACCAAATTTCAACTGACTCGGATGAAATTTGCTCCTCCAAGAGCAAATCTCGGGATCGGTTTATATGGGGGCTATATAAGATTATGGACTGATATGGACCACTTTTGGCATGGCTGTTAAATATCATATACTACCACCACGTACCAAATTTCAACCATATCGGATGAATTTTGCTTCTCCAAAAGGCACCGTAGGTCAAATCTGGGGATCGGTTTATATGGGGGCTATATATAATTATGGACTAATATGAACCAATTCCTGCAAGATTGTTGGATAACAGATACTAACATCACGTACCAAATTTCAACCGAATCGGATGAATTTTGCTCTTCCAAGGGGCTCCGGAGGTCAAATGTGGGGATCGGTTTATATGGGGGCTATATATAATTATGGACCGATTTCGACCAAATTTTGCATGGGTGTTTGGGGCCATATATTAGCACCACGTACAAAATTTCAACTGAATCAGATGAATTTTGGTCTTCCAAGAGGCTCAGGAGGTCAAATCTGGTGATCGGTTTATATGGGGGCTATATATAAATATGGACCGATTTCGACCAAATTTTGCATGGGTGTTAGAGGACATATATTACCACCACGTATCAAATTTCAACTGAATCAGATAAATTTTGGTCTTCCAAGAGGCTCCGGAGGTCAAATCTGGTGATCGGTTTATATGGGGGCTATATATAATTATGGACCGATGTGTACCATTTTTTGCATGGTCATTAGAGACCATATACTAACTCCATGTACCAAATTTCAGCCGGATCGGATGAAATTTGCTTCTCTGAGAGGCTCCGCAAGCCAAACCGGGGGATCGGTTTATAGGGGGCTATATATAATTATGGGCCGATGTGGACCAATTTTTGCATAGTTGTGAGAGACCATATACTTACACCATGTACCAAATTTCAGCCGGATCGGATGAAATTTGCTTCTCTTAGAGGGTCTGCAAGCCAAATTTGGGGGTCCGTTTATATGGGAGCTATATATAATTATCGACCGATGTTGACCAATTTTTGCATGGTTGTTAGAGACCATATACTAACACCACGTACCAAATTTCAGCCGGATCGGATGAAATTTGCTTCTCTTAGAGGGTCTTCAAGCCAAATTTGGGGGTCCGTTTATATGGGGGCTATACGTAAAAGTGGACCGATATGGCCCATTTGCAATACCATCCGACCTACATCAATAACAACTACTTGTGCCAAGTTTCAAGTCGGTAGCTTATTTCGTTCGGAAGTTAGCGTGATTTCAACAGACGGACGGACATGCTCAGATCGACTCGGAATTTCACCACGACCCAGAATATTTATACTTTATGGGGTCTTAGAGTAATATTTCGATGTGTTACAAACGGAATGACAATGTTAATATACCCCCATCCTATGGTGGAGGGTATAAAAAACGACTTTATAATTTATAAAATTAATCCGTATCTTTTCTTTATAAAAAAAGGTGTCACACTAGTTAGTAGGTTTAGGTCTCGGCTCAAAATCTTGGATTGTATTTTCCTTAGCTCTAAAAAGTTCATCGGCAGCTGCAAATATCTCAACGAGATGGCCGAGCATTTCAAAACTAATTTCATGTGGTATCATAATAAATTAATAAATAAATCTATGTGAGCCAGAGATTTGTGTTAGAAAAAAAGCAGCTCCCTGGGATGTGGTATATGGATACTTAAAATGATCTCAGCCATTTTCTTAATGTTGACTTAAGTTACCTTATACCGGCTCCGGATCCAAAGTTAAAGTCTTTCTCAATTCGTTTTAATTCTATTCTCATTTTGCTAAGTGTATATAAATAAACCCCAAAATCAACCAGCCAAAGAACTTGGCCAACATTCATGGGAGAAAAAAAAACGAAAACCAAATAAACTGACAGTTAACAAAAGCATGTGTGGCAAGTTGCGCCAGGCTTGTCGTTTAAGCTTTTGTTTATTTTTGTCGTAAAATTACAACATTTTCGAACAAGCTCGACTTTTAGGTTCTGGCTTTTCATATCAATGGGAATATGGTGTGAAATTCTTAGCCTGCAAAAAAGACACACACACACACACACACAAAATAAGATTCGTTTGATGAAATCTATGAGTCATTATTTTTTTGCATTTCCATGGAGTTTCCATTGAAGAAAGCTTGATACGTACATTGTCATTTTTGACAAATCAAGACTTACTGTCTGTCTTCTCTTTGACTGATTTGGATTTTAAAATGCCTGCTTTTGTTCGACCTCATGAGATAAATGGTGTTGAAACAAATTGTCTTTATGGCTTTAATATAATTTCATATAGGCGTTTAGCGTATAAATAATTGCTGTGGATTTTTGTTTCTCTCTTTGATTTGAATGAATGACATCTGCTTGACTCAATAAATCAGGTTTGCAACAGTATAAATTCACTGAACTTGGAAAGGGGGTTATTAAGATTACTGGAAGAACATACCGATATATATTTAACGAATCAAGAACATTGATTGTTAAAAATTTGCAATGCATGAATAAATAAATTTAGGAGATAAAAAAAATTAAAATGGCATGGAAATGAATCATCTAATCACCCTTTAAATTTGAAAGAACTTATCGGGAAGCATCGCATATATTTAAAGTCTCTAGGTTCTCGATTTCCTCATGTCATTTACTCGATTCAACAAATATTCCAGTCATCAAAATTTGGGCTTATCTAGACCATAGAAGCCTTGACCAGCCTTGAGTCTTAATACCGAATTTAGAAATTAATATGGTTTAAATTTTATAAAAACTCTCATAGTTTGAGTATGACAAATTAGTTTACATTTTTCAAAAACCCCAAATTTTAAGAAATCATTACTTTTTCCCTATAATAAAGCATCTATCTGAATTTTAGATTTATGGGGAATTTCATAACTATCAACACTTTGCTTCATAGGAAGCTACGATTTTTCCATAAAATTTGTCGTTTTAGTTTCAAGAGCCAAAAAAACAGAAGATTTTTATCACAAAAACAATAAAATTGTTTTATTTCTTAGTCAAAAGATTGATAACAATAAACGGCTACCTTTTTTCTTAGGAGTTATCCTATAATAAGCTGTGAGGGTTAGATTGGTGGTTGGTGGCCAATTCTTGGATAACTAGATGGCTGCTAAGACAAGACATATTTTCACGCTATAAATTTTCCAGAAAATAGATGCTCCACATTTGAAAAAAAAAAACAGCAGCAGCCACTACTACAATAACCATCTTTTGTTGAGAAAAAAAATCTCCCAGCTCTTTGGTCTAACTTAAGAAATGATAAAGATAGAGAAAGACTTATGTACTTCCAATGTATCTTATTACCATCAGATAGACTAAATGTCATACGGGAAAAAAGAACATTTTGGTAGATAGAAGGGGAACATGGCCTTATAAAGGCAAACGTTATAGACCATATATACACTACAAGAGAGCTAAACTACAGATAACCATTGGGGAATTGGTATTTCCAACATGTTTAACGGTTTATAAGGAAATCTATGGAACATGAGTTTAACGAAAAGTCGAAATATGAGTAAGAATTCAATGAATATGTCCAAGATATCCAGTAGGGGATTAATAGAAAATTAACGTAAAAAATTTAAATTTGATTCCAAATAGAATAAATGTTGGTTTAACAATCAATATATTTTTGGTTTTTATTGAAAGAATTACATTTCAGTAGAGCTCCAAATCTTTAGATGTAGCGAGGACGTTGGGTGTTCTCGGAATATCGAGGCCTTTAATTCGCATTATAACTGGGCATAACACACTTGGGAAACATAGGGCAAGAATAAACCTTAAAGTAATGATATTTGCAGATGGTGTCTGAACCCGAAAATTACGGAGGACTATCACTAACTGTACCAGTGTCCAGCATTATCCTATGCCATTGTCGAGAATACTGGGTTTCTTTTTCTGTCAGACTCTCACCGATCTATCGGAGAAAAGCTTAAGCAACATACTCGCCTTCAGCAGGGCTTCTGGTTTGATCTTTTAATCAACTTTAAAGTAGACGGATAAATGGAAATTCTTGAGCAATTTTAAAAAAGACCACCAAGACCAAGAAGAATAGTGATATAGGTGGCCATCAATTCGATTTCAAGAATTGATGTCATCCTCTACAACATAACCTAACCTAGGGTCAAGGCTTGTATAGTCCTGTGTAAAAACTAAATCAAATATTATCGGATAATGACACCTTATTTTAGAAAGCAGGAGTAATAACTGACGTTTTAAGAAAATTAATCACTCTTGTGCAAAAATTAATTTTTAAGGAAGACACCTGCATTTGGTGCATCTGCATACACACAAAAAATTTTTTTTCTGATTCAATCACGAAATTAATTGATCCAATTAATTTTTCATTGAAATGTCTTCAATCACAGAAATGATAGTATCAATTAAAAAATTAATTGAAGGTCAATTAAAAAGTTAATTGATCCAATTAAAAAATTAATTGATACTATTATTTTTGTGATTGGTTTTTGTTTCAATTAAAAAATTTGTTGAATCAATTAAATTTTTAATTGAATATCTTTTAAAACTCAATTAAAATTTTAATTGGAAAAATTTTCGTGAATTTTTTTTGTGTGTATTCTTTAGAGCACCTTACTTACCCACCAACCTAGTAACCCTATAACACTATATATCTCTCTTGATTGCTAAAAGCGTACCGAAAGGATTCTAGTTCCTCTGGAATATATAAGAAAGATCCACGCCTTGCTAGCTGATATTTTTTTCAGATCTGTCTTAGTGTTCAGAATGGTTTAAACATTTCTGGGAGAAAACTCGGTTTTGGCTGACTAGTTCGGCAAAATGTCTAAAGCAAATAGGGGTAATGGAGTAGTTTGACAAAATATCTAAAGTCGAAAGGGGTAATGGAGCATTTTAGGCCTAACTAAACGTACATATGCTAAAACTCTGTTGGCCTATCTGAAAATACGTTTTCTGAAGCGCTGCCTAATAGGAATCCGTGGCGGCGATGTCCTTGACTGCTATTTACATCTAAAGAAGTTTCTTTTTGTCAAATGGCGTTAATTTAACATTCAACCTCTAGATGTATTGGCAGCCCGATATTTCAGGCTCTCTTAGACTTTTCAGTTCATTTTGTTACCTAAGTGTTGAACTTCTTTTTTATACCCTTCACCATAGGATGGGGGTATATTATCTTTGTCATTCCGTTTGAAACAAATCGAAATATTGCTCTAAGACCCCATAAGGTATATATATTCTGGGTCGTGGTGAAATTCTGAATCGATCTGAGCATGTCCGTCCGTCTGTTGAAATCACGCTAACTTCCGAACGAAACAAGCTATGGACTTGAAACTTGGCACAAGTAGTTGTTATTGATGTAGGTCGGATGGTATTGCAAATGGGTCATATCGGTCCACTTTTACGTATAGCTCCCATATAAACGGACCCCCAAATTTGGCTTGCAGACCCTCTAAGACCCCTTGCAGACCCTCTAAGAGATCCGGCTGAAATTTGGTACATGGTGTTAGTATATGGTATCTAACAACCATGCAAAAATTGGTCCACATCGGTCCTTAATTATATATAGCCCCCATATAAACCGATCCCCCGATTTGGCTTTCGGAGCCTCTAAGAGAAGCAAATTTCATCCGATCCGGCTCAAATTTGGTACATGGTGTTAGTATATGGTCTCTAACAACCATGCAAAAATTGGTCCATATCGGTCAACTTTTACGTATAGCCCCCATATAAACGGACCCCTAAATTTGGCTTGCGGTTGCTCTAAAAGAAGCAAATTTCATCCGATCAGGCTGAAATTTGGTACATGGTGTTAGTATATGGTCTCTAACAACCATGCAAAAATTGGTCCATATCAGTCCACTTTTACGTATAGCCCCCATATAAACGGACCCCCAAATTTGGCTTGCGATTGCTCTAAGAGAAGCAAATTTCATCCGATCCGGCTGAAATTTGGTACGTGGTGTTAGTATATGGTCTCTAACAACCATGCAAAAATTGGTCCATATCGGTCCATAATTACATATAGCCCCCATATAAACCGATCCCCAGATTTGAACTCCGGAGCTTCTTAGAGGAGCAAAATTCTTCCGATCCGCTTGAAATTTGTTACGTGGTGATAGTATATGGTCTCTAAGAACTATTCAAAAATTGGTCCATATCAGTCCATAATTATATATAGCCCCTATATAAACCGATCCCCAGATTTGAACTCCGGATCCACTTGGACGAGCAAAATTCATCCGATCCGGTTGAAATTTGCAACGTGGTGTTAATATATGACCGCTAATAACCATGCCAAAATTGGTCCATATCGGTCTATAGTTATATATAGACGATCCCCAATCACACAAAAATTGGTCCATATCGGTTCATAATCATGCTTGCCACTCGAGCAAAAATAATATAGCAAAATTTGTCGAAATTTTATTCCTATAGAAAATTTTGTCAAATTTTATTTCTATAGAAAACTTTGTTTCTACGCAATCCATGGTGGAGGGTACATAAGCTTCGGCCTGGCCGAACTTACGGCCGTATATACTTGTTTTCAGATCTTTTGTATGTCTTAGTGTCCAGAATGGTTTAATAATTTCTGGCAGAAAACTCGGTTTTGGCTGACTAGTTTGGCAAAATATCTAAAACAAATAGGGGTAATGGAGTAGTTTGGCTAAACGTCTAAAGTCGAAAGGGGTAATATAGCATTCAGGTCTAACTAAACGTACATATGCTACACCGAAAAAAATGAACTGTTTTATAGGAAGAATGAACTACCTCGCACGAAAATTGAACTAAATCTTACTCCACATTTTGAGATTTCCACAAAGCGTTGTTAAAACCAGGAAATTTTAATGCCCTGCTGTACTTTTTAACTGCCGTTTACGAAATTACATCATCTCATAGAAGAAAAAATTAACTAAAAGTAAAGAAGAAAATCATTGGCGCCAAATCATGACCATTTTAACCATACAGTAGTTCGTTCTTACTATTTTTGGGAATCGTACGAAAATATTCTTTTGATTTAGTTCATATTGAACTTATGTGTACGATCATTGAACTGTATACTCACGTTTAATTCATAAAATTTTTGAGACATACTTAACAAAAGTAAGATTTCGTTAAACTGTGGAAAATTTCGATAAAAATAATAAAATTTAACTACAAGCAAATAATTTTTTTAACTACGGAAATTTTTTTCTGTGTAAAACTCTTTTGGCCTATCTGAAAATACGTTTTTTGAAGCGCTGCCTAATAGGAATCTTTGGCGGCTATGTCCTTGACTGGTATTTACATCTAAAGAAATTTCTTTTTGTCAAATGGCGTCAATTTAACATTCAACATTCACAATTTCCAATAGAAATTTTGAATTTTGGTCCCTTTACCGTTCATAGTAGACATTTTCGTGGAACCTGAAACTAGTAAATTATAGGCATTAGCCACCAAAAGAGAAGAGTCGCTATACATAGCATCCAAACTCATTTTCATTTCGCTATGCGATTTACTAGCGAAAAACAAGATTTGGATGCACGATATTGCATGAACCAATAACAAAAATATTGGCCCCATTTGACTGAAATTTCGGACAGTAGCCGTTTATGCTCTTGCATTTCACGATGAGTCTAAATTCTTATCCATCCAATCTTTTGTAGAGTAAACTTAGATGCACACATTTTTAAGTGTATGCCTTATGTATGGCTCATTAAAATAGGGCCTTTAAATCGAAGACCATTCCAAATACTCTCCCGCCAATCGTTATGACCATACTAGTTGTGGTCCATAAAACAAAGATAATATCTCCCTCTTATAGTCATATTTGGGCGGTAAAAACTATCGAAGCAGAGAAGTAGAGAATAAACGTGGCTGGCCATCTAGAATGTCACCCAGCTTCTTATGTATCAGCTACTCCTCTTGTTTTTGATCAGGCTACTTAACTGTTTTAAAATAGTCTTAAGATAGTTATCTTTCTGGTCTTCCCCCACTACCATGGCTTAGTTGAGAGGCCTATTGTCACTTGAACTAATACCCAGTTCACTCATAGATTTATGGTTTAATTTTGTCAAGTGATTTTATTGGCTAGTTTTATGGTCTCATAAAATTACCAAAGGATTCAATTATCCCTTCATTGATGATGTCAAAGATTTCATCGTTCTGCTCATTTACTAGGGAAGTTAAAGTAAGTGCTACTAGAATAAAAATCACCCTCGCTGCATTTGTTTTGAGATTTAATGCTAGTTTACTAATTTTTATGGCCTTTGCCATAATATCTGTTTGGTTTGCTTACTCGATAGAGCCTTAAGCACTAGTTTTTGGTTGTTGTTGGATTTTTTTGTAAAATATTTTTTTTTTATTGGCCAAATATGTACGTCTGCCGATCATAAAAACTCAGCGGGTCCATTGTGCGTTGGCTTTCTTTTTTCTCATGGCCATAAAATCTTTGGCTACTTGTTTTCTCAACACTTTCTGGCTATTATGGGTGGTCGGTATGTCTTTCTTGTAGTTGTCCACCGAATCACTGGTCGATCTTAGGTTGTGAATGATTTTAAATTTGTTGATGTCTTCATCTTGTCATCTTCATAATTCCATCTTTCTGAAGATCATAAAAATGGCAACTAAATCATGTGAAATTATTTTAATGTCGCTGCACCTGCAAATGGTAAATCATGCCGACGAAATGCAAGATATGATCGCTTCATTACGATTTATGACGATATTTAAAATACTAGATAATATTTCACAGAACAGACATTGTTTAAAATTGAATTAAGCGTCTGTGGATCTCAGAAAAAACAATCAGTACCTAAGGCCAAGACCAAATACTATGAGACGTCAAAATTTCATTTTAGACCAAGTCTAGTTAACACTTTGTGGGCTGAAGTGGTTATACAGTGGATCTCAGAAGGCCAAGACCAAATACTATGAGACGTCAAATTTTAATTTTAGACCAAGTCTAGTTAATCCTTTGTGGGCTGAAGTGGTTATACAGTGGATCTCAGAAAAAAAAATCAATACCTAAGGCCAAGATCAAATACTATGAGACGTCAAATTTTAATTTTAGACCAAGTCTAGTTAACCCTTTGTGGGCTGAAGTGGTTATACAGTGAAACCTCTCTTTAGTATATCTTAAACCATTTTATGGTGCTGTGATGCTATTGGAAATTTGATGAATTAACTAACGACATAACTTGGCTCTTGCATAAAAAATTAACTATTCGAAGAGGGTTTGGAAATATTTTGGGCTTCGCTATTTCCATTTTTTCTTAAATTGAATAATTTGCTGCTACTACTATACATACGACTTTTTTATTAATTTTCTATCCTTCTGTTTTACTCATACCTAGCCATTTCGACAATTCTCATTTGATTTGCCTCCATCAGTAAATTACAAGATTTTCATTTCATTTAGTCATTATTTTATTGGACACTTACCAGCACCAAAACCACCTACGTAAAAGTGTATTCAATTTCCTTCAACGTAAAGTTGCCTCCTCTTCTCTGGTTGATCCTAATAGCATTGGTGTTTTCGGATCCTCGATGGATTTAATTCATGGCAACATTAACATGTAAAAGCCAACGACACGGAAGGATTGCAGAAGCGAATACGAGGCAAGACGGACAGGCAGGCAATATTGGTCATAGGAAAGATACAGCATTTACCAAAGTGTTCGTCGGGTAAGTGTACAACATGTCATGGTCGATATTATTCCTAAAAGAACTGTGAATTTGCATTAAAATGTAATTTTAATGTTGTTTTGTGTTGTTGTTGCTGTTGTTGCAATACGACTGAATCATGTTTTTCGTATTTCTCAGACATGATTACTTTTGGTCGCCAGCGAAGAAGGGATATCATCTGATTACTCGTACTCAACAGCAGCCAAGAAATCAGGGTTGAATGATTTTGTCTCCGAACGGTTGCTGCCACTTTGGAAATTGCATAGCATTTGCCATTTGACTTTCCATTTGATTTCTGTTGCTTTAATATAATTAGTCAATTTTTTTAACACTTTTGTGCACAATGGGTTTGGGTAACAAAAAAAAAGTTCTAGAAAATTAGAATCACCAAACAACTTATTTCAATCATTTCAAATCCACCAATAATTTAATCCAATATGGAACTTTTTACCTTATATTTGTTAATTCATCTTCTCGTCGATAGCCCACTGTGCATTTTCCTGTCGCTAAGACAAGACGTAGAAGCGAGCCCACCACTTTGGCGTTGTCTTGTTTTCCTGCAAAAGTGCCATAAAATAGAAATTGTTGGCGAAAAATCGCAACAGACTTTTCGGTAGAGTGCAACATGTTTGAAGCGCACAAAACAAGCGATGGATTCGATGGTGTTGCCCATGTGGTTGTCTGATATTGTGGCAATGTGTTAAATACTGTCGTTACTACTTATAATTTAACAATGAATAAATGCAAACACTAAAAGTAAATTTGAATCAACACAACAGCCAGTGAACCACAATCTGTTTGGTGGGTGAGGTACCACGAACCCCACTTCTTATTGCTAAGTATTCCAAAGCATTTCTTAACGCAATCTCGAAGACTATCGATTGAAAATGGTAATTAGTAATACTGTTGTATCATTTTAGTGGCAAATTTGCCACCTATATCATGAGATGATGCCTTTGTGCCACTAATCGTCATACGTTTTGCAGTTTTGTGCCACCTTTTTATAATGGTGTGCCACTTTTCAAATAATTCCATTCCTCAAAATAAAATTCTCAGAATAATCCATTGTTCAAGGTATTTCAAAAGAAATAGGTTCCTAAGAGGAATGAGTACAAGTCGTATCCTAAAGTGTAAATTTACTTTGTTAATGACAAACCCATGTTAAAGTGACCAGTTTTTTCCATACGTGTTTACCAGAACTAAGACTGGTACATGCACACAAGAGACTTGTCCTGAACCTATCCTGGGGTTGATCTATCCCGTAGGTAAGTTTCAGCTTGGTTGCGCCTCTGTGGACAAAGTGATAAAGATCCATGATCCTTTATTGGCATATTGGCGACCGAAAGTGCGCAAGATAGCCAATGGTGGACAATGGTTAGCATATCCGCCTTGCCTACAAAGGCTCCTGGGTTCAATCCCAATTTCGAACGAACCCCAAGGTTAGGTTAAGCTCAATGACAAAGGACCTCCTCCGAGTCCGAACGGCGTTCCACATTGCAGTGAAACCACCACTACGTCGAAGCAGGAATCGAACCCACGACCTTGTGTATGCAAGGCGGGCATGCTAACCATTGCACCACGGTGGCTCCCGAACGAACCCCCAAAAAAAACTCTCAACATTGGATAACCCCCTCTCGGAAGTGTATTTCAGAGTGTTTTAAAGCTTCTACAAAGTGGTTTGGACTCGTCTATGAAAAGGAGGTTCTTATCATTGAGCTAAACATGGAATCGGGCAGTACTCAGTGCTAAAATCACAATGGACTGAATAGTCTAAGTGCGTCTTAAATAGAAGACTGCCACTATACATAATCTAACCTAAACTAATGGCGATTTCGATTGGAAAAAAAGGTGCAACATTCTCGAAATTGATTGCAACATATCAAGGACACTGTCATAGATTTTGGATCCTTTATACCTCACAATATTATAAATTAACAATAACTTTAGAATTACACTATCATTTGGGCGAAATGTCAATTAGGGAAAAAGTAGTGTAACACCAAGGCAACATATTTTTTGCGAATCGAAAACGCCTTAAGATAGGTGAAAAGTCGACTTTTCCCAATTTGACTATTGGAGCTTTGGGGTTTTTTTAAAAGAAAAACTCAATTTTTCGACCACAGATCTTTACTTATATGTATGTATATGAAAACTCCTACAAGCTGAAGAGTATAAGAAATAACCCTTCAGACGTGCCTCTTTTGTTGGATTGTGCTCCTGGGGACACCTAGACGAGTTTTTGATTTTTTCATTATGAGTCGATTTTGATCTCAATCAATAGTTGTTTAGATTTGGGCGAACATTTAAAGTTGATTATTAATTTTGAGTCGATTTTCAAAAAGATAAAAAGTTGTTCAATCGATTTAATCGAAGATTAACAAAAGTCATCTTCGACTTTGTGATTTTTATACCCTTCACCACTACTGTGGTACAGGGTATAATAAGTTTGTGCATTTGTATGTAACGCCAAGAAATAGTGGTCATAGATCCATCTTTTAGTATACCGATCGGCTTAGAATTAAATTCTGAGTCGATTTAGCGATGTCCGTCCGTCCGTCTGTCTGTATGTCTGTCTGTCCGTCTGTCTGTCTGTATATGTAATTTTGTGCACAAAGTACAGCTCGCAATTTAAGTCCGATCGTCCTCAAATTTGGCATAGGGCCGTTTCTTGGGACAGAGACAATCGCTATTGGTTTTGGAAAAAATCGGTTCAGATTTAGATATAGCTGCCATATATATTTATCCCCGATTTGGTCATAGTTAGCGTGTTTATCAACCGATTTTCTTGAAATACCATACATCCAAATATTTTATGAATCTCGAAAATCTTGCAAAATATCAGCCAAATCGGTTCAGATTTAGATATAGCTCCCATATATATCTTTCGTCCGATTTAGACTCATATGACCACAGAGGCCAAAGTTTACTACCGATCTTCGTGAAATTTTGCCCAGAGGGTAGAATTGACATTCTACCAATGATTGGTAAATTTGATTGAAATCGGTTCAAATTTAGATATAGCTCCCATATATATCTTTCGTCCGATTTGAACTTATATGGCCACAAAAGCCAGATTTTTGCCGTGATTTGCTTTAAATTTTGCACAAGGAATACGTTTAATAGTATCGTTAAGTGTGTCAAATTTTGTTAAAATCGGTTCAGATTTAGATATAGCTCGCATATATATCTTTCGTCCGATTTGGTCTTATATGGCCTCAAAAGCCAGAGTTTTGCACTGACTTGCTTCAAATTTTGCACAAGGAGTACGTTTAATAGTATCGTTAAGTGTGTCAAATTTTGTTAAAATCGGTTCAGATTTAGATATAGCTCCCATATATATCTTTCGTCCGATTTGAACTTATATGGCTTCAAAATCCAGGGTTTTGCCGTGATTTGGTTCAAATTTCGCACAAGGAGTGAGTTTAGTAGTATCGGTAATTGTTCCAAATTTGGTTGAAATCGGTTCAGATTTAGATATGGCTCCCATATATATCTTCCGTCCTATTTGCACTCATATGACCAGGGGGCCAAAGTTATACTCCCATTTACGTGAAATTTCGCATAGATAGCAGAATTATTATTCTAACTATACATGTCAAATTTAGTCAAAATCGGTTCAGATTATATATAGCTCCCATATATACGTACACCAGCGTTGGGGAAATATGGTAGACTGTTACACATTTTAGACCCATTTTCAAAGGAAGTTCCTTCCTCCAATTAACTGGATAGCGTAAAAAAATTGTCTCCTTTATATAGCTTCCAGCAAATGTGTAGTAGTTGAGATGTAACACAAATTTTGGCCTACATAGGGGTGAAGGGTATAATATAGTCGGCTCCGCCCGACTTTAGACTTTACTTACTTGTTTTGTTGTCAAAATTTTAATTGGTCAAAATATCGGTTTGCGATCCCCAGTTGCAGTCTAAGAACTTATGTGACATATGGGACTTATACCCAAAGAAAAATACAAAAGCTTGTAGACAAACGAAAATCCCCTTTCATATAAAGTATCTTCTCTAAGAGCAAACAACCTCGAATTTATGATAGGCGATTATATCTTATCCTTTTTTTTTTGCTGTTAAAGAAAAATGTTTAGCCTCAAAAGAAAATTTTGCTTGTCTACAATTTCGTTCCTCCGGAAACAAAACTGTTTTTTCAGTGTATATTTATATCTTAACTAATTTGGCTTATATTGTTCGTAAGCAGAGTTAGATCGAATTTTTTATACCAACTTCAAGATCTAGCTCCAATATTTGCATTAGTGTAGCTAGACAATTTTACTAGGGGGGCCCTAGCAAAAACTTAATACACTGAGTTATAGGTTCAATTAATATTTTATTTTATAAAAAATAATAAAAAATTAGAATTCAACATAACTAGACAATTAACTTATAAAAAAGCAAATAAAAGTAGTTCCACACTTTTTCCCAGCAAAAAATTTGGGTATTGTTCTAAATGCACAACTTTAAAAGCACTTCAAAAATGTCCTCACAAAGAAGTTAATTATCTTAACTATGCAGGAAGTTGTCTATCTTAGTTCAATGTTTTATAACTCGTTTTTTATTTTTTTTTTATTTTTCCGCAAAAATGCAAAATCCATTCGGGGTCAAATATTTCAGACAAGCGTTGTAATGCATTAAAAATAATAAAAAAAAAAATATTCGGGAAAATATCACAATATTTTTTAAATCACCTTATAATAAAGAAACTAACGTACAATTTAAGAGACAATGTTAAAAAATAAAATTATATATTGCCATCGGCAACTGTAACCACAATGCAAAGTCGTAAATAGGTTTTCAAATTCTGGGGGGAGGGCTAAAATTTTTCGGGGGGGGGGGGGGGGGGGTCTAAGCCTCCTCCCCGGAGGTCTTCCTACGCTTATGAATATTTGTATGATTTGACAAATGTTCCTACTGATCAAAGCTGTTCAACCCTGCTCTCTTAGCTATTTATTATAAATTTTCCCAAAAATTTTGATAAATTGAAAAAAATTATTAGTTTGATTTTATTATACTCTCCATTTAAATTGAAGATTTTTATAAGTTTTTTTGTTAGTCAGTATTAATGTAGAAAATAATTGATTTTATATCTTTCTGTATCATTAAACCTATTAATGTATCACAGAACATAAGGCCTCATCATCAGTTTTATCGATCTATTCGATTTGGCAATAAAATGTCTTCATATATCAAAATATCCCTTTATCGTGCCAGTGATGATTTATGATCGCATATTGAGCATCTAGAACAAATATTGTCAATGAAAGCACTTTTCAACGTCTTCATTATCCCTGTCCCCCGGACAGTTTGTCAACCTCTGGCATATCATATCAAATTTGTGGTCTACCGCAATAGAAAAATTTTCAAATTTTATCGCCCACACTTGTCAAAAAAAGAAAAAAACCAACTGAAACACCGCACACTCACTGGTCTATAGTGAATGAGGCCTCATATCTTTAGAGACTCATTCCCTCCCCAAGTATTTAGAAGAAAATGATCAGTGGAGCTTGCAAGACAAACGCCTACAGTTTCCAATTTGATTTGCTATAAATTTGTTAAAAGAGAACTTTTGAAATTTCTTTTCAGATGGGCTACCATTTCGAGATCATCATGACTTGTCTTTGAGGGTCTAGCCTTTTGTAGTTGGATGAATAAGGAAATCCTTAGCAGATCATTGTCATGATGATGATGACGATGATGCTGTCTCTGGTAAGGTGCATTGCCTACATGAGCAGAGGGCATATTGGACATTTATTCTATTATTAAAATTTAATTTGGTTGTAATTAATTTATTACATTTATGCGTCATGTTTGTGTGTTGGCATTTTGCTGTCAGTGGATATGTCAAAAAATTTGAAATGAAAGACGAGTGAAATCTAAAGAAGAAATGCTACTACTGAGGATTGAAATTGGATGGAGATATGCAATGACATCTAAAGCGCTTAGACCAAAGAAACAGGAAAAGATGTTGTGATAGCAGAAGATGTCACAAAGTCAAGTGACCTCAGATAAGCCATGAAACAAATAAAATTTTTATATTTTAAATTAACCCTTTAACCCTTTCACTACCGAAGTAAACCTAATGTCCAAAACTTTAATTTTTCTTCTGTTTTTACTTGTACTAACAGCATGTAGAACAAAAATCGCCATTTTGCAAACCTACCTCAATTACTTCAAGAGCTATATGAGCTTGTTCTGAAAACTTGATTCTTGAATTGTGACCAAATGGCCTTACGAAAATAAGCGCTATTTGGCCTATAATATCCCTCAAAGTGTGAGTGTGAATCCGAAAAAGTATCAGCTATAGTTTTTGTATGAATGTCCATTTACTAGAAACATACAGTAGAAAGATTTTCTCAAATTTTCGTTTATTGCCAAAGAAGTTTATAAAAATGTATTTTAGACCTCATCAATATGGAAAATATTTATAGATTATTTAGATTAAAGCCTGTACTTTAAAATAACATCGAGAAATAAATCGAAACCAAGTGGGAAAATAGAATTTGGTGTATTTTTCTAATGTCCTTCTAAGTGGACATCGGTAGTGAAAGGGTTAAAGACCAAGCTCGATATATTCAATTTGCATTTCTTTTAGCTTCCCACTCTTTTCGTTGTTTCCTCTTGTCTCAAAAGCTATTGCATGACCAATTAATATTTTAATTACAACAGCTATCAATGTTTAATTGATTTCATAAACTCCAGCCATCTATCTCCATCTCTGTGTAATTCATGATTGCAAAAAATTTATATTTGTGCTTCACTTGCCTCTGCATGTAATCATATATTGAAGAATTTTTCATTTATCCCATATGAATGATTCAAAAATATGAATAATTCTAGGAAATTCAATTTAGTTCATCTCCCATTCCCCATCGTATCACATTCAATATTAAAACAAAAAAATGGATGACTTCGAAGGGGGCAATGATGCATATACATATTCCTTTTCCCTATGCCTTGAATCTTCACTGGCCACATTTAACGAATTTAAAACTCAATATGATCTTTATTTCACTGAAGTGCAAGATAAACGGAGAAAATATTTTTGAACGAAATGCATGTATCAGACACTGATGGCATTAACATTGGCATTCGTTTGGCGGTTTTAAGAAAAGAACCGCGTTTCAGTTTTATTTTGCCAAATCCTTTTACCCCTTGCCTGTTTGAATACTTAGGCCAATGAATAGTTGCAACATATTGAAATAATTATTATCTCCTGTTTAAAATCTCCCAAACGAATGGCAAGAGAAGAAGAGAAGAGCGCATGCGCAAATGCTAAGGCGAGAACACAATGTGGCTCAATCACTACATAAGCCAAAAACTTCAATTTGAAGGCCATGCGAAATCAACACTTATTGTATATTCTCAAAATATTGAGTAAATCTTTAGAAGGGATATTTAAAACAGATCACTGTAATCAGTTTTGAATTGTAGAGTTATTACTTTCATTATGAATATTGAATTTTATTAGGATTTGTTCTCGATCAGATACCTAATAAATAATATTAGGCGAAGAAGCTCATATGAGGTCCACGGAAATTCTACCGAATAAATAATTAATTGAAGGTTCTAAGTGAGTCTACAATAAGGACGAAATTTCTTTGAGAAGTGGAATATAATGAAATAGAAATAAGAAACGAGTTGGATGTGGTTCGGATATATTAAACACAACATAAGAAAAAATGATGGTATTGCAATTCTGAAGAAGTTATAGTTTTTTTACAATTCTGTAGCAGCACGAGTTCTTTGAATATAAAAAAAACCACCAACAATGTAGAAATATTTTTTTTTTCCGTATGAAAAATAAATTTGCGTGGATTCCATTACGACAACATTCTCGACATAGCCAATATACACCACTGTCAATCACAAATCATGTGGTTAATAACCTCTTCCAAATTGAAAAGCTATTAACCTGTCCTTTGTTCGAACTGACCTCATCCAATATTTCTAATGTTATCACATGCCATCACCTGTTCATCAATTGAGAAAAATCTAAAGCATTTCACATATCTTTCCTTGCGAACAAAAAATTCTCTTTCTCATGATGCTTGGTAAAAGTTCCCGTGGGATAAAAATGTATAGCCCAACCAAATGCTGCTGATTGGTGAGAAAAAGATCAATTGGTGTCATCAAAAAATCACCAACAAATCTCAATTCGATCAATATTGGCAACTTTACAGCCAAATGCCAGAACCTTTTGGGACATTCACTCTCTTTGGACCATGTCATGATGGAGTATTTGAAATATTTTCCAGCCAAATAATTGCCACAATGAAAACAAAATCACTGCCAATGCTGGACAATCAGCATTCTCGCATCATCAATTGCAACCTGCAACCACCACTAACATCTGGTCCAAAAGGAGACCCAAAACAAAAGCGGCGCAATGCCTTAAACAAGTGATCATGTTCAACATACACTAAGGCAGAAATGATCACCAATTCCTTTTGAAGTCTGCCGTCCTCGTCCTCAATATCGGCGAGGACATATGGAGGAGCTAAACGGTTTGATCTTAAACCGCCACCAATCGAATATTGCAAAAAAGACATCTACCGGTGATAAAATTATTGGAATTACAACGTTGTTGTATAGGCCATTTTACAGGAGTGAGAATGGACACACAAACCAAAGCACAAATCTGAGCCTTGAATCACGCTTGGAATCGCTTGGGCCAACAGAGTTAAGAACATGTAAAAAATCACTTTAGCTACGGAAAGTGGCCAATGTAATTAATGGCAGATTTTTAATACACTGTCAATGGTATGTGGAGTATGTCGTCAAAATTGCTGAAGCAGCTATATCAGCGATTGCAGATAGCTGCTAATGTTCGACTATGGCGAATTTGATGCGTCTGTGGAAACATTCAAAGTTTTGTAAAATCTCAACTGAAAGCAATTATTGGTTCTCACAATGGTTTGTCAATAATTGAGCTACTTCTGCCATGAAAGCTAAGCATTCGCTTATTCAGCCATTGTTTTCAACCTAAAGTGAATACGAACCTTCCAAGCACTACGGTTGAGAAGTTTTTTTTATTTCGAGTAGGTTTGTCAATCGAGACAATCTAGTAGAAAAAGCAGTCAGTTACACAAAGACTAGACTTTAACTAAATAGGGGTTTGAAGGTAGAAATGTGTCAACTAGGATATTGCTATCCTGGCTCAAGCCAGGGTATCTATATTGTTGGCTCAAACCATTTTTTTTTCATGGTAGCTATAAATTCGGCAACCGTTTCGGAGATCGCGAATTATGAGAAGTCCATTAATCCGTATCTTTGTTGGAGGCCAACATTTCTGAGTGTTTCAACGCTTCTCTAAGTGGTTTCACTGCAATGTGGAACGTCGTTCGGACTGGGCTATAAAAAGGAGGTCCTTTGTCATTGAACTTAACATGGAATCGGGCAGCACTCAGTGATAAGAGAGAAGTTCACCACTGTGGTATCACAGTGGACTGAATAGTCTAAGTGAGCTTGATACATTGGTCTGCCACCTAACCTAACCTTGTTGGAGGCCATCCAAGAAAAAGCTGTATAGAACGATGGATTAAATTTCTGGACTCCTAAATACAAAGGGAGGAGAGATTCAGTACATATTCAAAAAGTTCGCATAGTTCCGAAACACTCTTAGGGATTGTAATGAGAATACAAAGTCCAATTGTATCGGTTTCCGATATTATATCCCTAGAGAGTCGACATAAAATGTATCCGGAAAAGGCAAATTTTTTGTGACGACTCGACAGTGAAGTGTAATAAAAAATGACTCAGTGTGTGGATAAATAATAACGCAAGATATTAGCATCTTAACAGAGAATCGAGCAGCACTTTTTGGTAAATGAGGTATCACACTTGATTGAATACTCCATGTGAGCCTAAAATAACCGGCTGGTACTACCCATCAAACTTCCAAAACCTATCCTGAAAACAGATTCTTCAATTCTAAGAAATTTTATATATTCCCCACAGTCTACAAATCTACGATTGACATCTCTACTTTTATATTGGTTTACTTATAAAATCCACCAATTATTTACAAGTCATACTCATTCACATCTCCACAATTCCCCTTCAGTTCACGTATGTGCCATTGTTATTTATTTATCAATTATGACAAATCTTTGCGCATGCGTGGCTTTATTTTAAAATGATTTCTTTCCTTATTTTTGCTGTTGGTTTTTCTCTTTTTTTCTTATTTAAGTTTATTGTCGCACACGTTAATAGTTTTTGTTACCATCTTTACTTCTTCATTTTTTTTTTTTCAAGTAATCATTGGTTTTTCATAGGCGTTCATTCGCATTTGCTGGGGAGTTTTCAGTTGAAAAAGTGTTGACAATCTTTTTTCTCCCCAATCAGGCCATTGCAACCAAGCATTTCACAGGGCTTAGGTCTAAGAGTAACCGGCGAGTCTTGTGTTCTAGAAACGCCTCCTTGTTTTTCTGTTTCTAGTAGCCGAAGTTTTTTTTTTATTTTTTTTTTTCGCTAAAGACAAATATGGCAATGGGTCCAAAGCCAAATGTCTATGTCGATTATGATGAGGTTGTCGCTTTCATCATTACTTCCAACATTGGAGGTAATTTTATTTTAATTGCCATAATTATGATGTACTTTGGAAGTGATCGACCATAGACTCAGAGGAGGCTTTATCTCCCCCTAGGATGTTATGTAAACGGTGGCCATTTATAAATGGTCATTGATGTTTGACAATGACCAAGGGTTTCTTGATTTCAAAGAAAAGTGATTCAGCAAAGAATTTAATGGGGATATATATTGGCTTTGTCGAGAGTATCGGCCGATTCTATGTTTATCTCAATGACTTCTTTTAGTGCTTCCAGTATTGGGAACTTTTTCAAATTGGGGATATTTTTTCGTGGATGGGGACGAAATTTTTGAGTTGCCAACTAGAATAGAACTCATAACCCTCTGCATGCGAGGCGGGTATGGTAACCATGAAGGCTCTCAGAAGTCTTCATTTCCTCAAATATATTGTGTAAATCGAGGATTGTTATTTTTAGTGAAAACGATTCCTTCTGAAATTTAAGTTCGCTTCGATTTCCGGAATAATAGGAAGTTTTATTCGAACGCTCTTAAACTTTTCAATCTTTAATCTTCAATTTGCCAATTACCCTATTAATCTCCTCCGTTTATTTCAAAACATCCATCTCGGCCATGACTCCAACACCAATGACTGGTTTTTGGTAGGAATGATTGACACATGGCATTGTTTGAAACTGAAAATACTTTGAATGACTGACATTTGATTATTGGCTTCCAATTTTCTTCACAAAAAAACAAAAAAAAAAACTCTGAAAGCTGTACCTAAATCCCCCAATCATTCTCAAACACCAAAAAGAAGGTGCATTGCCACATGTTTATCGAGGGTTCCACCATATCCAATAATCAAGCCAACTGTTTGTACCAACCAGCCAATGATCATGCGGATGGCGTGTGTGTGAAAGGATCTGTAAAGAACTCCTGCCACAGCAGCAGCAGCAGGAGCAAGAGAAACGGCTACTTTAGTTATGGAGAAGTGAGCTTCTATAAAATAGCTGCAAGGAAGCTACATCATCATGGTATCTTTCCAGGGCTGCATAAGAAGTCAAATTAAATGAAATTGAAGCCACACTTTTATAAATGGAGATTAAAATTAGTTTGATTTATATACATACACTCAAAGAAAAAAAAAAAAAGAAAAATATATCTTAAGTTAATTTTGATGATAAAAATGGAGATTTTTTGGCTAGTGAGAACGTAGTATAAAATTTTGTTTATAGTTTTAAAATTATTTATTTATTGGAAAAAATCTATTTTGGGCCCTCAAAGAAATTCTAAGGCCTCAATGCCATTTTTTTCCAATTGTCGTTGTTAAAGGAAAATTCCCGGAATCCAGTGCGCGTAGAGTTTCGATCTTCAATTGATTAAAAACTGTTTCTCCGCAGCAGTCGCTAAAGTTTACTGAAGAGCTTTCTAGCTACTTAAATTTTTGTTGACCGCCCTTTGGAATAATTCTCTCTAACTCATATGCTAACTGCCAATCTTCCCTATATATCCACAGATCCAAATTAATGTATTATTGCGTATCGAGCATCTCTTGGTGTGTTATTATATGTGACAAAATACACATTGTTAGGTTAGGTGGCAGCCCGATATATCAGGCTCACTTAGACTATTCAGTTCATTGTGATGCCACAGTGGTGAACTTCTCTCTTATCAATGAGTGCTGCCCGATTCCATGTTAAGCTCAATGACAACGGACCTCCTTTTTATAGCCGACTCCGAACGGCGTTCCATATTGCAGTGAAACCACTTAGAGAAGCTTTGAAACACTCAGAAATGTCACCAGCATTACTGATTGGATTTTTTTGGAAATCAAAGGCTACGATCAACTTCTGTTTTCAGTTTTATCTCTGTTGATCTTGGGGGTCAATGCAATAGTGCCTGTTGACCGATCTTTGCGATGACGGCCAATTTTCCGTATATGTCCATAGGCTACATATGTATTATTGCATTTCGAGTATCTCTTGGTGTGACAAAATACACATTGTTGTTGATTGGAATTTATTTAAATCTAATCTGAAATGGTTATTCCAGAGCAGTCGCTTGATTTTATTGAATACCTAGATTTCTATTTACATTTTTGCCCACAATAGTATATTTGGAATTTTATCCCCGAATAGCTTGGGTGACAATGCATTTTTATTAGGAATCAAATCCTCAAAACCTGTTAATCACTCTTTGCGACAATTCTCCCAATGCGATGATGGCCAACCGTCCACAAATATATTATTGCATTTAGAGCACCTATTGGTGTGTTACTAAATGTAGCAAAATACACACAATTACTGATTCTATTCAAAATCTAATTCTACAACATTTCTCATATGATTAACTTCTGTTTTCATTTCTATTGTAACTTATTTAAGCCTATTTTTTAAACGTGTAAATGTACAACGAAATCAAGTCTTCATCCATATGCATTTATTTTGTGCAATTTTCTGGTATTTGGTGAATTAAATGTATCGGCGGTTGGTTATTACCGATTGCCTTTTGTGTCTTAAACCGATGGCCTGTATCTGAAAGACATTTTGTTGGACCAATTCAATTTGTGGCCAAGTTTTTATATTTTCGGTTTGGTAGTGGATTTAACAGTGATCGGACGAATGACCAGTTGCTTCGGATTCCAGCCATTTGCCGCCGTGCTTTCCTGTCTTGGTTGGCAAGCAGTTATTAAACCATTTAGTTTTCTTTCCCGTATTTAGTGAGGTTGGTGCTGGAGCTTAGTATCTCAGATCACTTTGACTTAATTTTATGTTTCCCTCTCTCTCTCTCTCTCTCTTTCACTCTCTTTTTAGGAAAAACAAAAAAATCGATCTTTGGAAATGTAGTCGAGTTTGAACATAATGTTTACTGGGTTGTCTTTCAATCTGTCTATCCATGGACAACACAGATCGTGTACTGTCTAAGTTGTCAGTTGCCATTACTTTTGGCTTTTCACATCACTTGTTGCTGGTGGTGCCTTTGCCAGGTTGAGTTTTCTTAAAATAGCTCTGGAGCATTGGTCACAAGGTGGAGTTGCTTTTTGTTTTTGGTTTACAGTCAGGAATCGAAGAAGTTCGTTTTTATTTTCCAGGTATCTACAGTTCAACGTTTCACTGGTTGATTGACATTTGAAGACAGACTTCATGGCAATTGAACCAGAGAGTAGTATGGGGGAAAGAACTGCAAGTTTTTGTTTTTGTTGGCAAGCAAATCGCAATCACGCCCCCTTTTAGGTTATATGTGGTTGTTATACCCAATGGTATATTCTTAAAGGGAGTAACCGAAAATTCAAACCAAGAAAACTTAAAACAGAAATCATTCAATGATTTCAATAATGACTATATTTTATTCTGACTAAAATGACAAGTGATTTGTTATGATATTCCATTTTTTAGGTAAAATATAGGACCTAAGATTTTTTTATGTTTTTTGTGTAAAAAAAAATAAGAACTCAGAACAGGTTGTCTCTCTGAAGAATTTTATGGAAAGAGATTGAAGCAAGTTGAAGTTATCCAAAGGCAAGCAAATCAGTTAGTGCTGACCTTTGTGTTGAATTTTGGAAGTACATTCAAGCTGTGATCCAATTGATCCTTCAAATGTTCATGTTTTTCTTTTGGACAAAAAATCGATTTTTGAAGTCTTGAAACACAAGTTCTCAAAATAAGGTACACACCTAAAGATCTTCGCAATTGGCCCTACAAATCTTAATTAGTCCACAATTACGGAATAAACCAAGCTGTATTCCTAACCTCGAAAATTAGAATAGGACAGAATCAGAGTTCAGAAATGGTCGTAAACGGTCATAAGGGGAAGATCTGGCTTCTCGATTCAACCTAATATCTTAAAAAAAATGTAAAGACTACCCGGCAAAAAAAGCATCGCCAAAAAAGTAGTGAAAATTTTCTTTTTGCAAAATTGGCGTAGAAGCGATGAATTTAATATGGCCTTGCATAGGAAGGATGCATAGGAAAGATTTAGTGGCAGTTTTGCAACTTTTTTCATTCGATGAAACCTCTGTCGCTCTAACAGGTTGACTGATAAGTCCCTAGTATTAAATGCATGTTATATAGTATCAACCTTCAAATGCTTCGTGTCAAAATTTGATGTCTGTAAGTCAATTAGTTTGTGAGATATAGTGTCTTTTGTGAAGCAACTTTTGTTATTGTGAAAAAAAAATGGAAAAAAAGGAATTTCGTGTTTTGATAAAATACCGTTTTCTGAAGGGAAAAAATACGGTGGAAGCAAAAACTTGGCTTGATAATGAGTTTCCGGACTCTGCCCCAGGGAAATCAACAATAATTGATTGGTATGCAAAATTCAAGCGTGGTGAAATGAGCACGGAGGACGGTGAACGCAATGGACGCCCGAAAGAGGTGGTTACCGACGAAAACATCAAAAAAATCCACAAAATGATTTTGAATGACCGTAAAATGAAGTTGATCGAGATAGCAGAGGCCTTAAAGATATCAAAGGAACGTGGTCATATCATTCATCAATATTTGGATATGCGGAATCTCTGTGCAAAATGGGTGCCGCGCGAGCTCACATTTGACCAAAAACAACGTGTTGATGATTCTGAGCGGTGTTTGCAGCTGTTAACTCGTAATACACCCGAGTTTTTCCGTCGATATGTGACAATGGATGAAACATGGCTCCATCACTACACTCCTGAGTCCAATCAACAGTTGGCTGAGTGGACAGAGACCGGTGAACCGTCTCCGAACCGTGGAAAGGCTCAAAAGTCCGCTGCCAAAGTAATGGCCTCTTGGGATGCGCATGGAATAATTTTTATCGATTATTTTGAGAAGGGAAAAACCATCAACAGTGACTATTATATGGCGTTATTGAAGCGTTTGAAGGTCGTAATCGCGGCAAAACGGCCCCATATCAAGAAGAAAAAAGTGTTGTTCCACCAAGACAACGCACCGTGCCACAAGTCATAGAGAACGATGGCAAAAATTCATGAATTGGGCTTCGAATTGCTTCCCCACCCACCGTATTCTCCAGATTTGGCCCCCAGCGACTTTTTCTTGTTCTCAGACCTCAAAAGGATGCTCGCAGGGGACAAATTTGGCTGCAATGAAGAGGTGATCGCCGAAACTGAGGCCTATTTTGAGGCAAAACCGAAGGAGTACTACCAAAATGGTATAAAAAAATTGGAAGGTCGTTATAATCGTTGTATCGCTCTTGAAGGGAACTATGTTGAATAATAAAAACGAATTTTGACAAAAAAATGTGTTTTTCTTTGTTAGACCTGTTAAATGCCGACTATCGATATGATTATGTCACCATTATCACAGATTAAAACAAGTATATACGGCCGTAAGTTCGACCCTCCACCATGGATTACGTAGAAACTTCTATGAAAGACTGTCATCCACAATCGAATTACTTGGATTGTGGTATCTTAAAACTTCTTAATATCGTTTTCTAAATTGTGAGTTAGTCGATACGACACAAAAAAATTAGACAAAAAGTTATGTAAAGATAAGTCTACAATTAATTACGAATCGACATGGATAGCACGGTACGTAGAGAGCCAGAATTGAAATATGGGGGTCGCTTATATCCGGGCTATATAGAATTATGAACTTGATATGGACCAATTTTTGTGTGATTGGGGATCGATTTATCTGAGGACTATGCTCCTCCAAGAGACTCCAAAACCAAATCTCGGGATCGATTTATATGGGGCTATATATGATTATGGACTGATATGGACCACTTTTGGCATGGTTGTTAAATATCATATACTACCATCACGTACGAAATTTCAACCAGATCGGATAAATTTTGCTTCTCCAAAAGCCACCAGAGATCAAATCTGGGGATCGGTTCCATCGGTACCATAACTATACTAACATCACGTACCAAATATCAATTGAATCAGATGAATTTTGGTCTTCCAAGAGGCTCCGGAGTTCAATATAGACCGATGTGGACCAATTTTTGCATGGTCATTAGATACCATATACTAACACCATGTACCAAATTTCAGCCGGATCGGATGAAATTCGCTTCTCTTAGAGGCTCCGCAAGCCAAAATGGGGGATCGGTTTATATGGGGGCTATATGTTATTATGGACCGATGTGGACCAATTTGTGCACGGTTATTAGAGACCATATACTAACACCATGTAAAAAATTTCAGCCGGATCGGATGAAATTTGCTTCTCTTAGAGGATCGGCAAGCCAAATTTAGGGGTCCGTTTATATGGGGGCTATACGTAAAAGTGGACCGATATGGCCCATTTGCAATACCGCCCGACCTACATCAATAACAACTACTTGTACCAAGTTTCAAGTCGATAGCTTTTTTCGTTGGAAGTTAGCGTGATTTCAACAGACGGACGGACGGACATGCTCAGATCGACTCAGAATTTCACCACGACCCAGAATATATATACTTTACGGGGTCTTCGAGCAATATTTCGATGTGTTACAAACGGAATGACAAAGTTAATATACCCCCATCCTGTGGTGGAGGGTATAAAAAATTTGGTGCTCAATATTGTATTTGTGAGTCTTTTTCCTTTCGCGGATTCAAGTATCGCCTGGAAGTATGCAAACATTTTAAAGTAATTTTCTTTCACAAAACTAAGGCTACTCTCCAATTTTTATGGAAACTGAGAAAAAAGATTGTTATACACAAAAAATAGTGTTGGTTTCAGTCATGATGCATAATAGAGTTTTTTTCCCTTCGGACAACTTAATGCGGATTCAAGTATTGCCTGAAAGTATGCAAATACCTTAAAGTAATTTTCTTGTACAAAAATAAGGCTTGAATGTGAAATGGCAATCATTTCACATTCAAGTAAAATTAATTTAAAAAAAAAAAAAAAAAAAAAAAACGTTTGATATTTTTTGCTATAAAATAAGAAATAATATAATACGGTTTTTTGTGCAACTGTTTTGATAATGATACATTTCAAAATACCTTTTTATAAATTCTCAACGGAATACTGTTCTTTATTTGATTCAGAGTCGCTAACTAATATTTCTCGTAATCAAATTTCTATGCTCAGTGGCCTATGGAAACTAAAAAAAAATATGAAATATTATTATTTTTTCCAATGTTCGACGGATTTGGGACTTTAGCACCATATAGTCAGTGTGGCAGTCTTCAGACCTCCCTCACTTAATTTTCACGTCACTTTCTCTTTGTAGGGGTCATTGACCTTTTTAAGCCAAATCGAAAATCTTCTAGATCATGTCAAACAAACCTTTGAGCAATATAACCATCATCATTTATTGATCCAAATCTTTAAGTATTACATCTAATCCCTGATCAAGGACCTTTGGTAGAACAAAAAAAAACTTTTAAGTGGAGTTATTCTATTCAACTTAAATGCCTGCAATTTCTTTGGGTTATGGCTTCCTTATTCATTAAGTGTCAGTGTCAAAAATGTAAGTTAATCGAGCAAAATAAACCGATTTGGTTCTGCATGGATACTTGTGAAATGCTAAAATATCCTGTAATTCCTTTGGTAAACCTTAATCTTGAGGGAATCCTGTTGGGTATTTTGTTTTTCTCCTTCCTTTCGTTTATGACATAAAGAAAGAAAAAATCAGTTTAACTTGTTTGCCAGGTTGTCCTGGGTATTTCTTTCGACTTCTTTTTTTTGATTTTTTTGCAACAATGTGCCTGCTAAATACTTGGGTAGTTCATCATAAACCTTTTGCATCACTTTTCACTAGGGAGTTAGATGTTGCCACAAAGTGTCTTTGCCTTGAGAAGCTAAAGAGGGTTGAATGACGGTTGTTTTTTGCAACATCAAGATTTTTGCATTGTCAAAGGATTATCATTATGAATTTTTGGTCTTTAAATGGTCCATAAGAATATAAAGGAGCAAATCCATCGTTCGATGATAGAAGCATCTTAGGCAATTTTGTTATGGGTAAAAAAGAAAAAACATGATTTTTTTTCATATATGCTGCCTTGTAATATTTGCCTGAATGGTTGGAGATGAAATTAAATCTAGCAAATCAGAGTTTAACCACAATAATAGAAAAAAAAAACAGAGCCACTTATATGCAACTTCCTCTTTATTGTCATTGATGAAAATAGATGACGTTAGATACTTGGTTTGTAACGCAGAAGGTATGAATACGTTGAAATATGTACGAATGTTTGGTAGATTGACAGAGTTCGTGATATTTTTGTAGATTTTGCAAAATATTCTCCTCAAACTAAGAGATACTTCACAAATTTGCTAAAGAATTAAAACTTGGACAACATTTTTTATAAAAATTTTGATAAAATTTTCTATAGAAATAACATTTTGACAATTTTTTTTATAGAAATAAAATTTTGACAAAATTTTCTATAGAAATAAAATTTTAACAAAATTTTCTATAGAAATAAAATTTTGACAAAATTTTCTATAGAAATAAAATTTTGACAAAATTTTCTATAGAAATAAAATTTTGATAAAATGTTCTATATATACATAAAGTTTAGATAAAATTTTCTATAGAAATAAAATTTTGACTAAATTATCTATACAAATAAAATTTTGACAAAATTATCTATACAAATAAAATTTTTACAAAATTTTCTATAGAAATGAAATTTTGATAAAAATTTATATATAAAGAAAATTTTGACAAAATTGTCTATACAAATAAAATTTTGACAAAATTTTTTATAGAAATGAAATTGTGACAAAATTTTCTACAAAAATGAAATTTGGACAAAATTCTCTATAGAAATAAAATTTTGACAAAATTTTCTATAGCAATAAAATTTTAACAAAATTTTCCAAATTTAAATAAAATTTTGACAAAATTTTCTATAAAAATAAAATTTTGACAACATTTTTTATAGAAATAAAATTTTGAAAAAATGTTCTAAAGAAATAAAATTTTTATAAAATGTTTTATAGAAATAAAGTTTTGATAAAAATTTATATATAAAGAAAATCTTTATTAATCTTGATCTTGATTGAAAAAAAATTTGACAACATTTTCTATAGAAATAAAATTTTAACAAAATTTTCCAAATTTAAATAAAATTTTGACAAAATTGTCTATACAAATAAAATTTTGACAAAATATTTTATAGAAATGAAATTTTGACAAAATGTTCTGCAAAAATTAAATTTGGACAAAATTTTTTATAGAAATGAAATTTTGACAAAATTTTCTACAAAAATGAAATTTGAAAACTTTTAACACAATTTTCTATAGAAATAAAGTTTTGACAAAATTTTCTAAAGAAATAATATGTTGTCAAAGTTTTCTAAAAAAATAATATGTTGTCAAAATTTTCTATAAAAATAAAGTTTTGCAAAATAAGATTTTTTAGTTTAGTAGTTTTTTGGATAAAATTTTATCAAAAGTTTGCGGTTTTGGTGAATATGCCCCAATACCGCAGAGTCATTTTCGCGCTGCGTGTAAGGGCTTTGTCGGAGGTTTGAAGACCATACTTAGTGGAAAAGGTAGCCAATGCAAATAAATATAAACTGATTCTTTTCGACAATTTTTGCTTTTGAACAATAAAACATCTCTTTGAATGTCTCAAACATCTTTTTGAAGATTTCAAAGATTAATCTGGTACAAACTTGGTACAGAAAATATTTGTTTACAATAAAAACAGTTTGAATATCTTTAAAGATGATCATACAAACTTAGTGTACCAAAGTAGATTTGAATCAATTTTAAGTTCGAATGATTTACATTTAGAAAAAACCAAAAACACAGGCATCTTTCCAAGTGTCTATTTCGATTAAAGCACTTCAAGTGTATCTCATCAGAGTGCCGCATTGTGAGTGCCATGGCAATTTTTACCTTTGTAAAGCGTATCACATATCACACTTAAAGTTGTTTCCTTTTGCCGGTTCTTTTTTGCGTCTTTCATTTGCACTAGAATGAATCGCTTTGTTGTACTATTTCTAGGCTATTCAAACAGCCATCTTCAACATGACTATTTCATCAATGTCTCTTGGCAAGCGAAATGCTAAACGTTTACAACAACAAATACTAGAAAGAATACCTACCAACACCTCCTTCCTTTTTTATTGCGAGAGAACTGTGACAAGAAACAGGAGGAGTGGGTGGAAACTGGCCTAAACCTTAAGCGAGGGAGGTTATCGAGGAGGGTTTACGCAACCGATTCTATTACATTTATCACTGTTGCTCTGCCACATATTCACCGAAGTATCTAAGTATCTATAGGATATATCTACTCTTACCACTGCTATTGCTTCTATTGTGAATATCAACCATTCGTATAATTGTCGATGCGTTAAGGTAATTGCACACCGTACATCAGCCATTCGAATCATTCGAATACGAAACAGCGAACATTCAGCCGCCCATCATACCACACTACGACGCTACGGCACATGTGGCACCATCAACCATTAAAAGCCTTCTAGATGCCATCCGCCCTCCGTGAGCTCTTTCGTAGCTCTTTGCATGTCTCCAAGTTTGTTAATGGCTAAGCAACAGCGGCAGCAGCCAGCCAACCTAAAACCTGAAACACTTGCTTTGTCTTTTTGTTTTAGCCATGTTTAGGCTATAGCTAATCACAATGATCATGGTGATGATGATTGTCATCATTATTAAATCTTGGTGGTTGGTGCTATTGCGATAAACTGTTACAATTGCATAGTTGCTGATATTGAAAAAGTAAATATTAGTAATTGTAGCATTTAAAGGTGTTCAACAACACTAAGAGAAAAATAGTGCTCATATAAAGAAAATGGTAGAAAGGTTCTCTGATATACTCGTACAAGGGATATTTGCAAGCACAATTAAAAGTTGGCCTTGTCCGAACCAAAGATTTATAAAAGAATCAAGTACAAATTGTAGAAATAAAATTTTGACAAATTTTTCTATGGAAATAAAATTTTGTCAAAATTTTCTATAGAAATACAATTTTGACAACATTTTCTATAGAAATAAAATTTTGACAAAAGTTTCTATTGAAATAATTATCATTCATATTTTCTATGGAAATAAAATCATGCCAAATTTTCTATAGAAATAAAATGTTGATGAAACTCTCTATAGAACTAACATTTTGTCAAAATTTTCTATAGAAATAAAATTTTGCCAACATTTTCTATAGAAATAACATTTTCTGTAGAAATAAAATTTTGACAAAATTTTGTATAGAAATAAAAGTTTGAAAAAATTTTCTGTAGAAATAAAATGTTGACAAAATTTTTTGTAGAAGTCAAATTTTGACAAAATTATCTACAATAATAAAATCTTTACAAAATTATCTATAGATATAAAATTTTGACAAAATTTTCTTTACAAACAAAATTTTGTCAAAATTTGCTATAGAAATGAAATTTTGAAAACATTTTCTATAGAAATAAATTTTTCTGTAGAAATAAAATTTTGATAAAATTTTGTATAGAAATAATTTTTTTTTTAATTTTTCTATGGAAATAAAATTTTTACACAATTTTCTATAGAAATAAAATTTTGACAACATTTTTTGTAGAAGTCAAATTTTGACAAAATTATCTACAATAATAAAATTTTGACAAAATTATTTATCGAAATAAAATGTTGACAAAATTTTCTATAGAAATAAAATTTTGACAAAAGTTTCTTTATAGGTACAATTTTGACAACATTTGCTATAGAAATAAAATTTTGACAAAATTTTCTATAGGAATAAAATGTTGTCAACATTTTCTATAGAAATAAAATTTTGACAAAATTTTATATAGAAATAAAATTTTGACAAAATTTTAAATAGAAATAAAATTTTGACAAAATTTTCTGTAGAAATAAAATTTTGACAAAATTTTTTGTAGAAGTCAAATTTTGACAAAATTATCTACAATAATAAAATTTTTACGAAATTATCTATAGATATAAAATATTGACAAAATTTTCTATAGAAATAAAATGTTGACAAAATTTTCTGTAGAAAAAAAAAATTTAGACAAAATTTTTTGTAGAAGTCAAATATTGACAAAATTATCTACAATAATAAAATTTTTACGAAATTATCTATAGATATAAAATATTGACAAAATTTTCTATAGAAATAACATTATGACGAAATTTTCTATATATGTAAAATTTGATAAAATTTTCTATAGAAACAAAATTTTGACAACATTTTCTATAAAAATAAAATGTTGATAAATTTTTCTGTATAAATTAATTTTTGCCAAAATTATCTACAATAATAAAATTTTGACAAATTTCTATAAATATACAATTTTGACAACATTTTCTATAGAAATAAAATTTTGACAAAATTTTCTATAGAAATAAAATTTTGACAAAATTTTCTATAGAAATAAAATTTTGACAAAATTTTCTATAGAAGTCAAATTTTGACAAAATTTTCTATAGAAATAAAATTTTGACAAAATTTTTTGTAGAAGTCAAATTTTGACAAAATTTTCTATAGAAGTCAAATTTTGACAAAATTATCTTCAATAATAAAATTTTTACAAAATTATCGTAGATATAAAATTTTGACAAAATTTTCTATAGAAATAACATTTTGACGAAATTTTCTATATATGTAAAATTTTGATAAAATTTTGTAAAGAAACAAAATTTTGACAACATTTTCTATAAAATAAAATATTGACAAAATTTGCTGTAGAAATGAAATTTTGACAAAATTTCTATAGAAATAACATTTTGAAAAATTTTCTGTAGAAATAAAATTTTGACAAACTTTCTATAGAAATAAAATTTTGACAAAATTTTCTATAGATATAAATTTTGTCAACATTTTCTATAGAAATAAAATTTTGACAAAATTTTCTATAGAAGTCAAATTTTGACAAAATTATCTATAAAAATAAAATTTTGATAAAATTATCTATACATATACAATTTTGACAAATGTTTCTATGGAAATAAAATTTTGACAAAATTTTCTATAGAAAAGAAATTTTAATTAAATTTTCTATAGAAATAAAATGTTGGCAAAATTCTCTATAGATATGAAATTTTGACAAAATTTTCTAAAGAAATATAATTTTGACAAATTGTTCTATGGAAATAACATTTTGACAAAATTTTCTTTAGAAATAAATTTTGACAAAATTTACTATAGAAATAAAACTTCGACAAAATTTTCTAAAGAAATAAAATTTTGACAAAATTTTCTATAGAAATAAAATGTTGGTAAAATTTTGAAAATTAAGAAATTTTAGTTTTTTGGTAAAAATTTCTCCAAATTTTGGTATATTATAAATATGAGTAATTGGGAGCCACCGTGGTGCAATGGTTTGCATGCCCGCCTTCCATACACAAGGTCGTGGGTTCGATTCCTGCTACGACCGAACACCACAAAGTTTTTCAGCGGTGGATTATCTCACCTCCGTAATGCTGGTGACATTTCTGAGGGTTTCAAAGCTTCTCTAAGTGGCTTCACTGGAATGTGGAACACCGTTCGGACTCGGCTATAAAAAGGAGTCCTTTGTCATTGACCTTAACATGGAATCGGGCAGCACTCAGTGATAAGAGAGAAGTTCACCACTGTGGTATTACAATGGACTGAATAGTCTAAGTGAGCCTGATACATCGGGCTGCCACATAACCTAACCTAACCTAAATATGAGTAATTATAGCATTTAAAGGTGTTCAAAAACACTAAGAGAAAAATAGTACTCATATAAAGAAAATGGGAGAAATTTTGTCTGATATTCTATTCAATTACTTCAAGAGCTATATGAGCTTGTGCTGAAAACATGATTCTTGGATTGTGACCAAATGGCCTTATGAAAATAAGCGCTATTTGGCCTACAATATCTCTCACAGTGTGAGACAAAATACAAAAAAAAATCCCGTAAAAGTATTAGCCATAGTTTTTGTATAAATGTCCATTTACTAGAAACATACAGTAGAAAAATTGTCTCAAATTTTCGTATTTTTCGTTTATTTTTAAAGAAGTTTATAAAAATGTATTTTAGCGCTCACCAATATGGAAAATATTTAGATTAAAGCCTCGCCTTTATATCGAGAAATAAATCGAAACTAAGTGGGAAAATAGAATTTGGTGTCTTTTTCGAATGTCCTTCTAAGTGGATATCGGTAGTGGAAGGGTTAAAATTTTCTTCACCATTACCATTTGCCACCACTAGCAAAAGCCAATTTCGAATTTCCAATTTTTACAATACATGAAAATTACATAAAACTTTTAACAAAATCCCAATTCCTCAAATCGTATTGGTTTTCTTGCTATTTTATATATTCACTGTTTAACAACAAAAAAATCATTATCGCCATAAACTAAACATAAATTGTGAAGTTCAAGGTTTTGCACTTTCATTTAGCCAATAAGAAAACAACAAAAATTAATTCGCAAATAAAATCGTAATTATTCGACAAAAACAAGTATGTAAATTTTGTTTTATTTCAACTTCAATTACCTGGTATCGAAATCTCCTCACCAAGCCCCTGTCACCCGTATCAATCAACTCTGCCATACTCGTACTCTAAATCAGACCATTATTTTTTTTTTCTGAGGCTATTACGCGTTACGCTTTTGTTCCTTGTTTGGCAATTATAACAAAAAAAAAATTCGAACAAATTTAATTTTCCCATGATTTAATATTCTGGTGTTTTACAAATTCAATTCGTAATCGATTTGTGTAAATGTGGCCCTCTTATCGCGGTTACGGCTTTTGCTATTTGCCGATTTCAAAAAGCAACTCACTCCAATCGTTGACATTGTTGTTAGTGTCGTCTGTGGTGGAGTTGTTGTTGTTGTTGCATTCAATTTGATAGCTCCCGCGTCTAGAATTAAAAATTCTGCTAACGTTTTTGCTTAAACATAAAAAACTTCAGTAAATACTCGTAAATACTCAAAACAATCGCACAGTAATCAGCATTTCAAACACTTTGACAATTTGCCGCAAAAATCGTCTTCCCTCAGAGAGTTTTTGATTGCTGAACGTTGGAACGGCTATATTAAGCGTTGGCTGCGCTATTGCCTTTGACGTTGACAATGTTATTTTTACCAGGCCATAATTTAAATATAAACGCTTTTGGAATCGATACGAAATAATACAAAATATTTATAATTTTTTTTGTTACACTGAAAGAAATCATTGGTGAGAACTTCGCTATATGTTTTGGGAAAAGGAAATTTTCCAAAGAAATATTTTAAATATCTAAATGTGATCCTTAGCAATTAAACAATATTTATTACTAGGATGGTTCCATAAGTACTTAGCCCAAATAGTTTGGAATATTGAGGATTTTTGACATAGTCTCCTTTCACCTCGATGCACTTGAATACATTCAAAGAAAAAAATACTTTCTTCAGGAACGAAATTTTAGACGAACGAAATTCCCCTTTCTTATAAAGTATTTTTTTTTAAATCAAATAAACTTAAATGGTATGCGATTCAACGATTGTCTCTTACTCTTTTTATTTGCCTTAAAGAAAATTCTTTAGCGTCAAAAGAAAACTGCTTGTCTCAAAACTCGTTAAACAGAAAAGAAAACTCTTCTTTCAGTGTAGTTAATGTCCATTTTTAGAAAATTCATTTTTTAAAACTTGAAAAATAGAAAAGTTCTTTCTCTTACGACTTTAAAAATAGAACAGCGGTAAACCGATGACCTCGGCGTTCGAATCCTATATGTTACAATGAGAATCGAAAAGTTTGAAAAAGTAGATTTTTCCTCCTTTCCAAAAATTCTTTAAAAAGTAGACTTTCAACTTTTGCGATTGATGGAAAGACTTGAAAAATAGGACCCTGCAATGAGAATTACACCCAAAGAAAAAATACTTTCCTCCGGAACGAAATTTTGGACAAAAGTATTTTATTTAAGAAGAAATAAATCCGCATTTATGTCTAGCGATGAAACGACTGTCTCTAATCTTTTTTATTTGGTTTTATGGCAAATATTTTTGCGTGAAAAGAAAACTTTGCTTGTCCAAAAATTCGTTCCTCGCACTCTTCTTTCAGTGTATAATGGACTTTTGTCAAAATTTGAAAAAATCGGTGTTTTTACCTTTTTCAAAATCTATTTTAGATTTTTTAATTTTGAAAAAGTCGACTTTCAACTTATGCGACTCTTGAAAAGTCGACTTTTAGTTTTTTTCAACTTTCAGAAATAAATCCGCATTTATGTCAGGCGTTGAAACGACTGTCTCTAATCTTTTTTATTTGGTTTTAAAGAAAATAATTTTGCGTGAAAAGAAAACTTTGCGTGTCCAAAAATTCGCTCCTCGGAAAAGAAAACTCTTCTTTCAGTGTAGAATGGACTTTTGTCAAAATTTGAAAAAATCGGTGTTTTTACCTTTTTCAAAATCTATTTTAGATATTTTAAAGTTTTGAAAAGTTGATTTTTAGTTTTTTTTTTTTAACTTTGAGATTTTTTAAAATGTCGATAATGTTGCCTTCGACTTTTGGAAATATTGAAAATTCAACGTTTGACGTCGCCATTTTAACTTTTTTGTGAAGCGTCACTTTTCTGACCATTATCAAAAGTTGTTTAGTCGATTATTGCTAAAAATAAAAGTTCGATCACTCAATTTGACTCAATTTTCTAAAAAATCACAAATCGGTTACCTTAATTTTCCGAATAGGCAGTTCCTTTTCAATGCCTTAAATCATGGTCGGGGGTTTCTAATATGCTATAAAGTTCTCAAGGTATAAGTGAAATATTCTGTCATGCCTCTCATAAAGCCCCTATTCAAACGACCCTTATTTTAATACTTAAAAAAAAAACGAAAAAATCTTATTAAATCGATCTGTTAGAATTAATAAAACTTTCAATAAATCCTCACATGAAAGCTATGAGGATGGATAACTCCAATAATAAAATAAAGCAATAACACAGTACACAAATATGAAGCTCAGCTACCAGGCAACATTGGTAGTAGCTGTGGCAGCGGTAAACTGCAACAGCTTTCAAAAGAAGCTATGGTACCTCATAAACTCCGACACAAACAATCGATCAATCACTATGTAAAAGTTTGACAACTCAACCGCTTTTATAAATGACGCAGCAGACGCAGGAGTGGGAAAAAATTGAAGAAGATTCGCTTAAAGATGGCCAAGTAAACGCGACTCAACAGAGAGGAAGAGTACCTTATTCAATAATCAGAAGTCGAAGGTTTAGAGCCCAAAGGGCCTTGGAAGGCCTGGTGTTTAATGGATTCTCAGAACAGTTTCGTTCTGATTAGGTTATAGGATAATGCATAGGTGTATGCTAGGAATACATTATTCAATATTCAGAAATCGAAGATTTGGAGGGCAAATGACCTTGGATGGCAAAGCTTTTTATATAAGGGAAGCGGATACCCTATAATCGGGATACATATATATATATATATATATATATATATATATATATATATATATATATATATATATATATATATATATATATATATATATATATATATATATATATATATATATATATATATATATATATATATATATATATATATATATATATATATATATATATAAAGTTAGTGTTAGAGACTCAAATTAGCAAGAGTTCCTCTTTTCAACCTAATCTATCCTAAGCAACTGTAACAAAGGCCCTTCATTCCCTTAGTGCAGGAGTAGAAGACTCTTCAATGTATCAGACATATGCAGATGTAGGATTTCTTTAATTTGTTTGCTGTTTTGTTTTTTTTTTGCAAATATACGACAGATTTTCATATAAAAATGGACATATGTTTAGTTGAGATATGGGTGCGATGGTCAAGACTGGTTGATTGGTAGCAACATGAGTTCGCACACTCTGCCCAATGAAGCCCAGACCATTCATCCATCCATAGGGTGTTGGTGAGTAATGTTGCTGGTGTTGTTTTAGTTGGACCCAATGGTTGCTACTTCAGTTACTTCTTCAGAATTACACAGCAGCTTTCTTAATGAAGAATTGAGAATTTCATGCAACCAAACCAAAGTCACACGCACCGAAAAGATGCTGGTCAAGCATTTAATCGATAACAACTGACAACGATTTCGACATAAACAATTTCTGTTGAAACCTTCGATGGAAGAAGCCACCATTCCCGTATTGTTTTTTGAGGCTTGAGTAGACATTTTGAGACTGTCATCAGGGATTTGGTGAACAAGTCAAAAGCCGCCAGTTATTTTTTCGTCTTTGTTGATATAGAACTTCCAACCACACATCATGAGCTAAGATAAGTTAAGAGTTGGTCTTTACCATCAATTATGCATCAATTTTTTAATTCCCAATAAAAAAGATAAAAATCGCAAACAGTTTCTTTTTTGTTGTTTTCAATTCAAAATCCATCCAGCCTCTGTTTGGACCAAATCATCGCCATCATCTCCATCATTCATATGGCGTAGACTACTGCAGTTTTAAAGGAAAAACACTTGTTGTTCCCCCCATTGTTGTTAGTGTTATTACTTTGCGGTGGTGGTACTCCTAAAATACGCTTGCAACTTGATGGCAAGTACTTGAAGAACTCTGGGTTCCAATATCTGAGTGCCTTGGCAGAATGACGGTGTGTGCGTGGTGTGGTGTTGCTTTAAGAGTTTTATTCATACAGTAGCAACATGTTAAGACACTGGTCGTCATATTGTCTGTCAAATTGACATTTGAGGAAAAATTTGTTTATAAAAATTATTAAAATTATTTACAGAGGTATTAGGGTGGAGCGACTGACCAATGGATATGAAAACAAGGGATAAAGGCAAAAGCCTAGCCATTTCGAATCATATATAGGCACCAGCATGGATCGCATATATGAATTCTTATAAATAACAGAAAATAGCTCGCAGTTACATCAATTGCATTACACATTCAAAGAATTTTTTTAGAAGACGCTGCAGAAAAAAACCTCTGAAGCGAGTTGCTTCTACTGGATGCTCTCAGATTGAATTTAGTGATAGATCTCTTAGGTTTGTGGGACACGGAAACAACTTTCTTTTTCATGCGAGCGGTCACATTGTGGGTAGCCACATGAAAGACCTGGAGGAGAACTGATAGGCGTTTGGAGATCTACTTCCCAACACAATACTACACATCTTGAAATAGCTAGCTTTCTGAACCGCATATAAGTATGCCCATAATTTCCTCAATACTAGGTTCTCCGATGCTTGATACCCTTCGAAACTGATGTGATTGTATCTCTCAGAGCGTATCGTCATAAATGCATCACCATTTTAGTGATCCACGCCTCTCCTCTGGATCAGGCAATAGTGCGACAGATGATGCATTCAGACAAACAATTTTGAACTCATATTGCATGCGCACTTTTGAATGGCATATTTTTATTGTGAAGGGAAAATTAAGATTAAAGCTGAAAACTAGTGAGAAGCCTTTTGGGTGTTATATAAAATTAACGACACTTGATATGTAGCTAGTGGCCTCATTTCATGAATTGTTGGGTTCAGAAGTTAGTAGCCACCTCTTCCTTTTGAATTCGGAGAGATACGAGGTCGTTTCAGTAGTAGCTCAAATCTGACCTCTTTTTGTCAGAACTCATTCTTATTCAATAATGTGTGGGGATCTCTCACACAGTTCTATACATGATATGTATGAAGAAATAGCCTTCAGAAACTCTTCAGTGTTCTAAAGTCATACGCCAGTGGTATCTCTAATGCTGGATGCATGATATCCTGGACATGGTATAATTTGGATTACATCTGGATCATTTTGTCAGAAGTCATTCCAATTCAGTAGTTCAGTAGACTGGCCACATTTCTGTGTCCCAATGTCATAAGCGATACCACTGGCAGATGTTGGATGCATAATTAATTTAGTCTACTCTCCTCGACGTGACGTAATTTGGGTATAATTCTACCGGACTTATACTCCCCTACTTATAGCAGCTTGGACTCATTCTACATGCCCATTTCAGGGCCCTTAGAATGACAATTGTTAGCGACCCAAAGAGCATTACTCTACATTGTTTGAAGAGTTCACTACTAAGTGTTACTATGCATTGAATCCAATCAACTTATAGGCCCATTGTCAATGCCTTAGGGGGTTTGTTTCTGATAGCTACGCTTTCTGTGACCATTTATGCCGGAACAGCATGTAAAACTTCACGCAAAGAACTTTGAAGATGCTGAATGTTTGGCGCACGCACTTGTTATTAATTAAGGGAGGGAAAAGTGAAGATTTCGGTCCTCATGGAAGTTCCTAAATATGCCAAGTATGCATTAATCTTACTCTCTGGATAGCTGAAGGTACTGTTATTTATTTTACTGTTAAATTGCTTGCTTAGGTGGACATATGGTGGTGCCAGAGAAGCCCATGCCATGAAAAATACAAATAGAACCAGGGTAAGAACTCCGGTTTACCTTGTTTGGTCTTCCTGGGAATAGTTAAGATTCCCGTCCGCAAAGAATTCCCTAACTGAGCGAGGTTAGGGAGTCCTAGGGCTTCTCTGGTGGTACCCGAGAAGCCCTAGTCAATGAAAACTACAAATAGCACGAGGGACAGAACTCCTCCTTGACATGTTTGATCTTCCTGGGAGGTTAATATTTGGCTTGGAATTCTACATAGAATTATTTTTATATTAGGTTAGGTTAGGCGGCAGCCCGATGTATCAGGCTCACTTAGACTATTCAGTCCATTGTGATACCACATTGGAGAACTTCTCTCTTGTCACTGAGTGTTGCCCGATTCCATGTTAAGCTCAACGATAATGGACCTCCTTTTTATAGCCGAAGTCCGAACGGCGTTCCATATTGCAGTGAAACCACTTAGAGAAGCTTTGAAACCCTCAGAAATGTCACCAGCATTACTGAGGTGGGATAATCCACCGCTGAAAAACTTTTTGGAGTTCGGTCGAAGCAGGAATCGAACCCACGACCTTGTCTATGCAAGGCGGGCATGCTAACCATTGCACCACGGTGTGCCAACCATTTCTTAAGATCACTAGGAAGGTAAGTCTTCGGTTATATGATATGATCCATTTTTGGTAAAAATTATAAAGGGGAGTGTTTGCTTTGCATTATTTAGAATACCACAGTTCGTAGCATTCTAAATTTCTATTTTCATCCGATATTTTTGTCATATTCTATAAGAATTTCATTCCCCCCTAATGTATTTAAGAACCATAATATTTACATGAATCTTAAGAAAAACCCACGTATCGAGGAAGCTTTGTTAGTAGCCACCTTCGTGTTAAGGACCCTTTTATGATGTGTGTGATGTTACTCAGTGCAACGGATGAATGTCGGATGCTGTTGCTGGTATCATCAGGGTCCACTACCATATGATGTCACTTGTGGATGAAATGTTGGCTTGTGTGAGCTGCTCATTAAATAATGCCGATGACTTGACAATTTTCATAATTCCAATTTGTTATCTGACCATGGTTAAGGAGGTTGCTGGACATTTAAGGTTGCGTTTTTCTGTATGTTTTGTACGATTTTCAGCTTAAGGTGAAGACAAACATTAATCCTTAATATTTTTGTGTGTTGTTTTTTTTTTCACCACAACCTGTTGATGGCATCGAAGATCAGATAGGTAGGCCGGTCAACACTTTTTTTGTTAAGAGACGAAGAAGAAAAAAACAACGACGTGGCTACTGTATATACCAAGTAGGCTTTTGTGGCAAAAATATAACTCTACGAACTGAAAATAAATTTAATAGTTGTATGTTTTTCTTCCATCATTACTTTGCAGTACACTATGGTTATAGCCACCATAATCCTGCTTCTGCTTTTGTTTAAGTATCACTTGAAGTTTGTGGCAATTGAACTTAAACTTGAGTTAACATCCATAACTTGTAACCAGATGGATCAGAAAGAAACGTTTAAAGAGGGAAACAAGGAAAATCGAATTTATTTAACTAGTAAGAGTTTTATAGGGAAATCATATGTCTGCTGTGGCTTCTTGCCTTGTCCAAATGTCATAAAAATCAAGTGGAAAATAATGGATTATTTGCCAAGAAATCAAATGACAAGCCTTCAATAAGAATGATTCAAAGATGGGTTGCTAATACAGAAACAAGTAACTATTTTTAGTAAGCCAGCAAAAAACGTAGCCAAAAAAAAAAAATTGAAAATGTTCTTTTTGCATTCTTGCGAAGTGAAAATTATGTCCATTTCTACATGAGTATTTTTGGATGTACATTAGAAGTAATGAAGAACTTCCATTTTTTTGCTGGGAACATGAAAAATGTCCATTTTCAAATCTTATTTGAATCGACCACGTGTATTGGATTTTTTTTTAATTTTTTTGTTATGCTTAGTTCATCACTGACACAATTCTAATTGTCAATAAAATATAAAATAAAATTGTTAATATATTTCTATTGAGTTGCTATAAAATTCCTACTACATACATATCTTGTCGAGAAATTGTGGCGACAGAATGTCATTAGTATGCTAACATTAGCCTCTGGTATGTGTTTCGTTAACAATTCAATTAACATTTGATTCGAATTCAATAAAAATTGTTTTAAAATAAAATACGAACAAAAAAAAACATCGAATAAGCATTTGCAAGAAATCTAATAAATCAATGATATTTTTTTGTAGATATAAAATATCCATTCTCCCCCGGTCTCCCCCAGTCTTCCCAAAACTCTACAAAAAAACGACGAATAACTTAATTATTTTTCTTTTTTTCGGAATTATTTAACTGTCCACCAAGCTCTGTCTTCGATTACTCCTCATTTGTCTGGACAATTGCAGTTCGATTTTTGTTTGATTTGTTCGTTTATTATTCATGAAATGGTGGCACACACAATTATGCAAAATGAGCTGTCAAACTTTTGTTTCGAATCGAGTCTGAAATTGACAGTTAAAATAACAATTACTAAATCACAACTTATAACAAGGCACAATTTATTAACGACCATTCAAACACTTGAATTTTAACAAATCCATTCCTATGCCATGCCATGGGAAAGGGAGAAAGAGACCTCGTGATAAATTTATTAAATCGAAAGTGCCCACTCCATCAGGTTGGGAGTTTTGGGTGATAATTTTTCCCATTTGCTTTTTTGGTGAATTTGAAATAATTCATCTCCAGTTTGGAAAATTAATATGCAGTACATGAAGTTCTTCATTTATCTAGGGTATGGGAAAAAGCAAATATTTGAGGTCGATATTCAAATTTGAAGAGCAAAAGTGAAAATTGTAGAAAGATGTCTAGTAAATAACGGAAGGGAAATGAATGAAATTTGATTGATTTATGTGTATCAAATAAAATGGTGCAATGAGGTAAAGATTTTTTGTTTTGAACTAAACATTTCATTTGAAACGAAGAAGAAAAGCTTACTGTCTAATGACAAGATAAATTAAATATGACAGTAGGGGAATATGTTTGTTGTTCCTTGAATGACATACGCAAAAGAGTCATTTGATGACATTTAACTAGAAATTTCCGATGCATGAAAGGGCAACATCCCAAACTAAAACAAGTATATACGGCCGTAAGTTCGGCCAGGCCGAATCTTATGTACCCTCCACCATGGATTGCGTAGAAACTTCTACGAAAGACTAAAGACTTAAATATCAAATTTCAACCAGATCGGATGAATTTTCCTCCTCCAAAAGGCACCGGAGGTCAAATCTGGAGATCGGTTTATATGGGAGCTATATATTATTATGGACTGATAGGAACCAATTCCTGCATGGTTGTTGGATACCCTATACTAACATCACGTACCAAATTTCAACCGAATGGGAAGAATTTTGCTCTTCCAAGGTGCTCCGGAGGTCAAATTTGGGGATCGGTTTATATGGGGCCTATATATAATTATGGACCGATATCGACCAATTTTTGCATGGGTGTTTGAGGCCATATATTAACACGTACCAAATTTCAACTGAATCGGATGAATTTTGGTCTTCCAAGAGGCTCCGGAGGTCAAATCTGGTGATAGGTTTATATGGGGGCTATATATAATTATGGACCGATGTGAACCAATTTTTGCATGGTTGGTAGAGACCATATACTAACACTATGTACCAAATTTCAGCCGGATCGGATGAAATTTGCTTCTCTTAGAGGGTCCGCAAGCTAAATCGGGGGATCGGTTTATATGGGGGCTATATATAATTATTGACCGATATGGACCAATTTTTGCATGGTTATTAGAGACAATATACTAACACCATGTACCAAATTTCAGCCGGATCGGATGAAAATTGGTTCTCTTAGAGGCTCTGCAAGCCAAATCGGGGGATCGGTTTATATGGGGGCTATATATAATTATGGACCGATGTGGACCAATTTTTGCATGGTTGGTAGAGACCATATACTAACACTGTGTACCAAATTTCAGCCGGATCGCATGAAATTTGCTTCTCTTAGAGGCCTCGAAAGCCAAATATGGGGGTCCGTTTATATGGGGGCTATACGTAAAAGTGGACCGATATGGCCCATTTGCAATACCATCCGACCTACATCAATAACAACTACTTGTGCCAAGTTTCAATTCGATAGCTTGTTTCGTTCGGAAGTTAGCGTGATTTCAACAGACGGACGGACGGACGGACATGCTCAGATCGACTCAGAATTTCACCACGACCCAGAATATATATACTTTATGGGGTCTTACAGCAATATTTCGATGTGTTACAAACGGAATGAACTCTAAAACTCAAACAAAAATGGTTCTTATAAATCCAGAATCTGATATAGTCCTCATAGGTGAAATCTTTAAATTTATCTTCGGGAAGTGTCCTCAAGTCCTCAAGCCCTCCTGAAATTTCAAAGGAAACCCTAATATTTGGTTCATGGTGGTGGGTATTTAAGATTCGGCCCGGCCGAACTTAGTGCTGTATATACTTGTTTTAAAGTTCCTTCGTCCAATTTGGTTTCGTCATCTTGAAAACTCCATACAAATTATCCTTTGATAATAATGCTCAAATCTTGGAATCTTTCATGATTTATTCAAAATGAAGATGCTACAAACTAGGCAATATCTCTATTATTTATTTTAAAAAATTTAAGGTTGAACTCTAATTTTTATTACACAACTCATACTATGTGTGTGGCCAAAAATCCATTATTTTTAGATGGTATTAATTAATATCTAACATTAATGTACGATGTACCAGTTTTAAAGAAGAAAAATTACTTAAATATTTTTTTACCTTGACTTTACAGCAAAAAAAACATAGATTTCATTCATAATTTCAACTTCTTTTCTGTATAGTTTAATATTTTTTGTTGCTCCATATGCCAGGTGAGGCGAGTAGCAGCATCAAAGTTCATTCATACGGGAAGTTTAAATGATTTCTTATGAATTAAACTCAATAAAGGTTGAAATGGACAAACCAAAATACAAAACCAGTAGTTCAGCGACCATTGAAGTAAATCTGAAGAGTCATAAAAACAAAAACTATATAATAATTATAATAATGATAATAAAGTAAACATCAGCCTAAAAAGCCCTGGACAATAAAAGGCATATATCCAACTCTTGTAAAAGCAGATTTTTTGTGTTTAATAAATCACTTCGACTAACAATGAAGAAAAAAGGAACATTACTACATCATATGAACAAATCTATGTATATTAAATTTTATACGTAAAATTCAAAGAAATTTGTAAATAACCATACGAAACGAACAGAAGCAAAAAAGAGCCAACTTATGAATGAATTTGAGTTATATTTTTTGTGATAAATTCTAAAAAAGGAAACAAGTTGATATGAAACTGATGTCTACCGGGCCAAAGATATTAACCTCTTCAACTCATGGGAATGATAAGACTATGCTGTGGTTTAATTTTTATCTAGCACAAATTAAAGACAGAAAAACAATCCCATTTCCTTTTAAATCGTATTTAATATTATCAACCAATAAACCACATTTTATTAAATTAAAATATTGTTTTTCTTTCATTGAAAATACCAATCATTTTTGTAATCCATCCAGTAATGAGTAGTAAAACTCTATGGCCATTATCATAGCCACCACCGGCGATGATATCAATTCTTTGGAACCACAAAAACCGATAAAAATATATTTATTTTTTTCACTTAATGATATGAAAACCCATTACAATTTCATAAATTTAATATTTCTTCGGTAAGAAAGACATTAAATTTTTTCTGTTTTAATTCCCATAGAGTTGATACCTTTTCCCACTAGTTTCGAATGAAAACATTATGCGGTTTTCGGATAGTGGTAATGATTACATTAACAATAACAACAACAATAAAGATGATCACTATGATAGCGAGGAGAAACAATTATTATTGCGTACAGTAGCAATATTGTAGCTTGAGGTAATAAAAATAACAAGAAATTTTTAAAGAAATATCAACAATAACCTTAAAATGAACTATGTAATTATTTGGAGTACGATGAAATGCAAAGAAGTATAAAGTGAAATTTTTTTAAATAAAAAAGTAACCTTTAAATTTAGAAAATCTAAGGCCGCAGACTTTGTAGGACTAAACAAAACTCAGAAGTAATAGTGATTAAATAAACTCTTCGCTAAATTATACTAATAAATAATGTAGCGTGTCTGATACGTATTGGACCAAAATTCTGGTTGCTATATGATTCTGATCAATTAAATTATGAATGGAAAAGATTTAATGTATTGATTGCGAAATATTTAAAAACTTTAAATTAATTAAAACTAAGCTGGTTTTCAGCTTTAAGACTGAACATATAGAACATACTTTTAGGTAAAAAAATTCAGTTTAAATTCCAATGTAAGTCCTCTTTCTTCTTCCAGAGCTTTATAATTATTGACCGATGTGGGCCAATTTTTGCATGGTGGTTAGAAGGCATAACCATTTTTGCATGGCAGTTGGAGGGCATAGCATCATAAACCAAATTTCGTTAGGATAACATTTTTTCTTCCAAGAGGCTCCGTAAGCACGGTTGCCACAGTTGGTACACTGTTAGAAAAATATGTTTTTCATATGTTCCGATATAAACAAAATGTGCTTCGGGCACAATTTTTAAACACAATATATTTAAGTGCAAACATGTAATGTTCCTAAACTAACACAAAATGTTTGGGACACATATTTTAATATGTTAGAATATATTATGTTTGGGGCATGAATGTTTCATAAAAATAATATGTGTGAATGTATACATATATAAATTTACAAATTTCGAGTAAACATATATATGTTGTGATACTTTATTCAGAGAGCGACAGAGAGAGAGAGTTAATGTAGCGAAAAAATAGAGATGGAAACCAGGAGGGTTGAATAAAAAGATATCAACATAACACAGCGAGAATGAAATGAGAGCAATATCTGTGAAACCGCACACAAAAAATTTTTTCTCTGATTCAATCACCAAATTAATTGATCCAATTAATTTTTTAATTGAAATGTCTCCAATCACGAAAATGATAGTATCAATCACAGTTTTAATTGGGCATAGAAAAAATATTGATTAAAAAATTAATTGATTTTTTCAGCAAAATTCAATTAATTTTTTAATTGATTCAATTAAAAATTTAATTGATGTTGATTGCAAAACGCAATTAATTTATTAATTAAAAAAGGTAACTATTTTTAATTACTTAGTTAGATTGGCTTAGAGTTTTTATTTGGATTAACAAATGATTGTTTGAAATGCATTTTTAATTAAAAAATTAAAAAAAAAATCAGCACTTTTTTAACTGAATTAGTCTTCCGAATTTGATTAAAAAGTTAATTGTATCAATTAATTTTTTAATTAAACATTTTAAAAATTTCAATCATTGACTTAATTAACTTAATGTTTCTATCATGATTAAAAAGTTAATTGTATCAATTAATTTATTAATTGAAAAAATTTTCAACTTCAATTAACTTTTTAATTGGAAATATTTTGGTGATATTTTTTTCTGTGCGCTTGTATGTAGTTTCGGAAAACTGTTTCATGATAAGGCCAAAAATGTAATATGCTTAAGTCTAAATATTATTTAATTTGAATATTAGAATGAGTATTCGGAATAAAGAGAATAGACATTCGGAACCAAGAGAATAGACATTTGAAAAAAACAGCATATTTGTATTACAGAAAAAGATGCGAAGAACTCAAAAATTTCGTGGAAGTGAAAATTATCTGAGGAAATGAGCACAACCTTCTTTGAGGAATTCTTCCAAGCATATACTATTTTTGGATTCAAAATGCTTCCAAACATATAATATGCTCACATAAAACAAACATATTAATGTTTCGGCAGTATCCAATAATATATGTGCTTCCTGCAACATATGTTTGGAACATATGTTAGAGAAGCGATTTTTTTTTGAGGGTGTAGAATTATAACAAAAATGGTAGATTTTTTATTGTTTGGTAGATTGGTAGAATTCTTGATGTTTCGTAGATTTTGCAAAATATTCCTCTACAAAAATTTTCGATAGAAATAATAGTTTTGCCAAATTTTCGATAATATGTTGGTAAAATTTTCTATAGAAATAAAATTTTGACAAAATATTCTTTAGAAATAAAATTTTGACAATATTTGCTATAGAAATAAAATTTTGGCAACATTTTCTATAGAAATACAATTTTGGCAAAATTTTCTATAGACATAATACTTTTGCAAAATTCTCTACAGAAATAAAATTTTGGCAAAATTTTCTATAGAAATAAAATTTTGGCAAAAATTTCTATAGAAATAAAATTTTGGCAAAATTTTCTAAAGAACTAAAATTTTGACAAAATTTTCTATAGAAATAATATTTTGGCAAAATTTTCTATAGAAATAAAATTTTAGCAAAATTTTTTATAGAAATAAAATTTTGACAAAATTTTCTATAGAAATAAAATTTTGAGAAAATTTTCTATAGAAATAATATTTTGGCAAAATTCTCTATAGAAATAATATTTTGGCAAAATTTTCTATATAAATAAAATTTTGGCAAAATTTTCTATAGAAATAAAATTTTCTATAGAAATACAATTTTGGCAATATTTTCTATAGAAATAAAATTTTGGCAAAATTTTCTATAGAAATAAAATTTTGGCAAAATTTTATATAGAAATAAAATTTTAGCAAATTTTCTATAGAAATAAAATTTTGGCAAAATTCTCTAAAGAACTAAAATTTTGACAAAATTTTCTATAGAAATAAAATTTTGAGAAAAGTTTCTACAGAAATAAAATTTTGGCACAATTTTCTATACAAATAAAATTTTGGCTATATTTTCTATAGAAATAAAATTTTTGCAAAATTTTCGATAGAAATAAAATTTTGGCAAAACTTTCTATAGAAATAAAATTTTGGCAAAATGTTCTATAGAAATAAAATTTTGGCAAAATGTTCTATAGAAATAAAATTTTGACCAAGTGTTCTATATAAATAAAATTTTGGCAAAATTTTCTGTAGAAATAAAATTTTGGCAAAATTTTCTGTAGAAATAAAATTTTGAGAAATTTTTCTGTAGAAATAAAATTTTGACAATATTTCTTTTAAATTTTGACAAAATTCTCTAAAGAACTAAAATTTTGACAAAATTCTCTAAAGAACAAAAATTTTGGCAAAATTTTCTATATAAATAAAATTTTGACAACATTTTCGATAGAAATAAAATTTTGAGAAAATTTCTATAGAAATAAAATTTGAGAAAATTCTCTATAGAAATAAAATTTTGATAAAATATTCTTTAGAAATAAAATGTTGACACAATTCTCTACAGAAATAAAATTTTGACAAAATTTTGTATAGAACTAAAACTTTGAGAAAATATTCTATAGAAATAAAATTTTAAAAAATTTTTCTATAGAAATAAAATTTTGACAAAATTCTCTATAGAAATAAAATAAAATTTTGACAAAATTTTGTATAGAACTAAAACTTTGAGAAAATATTCTATAGAAATAAAATTTTAAACAATTTTTCTATAGAAATAAAATTTTAACAAAATTCTCCATAGAAATAAAATTTTGCCAAAATTTTCTATAGACATAAAATTGTGACAAAATGTTCTATTTTTTGTTTGGTAGTTTTTTGGTAGAATTTTCTTTAAATTTTGATAGATTATTTTTGGCTGGAGTGGCAACCGCCACCGTAAGTCAACTCCGGATCGGTTAATATGGGGGCTATAATTAAAATTGGACCAATGTGGCCCATTTTTAAAACTAAATCAAGAACACCTAGTTGTATTTAGTTTGTAGTGATAGCTTGTTTCGTTTGGAAATGATCGTGATTTCAAAGACAGACGGATTGACATCGCTATATCGACTCAGAATTTCACCACGAGCCAGAATTATATACTTTATGGCGTATGGGACCAACATTTCGATGTGGTTCAAACAAATCATTACATATCAGCCACCCTTCATACTACTAATGAACTCTTTTTTTATCAATGAGTGCTACTGTAGTTTATGTTAGTTTATGTTCAGAGATCCATTGGACCCTGTTCTAAACGTGAAATTACTTGGAGAAGCACCGTTCGTGAGAGGAGATAAACCATTCTCGTAAGCTTTTCTGCTGAAACTGTAATATAATCCGAGATCTTTTGTATGTAAAGCGGGAAAACTAATCGTTCACTGTTTAATATATGTCAAAATGGAACTTCACGAAGAATAATCTATTTTTCATAAACACATCTATGACCCTTTAAAAGGCTCCTATCAGCACCGGAATTCATTAAAAATAATGTTTGAATTAAAAGGAACCACATTATTGACTTCCAAAATCTATGGATCGCAGTAGGTTAGGTTAGGTTATCGCAGTAAATTTTCATTATTATTTTCTTTAGTATTTCTTTTAGTTCTAATTTCACTTAGGCCTCTTTGCTTTTCATCCAGCTCATAAATTTGATATAATCCAAACTCTATATTTTATAAAAATGTAATGACAATAAATTTAATGATTCGTATACGAATGCCTTCGGATAATTGGTCTACAATATTACTGAGCTCGGCAATGGTGGCACAGTAAGATAGTCGGTATTTGGACATTTTTCTAAAATGCTGCTTGTTACACTAAGCCCTGATGGCTAGAGTGTGTTACTTTAAAGTTGTCAATGTAGTTGTTAATGGCTGCTACAAAGGCAACAAAATAAAACTACCGTAGTTTTTACAAACACTTGTTGATGTCTCAGTGAATGAACGAACGATTGCTTTTGGCCGGCCATCTATGTGGTTCGTCTGGCGGTGAATGAATAGAGCTGAGTGGTTACTGGTTTTTTGATTTTACATAAACTTCTGCGTTATGATAACTCTACACCGCAATGTCGCATATGAAAAATTATTGTTTTCGTAGAAACTCACAAAATTTATGGTGGGAATATGATTTTTCGAGAAAAAGAAAAACTGCCGAAAACTTCGATGTTTTATTTCGGATGAAAGATAAACCGAAAGCTGCTGTCGCGAGGGCAAGTAAGGGGAGGTAATTTTAGTTTTTATTAGGCGACAGAGCGTGTACTTTTATATGAAATTGTTATAAGAAATGCGAGTATAGTAATAATAATAAACATAACCATAATTATATGATTACCTTTTCTTAGTTCACTGGCTTGTTGGATGATTTTTTCTGGCTTCATTTCGAATGAAATGTATGGCTTTTGGGGGGTTCGATGTGCTTGGTTGAGGAAATTCAAGCATGGATTGCGTAGAGACAATTTTTTAAGTTTTGGGAAACCAAGTAACACCAGCAACCAAGTTTAATTATAATTGTTTTAATAACAAATTAAATCTAAGGAAATGTAATTAATCATAACACTGACAACGAAAAAAGAGTGTGTGAAAGTTTTCTTCCTGATCTCATTTCAAGTAGAGGAATTTAAGAAGTTAGATAATTTGGTTGACTTATAGTGATTTGTATATTGAAGAATTGGAAAATAAACTTTTGTTATAATATCCAACACCAAGATCAAGGTCTAAAAACTTTGCCCCTACACTGAAAAAAAGAAGTTTAGCGTATTTGATTCCAGAAAGCAATTATTAGTATAATCGTTTTTTTTTCAACATTTTTCTTCGTGTGATATCAAAATCATTTAAACTCATGTTTTAAATTTTGAAAATTCAAACTTGACTTCAAGAAGAAATTATGCTGTTTCATGTCAAAAATGTTTTTAAAATAAGGTTTTGAAAAAACATCTGCTATTTTTGAACGCTTACAAATAGTCAACAAATTTAAAAACGATTTCATTAATTTTGAATAGATTTCAGAATTACTGAATTCACTTTTACCTTAGGGTATTGACACTAGGAAAATATTTTTCGAAAATGACCAGGACCATTTTCAAAATATCTGGATGCGGTTTTTGCAATAGTTTGACCGTACCGCTAGCCTAACAAAATTTCGTTTCACTTTTGTCTACTTTTGGACAAGGAAAAAAACTTTATATCAGAGAAATGCGTGTTCTATGCTAAATAAAAATTGCATTAGTAACAGGTTGGCTGATAAGTCCCCGGTCTAACAAAGAAAAACACATTTTTTGTCAAAATTCGTTTTTATTATTCAACATAGTTCCCTTCAAGAGCGATATAACGATTATAACGACCTTCCAATTTTTTGATACCATTTTGGCAGTACTCCTTCGGTTTTGCCTCAAAATAGGCCTCAGTTTCGGCGATCACCTATTTATTGCAGCCAAATTTTTTCCCTGCGAGCATCCTTTTGCGATCTGAGAGCAAGAAAAAGTCGCTGGGGCCAGATCTGGATAATACGGTGGGTGGGGAAGCAATTCGAAGCCCAATTCATGAATTTTTGCCATCGTTCTCAATGACTTGTGGCACGGTGCGTTGTCTTGGCGGAAAAACACTTTTTTCTTCTTCATATGGGGCCGTTTTGCCGCGATTTCGACCTTCAAACGCTCCAATAACGCCATATAATAGTCACTGTTGATGGTTTTTCCCTTCTCAAGATAATCGATAAAAATTATTCCATGCGCATCCCAAAAAACAGAGGCCATTACTTTCCTAGCGGACTTTTGAGTCTTTCCACGCTTCGGAGACGGTTCACCGGTCGCTGTCCACTCAGCCGACTGTCGAGTGGACTCAGGAGTGTAGTGATGGAGCCATGTTTCATCCATTGTCACATATCGACGGAAAAACTCGGGTGTATTACGAGTTAACAGCTGCAAACACCGCTCAGAATCGTCAACACGTTGTTGTTTTTGGTCAAATGTGAGCTCGCGCGGCACCCATTTTGCACAGAGCTTCCGCATATCCAAATATTGATGAATGGTATGACCAACACGTTCCTTTGATATCTTTAAGGTCTCTGCTATCTCGATCAACTTCATGTTACGGTCATTCAAAATCATTTTGTGGATTTTTTTGATGTTTTCGTCGGTAACCACCTCTTTCGGGCGTCCACTGCGTTCACCGTCCTCCGTGCTCATTTCACCACGCTTGAATTTTGTATACCAATCAATTATTGTTGATTTCCCTGGGGCAGAGTCCGGAAACTCATTATCAAGCCAATTTTTTGCTTCCACCGTATTTTTCCCCTTCAGAAAACAGTATTTTATCAAAACACGATATTCCTTTTTTCCATTTTTTTTCACAATAACAAAAGATGTTTCACAAAAGACGCTCTATCTCACAAACCAATTGACTTACAGACGTCAATTTTTGACACGAATCAATTGAAGGTTGGTACTACATAAAAATAATATGCATTTAATACTAGCGACGCCATCTATGTGTCAGACCGGGGACTTATCAGCCAACCTGTTATTTAAGGACATGAAGTCTTTGGCCTCACGACAATATTTTTTTCTGTGTACCTTTGGCACGAATTGTGACCTTGAAGCGGCCAACAAAGTCACCACACGCTGATCCAAAGTGCCTTTGTGGTATTTTGGCGCATTCCTGGTGAAGAGCCGTCGTTTGGATTCAATCACGAAATTAATTGATCCAATTAATTTTTTAATTGAAATGTCTTCAATCAAAGAATTGATAGTATCAATTAAAAAATTAATTGAGAGTCAATTAAAAAATTAATTGATCCAATTAAATATTTAATTGATACTATTAATTTGTGTGATTGATTTTTATTTCAATTAAAAGATTTGTTGAATCAATTAAATTTTTAATTGAATATTTTTTAAAACTCAATTAAGATTTTAATTGGAAAAATTTTCGTGAAATTTTTTTCTGTGTAAATATCCCAGGCGCCAAATTCCACAGGATTGAGATGCGAAGATGTTGGTTGTCATTGCGCGGTAGAAATTAAATGCGGAACCTCCGTTTTATGCTATTTTTGGTTGACGAGTGCTGGATCCTGTTATAATGTCAATGGTTTCCTAATAATATTCAGCATTTATTTTGGCCCCACGGTCGATCATTACGAGCGGGGAGTAAGGATCCTATAAAATGACCATCGGCGAGTGAGAATCCTATAAAATGACCATCGGAGTTCTGGTGGCAAATCGAAGAGGTAAATTCTTTGCTGACCACTTAGGCAAGTAAACCCGATCATTTCTGCTCAATTTGGAATGGCTTCTCATTGGAGAAACTTTAGCTCACGAGCTAGTTTTCTACCATTGCGTCGTGGATTTTTATATTGTCTTATTTTGGCGTATTTGAAATGATCACTTTTTGGATCATATCTGGTGTTGTTTCAGTTTTTTTCTTCCACTTTTGGTGGCCAAGCAATACTGCCCATATTACGGTAACGATAAAAAAATGTATTCACATTTAAATTGAGCTGTCGCTTCGATAAATCTGATAACAAACTGAAATTGGTTGGTTGATTGTAAAAATCAATCACTAACATAAAATGAGCAATAACATTTCTAGCTGGGACAATTAATTTTTTAATTTGTATCGGTGACTGATCATATTATTTCCACGATTGAAGATATTTCAAATCAAAATTCATTTGATCCATTAATTCGTAATTAAAAGAAAAATATATATTTTCTGAGTACTACCAAGGGTATTTTAAAAATGTTTAATTTTTTTTTGATTGAAAATTTTTAAAAATTTAAATCAAATTCTAATTCCAATAAGTTTTGTGAGAGTTTTTCCATTGTGTTAAAGCTCCCATGTTAAATAATTTTTTTACTCCACAAACTGTGGCTTTCAATATACCATTATTATGTCCATATATATATTACAATTATTTTTTCTCTCAGTGCATGCCTATATGGCATACACTGATAAAGCTCCCATGTGAAAAAAGTCTTTTTTACTCTAGAAACTGTGGCTTTCAATATACCATTATTATGTCCATATATATATTACAATATATATATTATTTTTTCTCTCAGTGCATGCCTATATGGGTTAGTATTAATCATCATTCAAGTTTAAGCAGATTATTGCATATTGAATTACAATTAAATTTTTACTTGCATTTATTTTACAATAAATCAATAAATTTCCTTTGTCTCGTAAAACGATGAATCCACCTGGAATATATTTTCAGCGATACTTCAGAACTCAATACAAGGAACTCAAGGCGTTCTTCAAAACCAAGGCAAGCTTTAATAATTTTGCTAATAAAAAAACAAAAACAGCTACGCCTGCGCTAAAAAGGATAGGCAGGCTTTCGATATAACCTCAATGGCTTGGTATTCATTCTCAATAAATCTTTTGGAAACTTTTTGCATAAAATTTATGCCATTGATTGTCAAAAGATAAAGTGTCTCCATGTGTTTCGTCTTGTTTTTATTGGCATTGTATTCTGCAGACTTTATGACTTTATTGTTTTTAAGAATTATCATATTCGTTCGGTTAGAGATGGGCGAAATATTGGCGAGGAATATTTCAGAATGACTTTGTCAAGTATTGACATGTTCAGTCATTGAATATGTGCATATTTGATTTCGATCACAGTTGGCTTTCATTAATCCCTCTGGAGCTTTTAGGCCTGCGCCTCTAAACCTTTATGCATTACAATGCCTAAATGTCCGTCCCTTGAATTGTCTACATAGCAAATATGTCAAAAGTTTGGCATAAAACATGCGACAATTTGTTTAACTGTCACAAACCTGAAAGGTAATGATTTAATAACCTCAAGGTAAAGGTAGTATAAGGATTATGGTTGTTGGCTGTATTGACTTTTAACAATGAAGGCGGATGTTATTAGATAAGGAGTAATGGATTAAATGGAATCAATAAAGTACATAGAAAAAATATTTTGGTTTTGTTCATAACAAATTTTTAGGCAATAACTGTTAACGGAGGGTCCTTCTATTGGTCGACTTTTTTACAAAGCAAGTAATGGTCTCAGATTTTCTTTAGAATTTCTGAAAAGCCTAAGGGTGGTCTTATGACAGAAACACGGCAGACCCAAATTTTTACAAGAATTTAAAATCCGATTTGGTTTTTTCCTATTTGTATTTAAATTAAAAAGGATTAACAAAGTATTCCATAAACGAAATTTTATTGATGATAGCTTTAAAGCCCAAAAAAAAAATTATTTAGGAAGTCGGATCTTTGGCTGGGAATCAATACCAAAATCCTTAAGGAAAAGTAAAAACGTTTAGATCAAAGCAACCATGTTTTCGGAATGTCATGTCCTAAATTGGAGGCTGCATAATATGTGCTTTTAAGTAAATGACTTTGTTGGTGGTATTTATTGAATTATTTTTTCACTGCTTATATCAAATATGTGTTTATATGATCTTTGTTGACTTTTTTTAGTAAAAAATCTTTATATTATAGTTAAAGATATTTTATCACAATGACTTCTCAATGCATATCGCAATTCACCAGAAATTAGAATTATCTAAATTTGAAACGACAAAACTCTTATCAGCAACCAACATCATCATTGTCATGAGGATAGATTGAATTTTTGGTTCTTATCGCAAAACCTAAATAAATACCTTACGCCCACCATACGAGACCATCAAATGGAGGCCTATAAGAACTTTATAACATAAGAACAATCCATGTTCGCCCCGCTTAAGAAAACCCACAACAATTGCACCATAGATCAGAAGGAAAACATTGGAAAAATAAACACTGTAACAACAAATAAAGCAAATAAACCAATTGCTTGATACCCATATGAAATTTCGGAGATAGCTTGATGTAGTTAGTGATTAGGGATGTCATATAAGGAACAGGAAAGACAGACCTGCCGAGCTTGTTTTGAAGGCTAGCTGAGGATACAGAGGCAGAATTTTATTAAAGAATAGAGTTAGCTTTATAAATCTAAGCCATACCATTTTCTTGGCCACTCCCCATATCAAGAAACTGCGATAGACTACTGCATTTAGAACTCAAATGATTCTGAACTCTAGGATCACGGGGATTCCAACGATGCTTCAAGGTGTATTGCAAATAAAATGTTCTAGTGTAATAAATCCACTTTTTTATATGGCTTTTACTTAACTTTTACTGATACCTATATGGCATATTTTTAGGGGCCACTTAGTATAAGGATTTTCGAATAATAGTAGTATACTTTAAGCGGCATAGCACATAGCTTAGGCTAAAGTGGCGGCCCGATTAAGATTCAGGCTCATTTAGACTATTCAGTCCATTGTGATACCACATTAACTAAAAGTAACTACCTATTACATATTGGCACTTATAGTTTTAACCGTTGAACCTTCTCGATTATTTTCTTCTGTTGAACCAACCAGATTGATCCAAAAACATTTGCAGACTGTTTAAGTTAACGTTTTCCAGGTCCGCCAGTAATCTAAAGCTATATGCCCCTAAAATTTGCTTACGCCCTACACAAAATGCAGGACACTCACACAAGAGGTGTTTAATTGATTCCTTTTCCTCCGCATCATGACAGCTCATACAATAGTCATTATACTTCGCACCAATAGTTTTTGCAAAATCGCCTATCAGACAGTGACCCGTTATAGGAGATATCAGGATTGATATCTGACATCTCGAGAACTCTAGCACATATAATAATGATGACATTTATCTTATGAATTATTCAACAAATGGTAACCCTATAAATGATAGATCAACTTAATTATCTTGATGTTGTCTTATACTCTATGAACAATTAAATACTAAATTAGAATAATTCCAATATAAAATATTTTTAGGGGCCTAGTAATAAAGGGTGATACGGTCAAAATTTGGTCAAGGGAAAACGCGTGTATTAAATTTCTTTTTCAAGTTCAATTAGTATAAAATTCAGGAAAAATATTCAGTTAGGCTTTCGCTTTTCCAAATCCGAATTGCCGGGCCTCACGCTTGACACCTGCCATCAGATTTTGTTCAGCCACCTTGTCCACCTTCTTCGCCGCAGAAAGCCAGTTTGCCTTGAACTGCTGCTCGTCCTTACCAGTTTTTTGGTCTTCTTTAGGTTCCGCTTGACAATAGCCCAGTATTTCTCAATTGGGCGGAGCTCTAGTGTGTTGGGAGGGTTCTTGTCCTTGGGAACCACCTGCACGTTGTTGGCGGCGTACCACTCCATGGCCTTTTTACCGTAATGGCAAGATGCCAAATCCGGCGAAAACAGTACGGAACAACCGTGTTTCTTCAGGCAAGGCAGCAGACGTTTATTCAAACACTCTTTCACGTAAATTTCTTGGTTGACAGTCTCGGAAGCTATGAAAATGCTGCTTTTCAAGCCACAGGTACAGATGGCTTGCCAGATATTTCTTTGCGAACTTTGACAGTTTTTTTATGTGCTTGAAAATATCTGCTACCTTTCCCCTTCCTTTGCCGTATAAAACTCCTGTCCCGGAAGCTGCTTGTAGTCGGCTTTGACGTAGGTTTCGTCGTCCTTTACCACGCAGTCAAACTTCGTCAGCATCGTCGTGTACAGCCTCCGGGATCGCACTTTGGCCGTCGTATTTTGTTTATTATCGAGATTTGGAGTCACTACCTTCTTGTAAGTCGATAGTCCGGCTCGTTTTTTGGCTCTATGCACGGTTGTAGACGATACAACCAGCTTATTTGCGGCATCTCGGAGAGAGAGGTTAGGCTTTCGCTTGAAACTACCGGCAACTCTCTTTGTCGTCTCAGCGGCTTCCGGTTTTCGATTTCCCCCCGATCCAGACTTCCTGGCTGTCGACAAACGTTCCCCAAACACTTTAATTACATTTGTAACGGTTGATTTGGCAACTTTTAGCGATTTTGCCAGCTTTGCGTGCGAGTAGCTCGGATTTTCGCGATGCGCGAGCAAAATTTTGATACGCTGCTCTTCTTGCTTGGACGGCATTTTGACAACTGAAGAGTGAATTCCAAAATCAAAATAGGAGCAACATTCTACACACACACACCTTCAAAATGAGGGGTGTTCAGGTTTTTTAAATGCAAAATTGAGAGAAATACGTCAAGTTTATATTGACCAAATTTTGACCGTATCGCCCTTTATTAGAATTTTCGAAAAATTATTTATACTTCAATAATGTTGGTATTTCAATTATCATCCCATCAATAAATAGAAATAATGTAAATGATGTAGTAACTCAGTTATATTGAAGTTATATTATACTCTATGCACAATTAAGGAAATATGCCATAGTCTCAAGAATTTATTGTTAAAATTTTATTGCATCACTTACGAATACAAAAAAATGTTCAATATGTGCAATGGTTAGCATGCCCGCCGTGGGTTCGATTCCTGCTTCGACCGAACACCAAAAAGTTTTTCAGCGGTGGATTATCCCACCTCAGTAATGCTGGTGACATTTCTGAGGGTTTCAAAGCTTCTCTAAGTGGTTTCACTGCAATGTGGAACGCCGTTCGGACTCGGCTATAAAAAGGAGGTCCCTTGTCATTGAGCTTAACATGGAATCGGGCAGCATTCAGTGATAAGAGAGAAGTTCACCAATGTGGTATCACAATTGACTGAATAGTGTAAGTGAGCCTGATACATCGGGCTGCCACCTAACCTAACCTAACCTACTAAATTAGAATATAGCTGGCATATTTTTAGGGGCCAAACAATATTGGAAATTTCGAACCCCGACGTAGATTCTACTATCGAGCTATCTCTGCACTACAAAATATCCGCTTAAAAATTTTTCGGCTCCACAGATACATTTGACTCATTAAAATATGTTTTCTTTTCTAAAGATTACTAATTTACGATAGAGCTCTAATAGCTATGCGATTAACTTAACTTTGTCTAATAAATAGATGGTATATTTTAGGCGCCAATAATATTATGATTTTCTTAAAAAATGCTGTATACTTTTAGAGGCATATAACATGATGGTATTCCTCTTACCATTCCATCAACATACGACAACCCTATAAATGATGTAGTATCTCAGTTATCCAGCCGCTATAGATATACATGCATAAAGTAATTCCAGAATGTCATTGTAAAACACAGAAAAACACTCGTCACAACATGGACATGTTTAACATAACAAATCAAACAATCAAATACAATAGGCGATAGTAGGAAAAATAGGAAATTTTGATGGACGCATGTCACACAACCATAAAGTATGCGTTTACAAAGACAGCCAAGAAACCCACACCGCCCGCCTTAAAAAAAAAAAAAACACAACAACAAAGACCACATTTCTTTACACTCACGTGTTATCCCAAAATCCATATTTACATACACGTATTTATATATATACGTTTGGAATGTAATTTACACATTTATGAGCTCTGCTATATTCCAAATTGGGCTTTGGTAAAAATTTATTTCATTTAGATGAATGAACTGCATGAATTGCACTTGTCGGACTATATAGGAAAATGAAGTTCGTGTAAAAGGTGCTACTTTAATATCATATACATGTAGTGAACATTTTAATTTACAAACATCAAGCATTTGATATGGATTTATTAATATTTTAGAAATTTAAATTTAGAATACATTTTATCTAGGCAGGTATATTATTAGAATGACATAATTTAAATAGCATTGTATTAGTAAAGAAAACTTAAGAAAATAATAATAATAATATTAGAGAAAATAAAAAACAAAACAACATTTTATTATGAAAACAATATTAACCCTTGAATACCCAACATTTCTATGAGTTTTTGAGTTGAGATTAATTTTACCTCTTAAGATAAAAGCTAAAATGTAACTTGGTTCAAGTGTGATCTAATTAGTAAGTAAATAAAAAAGCTTAAAAAAAGCCAGATCAGCATTTGGCTTACTAAAGATGAAACATGGAGGGCAAGACATATAACATTGGCTGATAACTCCCCGGTCACATAGATGGCGTCGCTAGTATTAAATGCATATTATTTTTATATAGTACCAACCTTCAAATGATTCGTGTCAAAAATTGACGTCTGTAAGTCAATTAGTTTGTGAGATAGAGCGTCTTTTGTGAAGCAACTTTTGTTATTGTGAAAAAAAAAATGGAAAAAAGGAATTTCGTGTTTTGATAAAATACTGTTTTCTGAAGGGGAAAAATACGGTGGAAGCAAAAACTTGGCTTGATAATGAGTTTCCGGACTCTGCCCCAGGGAAATCAACAATAATTGATTGGTATGCAAAATTCAAGCGTGGTGAAATGAGCACGGAGGACGGTGAACGCAGTGGACGCCCGAAAGAGGTGGTTACCGACGAAAACATCAAAAAAATCCACAAAATGATTTTGAATGACCGTAAAATGAAGTTGATCGAGATAGCAGAAGCCTTAAAGATATCAAAGGAACGTGTTGGTCATATCATTCATCAATATTTGGATATGCGGAAGCTCTGTGCAAAATGGGTGCCGCTCGAGCTCACATTTGACCAAAAACAACAACGTGTTGATGATTCTGTGCGGTGTTTGCAGCTGTTAACTCGTAATACACCCGAGTTTTTCCGTCGATATATGACAATGGATGAAATATGGCTCCATCACTACACTCCTGAGTCCAATCGACAGTCGGCTGAGTGGACAGCGACCGGTGAACCGTCTCCGAAGCGTGGAAAGACTCAAAAGTCCACTGGCAAAGTAATGGCCTCTGTTTTTTGGGATGCGCATGGAATAATTTTTATCGATTATCTTGAGAAGGGAAAAACCATCAACAGTGACTATTATAAGCGTTATTGGAGCGTTTGAAGGTCGAAATCGCGGCAAAACGCCCTCATATGAAGAAGAAAAAAGTGTTGTTCCACCAAGACAACGCACCGTGCCACAAGTCATTGAGAACGATGGCAAAAATTCATGAATTGGGCTTCGAAGTGCTTCCCCACCCACCGTATTCTCCAGATCTGGCCCCAGCGACTTTTTCTTGTTCTCAGACCTCGAAAGGATGCTCGCAGGGAAAAAATTTGGCTGAAATGAAGAGGTGATCGCCAAAAGTGAGGCCTATTTGGAGGCAAAACCGAAGGAGTACTACCAAAATGGTATCAAAAAATTGAAAGGTCGTTATAATCGTTGTATCGCTCTTGAAGGGAACTATGTTGAATAATAAAAACGAATTTTGACAAAAAAAATGTGTTTTTCTTTGTTAGACCGGGGACTTATTAGCCAACCTGTTATATCTCAGAACACAAAAGTAAAGATCTTTAATTCTTGCGTAAAGTCAATACTTCTATATGGAAGCGAAACTTGGCTTATGTGTAAAAGCATAGCCCACAAAATTCAAATTTTTATGAACAAATTCCTTCGCACAATATTATGAAAATTTAGTTTAAAACTAAATTTGTGTAAATATTTTTGTAAAAATTTAATTTAATTTTTTAAAAATTTTGATTTTCCGCAATTATTATAAAAACTGTTCTCTTGCTAAAAAGTATGAAGTTTTCCAAAAATTCCACCCCAATCTTTTTATTTTTATTCCCGGCCCTTTAAAGACATCTTAATAGTTTATCATTTTTTTCAAATGTAAAATTTTCATCCTTATCCATATAACTAAAGCTCCATAAAGGGTTATAATTCGAAATTTTAATGTATTATTCTTAGGGACAAGGAAATCATTTAGAACAAAGTTTTAAAGAAAATTGTGGATCAGTTTATGAATATTTCGGAAAAAGTCTCATTTTATGCAAGATCTTAAGATTTTATATCTGTAGATGCTACAGATATAAAAGCAGAAAATATCAGATATCTAAGGTTATATTAGACTAACAGATACCCTAAATATCGTTCACAACGGCTAATTTTTTTTAACCCATTAAGACCCCCTAACAATTGTGCTAAATGTGATTTATATGTTGGCCGATTTACTATGCTTAGTGTCTATTTATACATAATCCTTGTCAGCTTATTTTCTAGTATAGTCAGAAGTCCCAATTTTTTTTATTCGTGCAAAATGTTACCTTTGTGACAGTTTTCATTAATATTGGTTAATTTGGTGATATAGCTCACAATTCTCGATTTTATTTCTTGTACATCCAGAAATCAAAGTTTTGATCCAGTTTGCTTAACCCTGGAAAGTCATCCTTATTTTTTGTACACTAATGTCATCCTCCGTCACTTCGACTACAGCCTATATCAAGGCGCTTTAAATTGCATCATGAGCAAAAATGAAAACCAAAATTTTGTTTAATTTTCTATTCAGTTCAGTTTTAATTAAAATATCATAAAATCATTGAATTAGAATAACTTTTCCCAATCGGCCAAAATACAAATTACATCGAAAATAAAATTAAGCGTCGTAATTTTGACGTAGGTTGATTGTTAAAATTTCAAATATGGAGCTATAAGGAGAGTTGAATAACTTTTCCCAATCGGCCAAAATACAAATTACATCGAAAATAAAAATAAGCGTCGTAATTTTGACGTAGGTTGTTGATTGTTAAAATTTCAAATATGGAGCTATAAGGAGAGTACGACTTGAATGTATTCATTTCATACAGGTCCTACTAGAAACCAGATTCAATTTCTATGGGGCCCAAACTCCCTGAATTTAATTCCGACATTTATCAAAATTTGTTGTTCTTTTATAGATCAACTAAAAATTGATCAGATCAGTTCAAATATTACTATTTTTGGCCAAAGCAACATTTTTAGAACTTTAAAAAGTATATTCCTATATATATTTTTTATCGCTTCATTTATTAGAAAGGCTCTTTAAATTATTTTAGAGCATAATGAATCCAAAAGTAATTGTCTAATTTTTGTAAAACAAGAATTTTAAATTCTCTAAATTCGTAAATGCATATTTTGTTATTCTATGCCGTAGAATATTTAAATATATAGATTCTGGATCTTTTAATATCTGGTTCCTTTTTCGACCCGAAAACTGACTTTTTAACATTTTAAATTTGGTTACCCGTTCTTCTAAGATATTCTAAACTGAACACAGTTTTCAATTTTTTTTTAAACAATGTTCAAGAATCATCATTCCATATGTTGCACACCCTTTCAGAGTATTAAGCATAGTGCATTGCTCCGATTTCTTACATGTAAATATTGATTCTTTTCATGTAATCTCATTTACTCTACAACCTGCCACATAGTTTACTTAAGAAATTTAAATAATTAGGTTTAGTATTGTGAACCCCCCCTACCCATATCTTAAGACCCAATTACCATTTGGAAAATCCCCCCAAAGAAAAATGCAAGTGAATGAATGAATTGAAGAACACAAACGCGTGTTGATTGTTTGCCCAGATTTTTTATGGTTAGTTTGTTTGGAATTATTACTCGAATTTGGGCTTTGATTTGTAGCGTGATTTTTGTTTATGGTATTTGTTTGCTATATAGTTTTCGAGTATGAAGAGCAGGACCATAAAATCTTATCAGTGGATTTTTGTGTTAAAAATCTCATTGCATTTGAGAGGATTTTTAAGCCGCCGCCAGCAGGCGATCATCCATTCAAAGTTGTCCGTCCGCTCAGTCTGTCGATCCATTCGTCTTTCATGTCGAATTCCAAACATCGTTAAAATATGTCAGGATATGCTTACCGTCGGTATCTTTTGGTCTTTGCATCACCGCATTATACGTTGATTTCCTGCAAACACTGCCCTGGTTTTATGAGTTCTTTGTCATTTGGCTGGTCTCGCTGCGCTGTCTGGAATACAGATCTCGCCGACATCAATATGTCAAAAATTTTTGAACGCCTTTACGAATGTTTCATGGCGGCTTTACACAGTTACGCTCAAGCAATTGATAAAGATCATCATCACAGTCATAAAAAAATGATGCAAGCAAATCAGGGATCCAAGTTGCACCAGATATTATTTTCTGGTTACTTACCTATATAAAAAGAAATATTTTAACTTAAAATAAATCGTTTAAAATTAATCAATCTCATAATTTCTAGTTAAAAAATATAAAATAATGCTCAGACAGGTAGGTGTCTTAGAATGCAAACGAGGATGAAAATATAACTAAACTTAATACTGAAAATACTTAATTACATTTAAAACAAAAAAAAAAAAACAATATTTAATAAATTAGAAATGTTCGAAAATATCCCTTTAACAATTTCTTTTTATTCTAGAAACTATTCACGGCCATTTCAGGGGAAATCTGGAGGTGAAAATTTCTTCTTCGGTAGCAAGCATAATTATGATGCTCTAAACCCATAACAAACGATGAGTGAGGTGATATGGAAGCCACCGTGGTAGCATACCCGCCTTGCATACATTGAGTCATGGGTTCATCCCCAGTATCTCCCCTCTCAGTAGTGCTGGTGGCCTTGTCATTGAGCTAAATATAGGACCGCGCAGCACTCAGTAATAAAAGAGAAGTTCAACACTATTGCATCATAATGGGCTGAGTAGTCAAAGTTAGCCTGAAATATCGGTCTGCCAAACCCATAGCAGAATAATTGATGGTTGCCTTAGGATTGTTGGAATATTTATCGATCAGTTTTACCAAACGATGAGTGAGGTGATATGGAAGCCACCGTGGTAGCATACCCGCCTGGCATACATTGAGTCATGGGTTCATCCCCAGTATCTCCCCTCTCAGTAGTGCTGGTGGCCTTGTCATTGAGCTAAATATTAGAGGTGTGCACGTGACACGAAATTTTCGTGACTCACGCGTGAGCCGTGAGTCACGATGGAGTCAATCTCGTGAGCGTGCGTGAGCGTGATCAAGCTTAAAATTTTCGTGCGTGAGCGTGAGTCACGAAAAAAAATTCTTCGTGAATGTGCGTGAGTAAAAATGTTTGATAATTACACTCACGAAAACAAAATCACGCTCACGATTTGAATCACGATAACTACTTTAATCACGCTCACGATTTAAATCACGCTCACGATTTTAATCACGCTCACGATTTGAATCACGCTCACGACTTGTATCACGCTCACGAGTTGAATCACGATCACGATGTCAATCGCACTCACGATGTCAGTCACGCCCACGATTTTAATCACGCTCACGACATTGGTCACACTCACGACTTTGGTCACACTAAACCTTCCAATGTATGGATTATGTAATAGTTTTTCAGTTAAAATTAATTGATTAAAAAAGTAATGTTGAAGCGCTGGTTTGCAAAAACCGAGTATAGTGCCGTTCCTTAAACAATAAAACCTTTTATAAAATATTGCTTTTTTTTTCTAACGAAAATGAGAAATATTGTCGAAAAAGTGTACCATAAAAAATTGGTAGATTAAATAAAATTCGAATTAACGAGTAAAGTAGAAAGTCGGGCCGGGCCGACTACATCATACCCCAAATCACCCCTACTGAATTAGTGAACATTGGTTGTAGGGTATCAATGATATAGGTTTGGGGAAAACCACATTTCCATATTTAATAACATTACTGGATACATGGGAGTTTTATCATAATCTGAACAGAAATGTCTGATATTAACATAGGAGTATAGTTGATTCTGAACCTACAGAGTTATTTAGTATGCTACTAATATTGAGTCCTTTATTAAAAAAACTGGAAATCGCTCAATTAGTGTGGGTAATAAATTCAAATTTCTGAAAATAGGGTAATAGATTTATGTAATAGCTACATACAAGTCTCAATACGATCGGCTAATACATGTTTATTTGAAATTTGAGCAACATAGGTTAATAAATAAGAGTATTATGGTCAAATTTGGGAAAATCGATCGATGCATTTATATGGGAGCTATATCCATATATTGGTTGATACCACAGAGGGTTGCCATGTGCTAAATTAGAGTAAGATCGGGTATTAGATAAGGCTACTATGGTGGTTAGAAATAAAGTTACAAGGGGTACATTTTTCAAAAACGGGCGAAAAATATATATAAGAGCTATATCTAAATATGACCCGATTTGGATTATATTTTGCAGGTTTTGTTGATATTACAGGAGATTACCTTGTGCTAACTTTGAGTAAGATCGGTTAATAAATGAGGCTACAATGGTCAACAATAAGGTTATAAGGGGCAAATTTTGAAAATTGGGCGCTACATATATATGACAGCTATATCCAAATCTGCACCGATTTGGATGATATTTTGCACATAGAGTCAGTGGATTACATTGTGACAAATTTGACGCCGATCGGTTAGTAAATGAACGCTATCTGACCCCATTTATCGAAATCGGGCGATACATATACACAGTTTACACAAGTTTACATACGGTTTAAGAAATTGTATTTTCTTTAATTATTAAAATATAATAAAATATGCATATATATGCTTTAGATTTTGTAAATTAATTTGAAAAACAAAGTATTTGTCCATTTTCAAGAAGATGTTTTTAGTCTGGATTATAAACAACAACAAGAAACATGTTTAGTTATAAGGTAAAAACCTCAAGGGTATGTAAACTTATGTGAGACTGTGTATATGGGACCTATATCTAAACTCAATAGCGTTCGTCCTTGTGCCAAAAAGAGCCACATACCAAATTTAATCAAAATCGGTTAATAATTGCGACCGGAATCCTGCGAACAACAAATACATGGACGGACACCAAGGGCTAGATCAACTCAGGAGGTGATTCTGAGTCGATCGGTATATATGTATTTTAATTTCCATTAAGTTAGCATAGAAAAATATTTTAGTTCATTCGTACTAAGAAGTATTCAACCTTTCAATTAAGCCAACTGCCTAAACATTTGAGAATAACAATTGGAAAATTACCAAAAAGTATTTATTTTTGTCATTACAAGTAAGTCATTATAACTCATCGCAATGTAATACAACGTGTAATGACAGCTTTACTCCTGGTAATGCCAATTCTAATGAGATGTGGTTGCCTAGTTTTTGCTGGGTATATATATTATTTATCGCAAATTAGCATTTCTACAGTCGTATATGCGCGAAATTCTTCACAAAATTTTTCGTGCATTTGTAACAATTCTCTGTCGCGAGTGTGAGCGTCAAGAACAATTTTTGCGTGAGTTTTGGAAAATAAATTCCTTTGTGAGTGTGCGTGAGCGCCTTGAAATTTTTTCGTGCTGAGTGTGCGTGAGCAAAAAATTTCTTTCGTTAGTGTGCGTGAGCGTGATTTTTTAAAATAAATCAATTCGTGAGTGTGCGTGAGTGTGAGCGGCTCGAATATTTTTCGTGCGTGAGCGTGCGTGAGCAAAAATTTTCTTTCGTGAGTGTGCGTGAGCGTGAATGCCTCGAATTTTTTTCGTGCGTGAGTGTGCGTGAGTAGAATTTTTCTATCGTGAGTGTGCGTGAGCGTGATTTTTTAAAATAAATTCATTCGTGAGTGTTCGTGAGCGGTTCGAAAATTTTTCGTGCGTGAGTGTGCGTGAGTAAGATTTTTCCGTCGTGAGTGTGCGTGAGCGTGAGTAAAATATTACTCACGTGCACACCTCTACTAAATATAGGACCGCGCAGCACTCAGTAATAAAAGAGAAGTTCAACACTATTGCATCATAATGGGCTGAGTAGTCAAAGTTTGCCTGAAATATTGGTCTGCCACTAAACTTAACCTCACCTAAAGACGAGCAAGATGTTTTCCCATTCATTGAGTCATTGAATCTTTGATCTGAAGTTTAATCACTAGTACGCAGATCCTAACATAATTTCCATCAATGATCTTGAGAGAATATTTCGTCCCCATTGCCAGCCCTTCTCCAGCGACAAACAGTATCAAATCCGAAGAGCTGATAAGTCTATGTTATCCAGGGCGCCGTGAGCCAGAAATAAACCGCACTGCCACTTTAACCTATGCCCGAAGGTCCCCATTTCTGTATTAGAAGCGACATTATTCGTAGAGATCTGTTTCGTGGTTCTTTCATTCGAGGTCTATCTGTATGACTTGTCCAACTCCAACGTTTATCATCGACAGAACTTCCAACATTTGAATACCCCACATAACACAGCAGGAAATCTCTCAAACGAAATCTGATCATTTTAACTCCAGTAGAAGTTCCACTCTCCCCCGTTGATGGCCCGACCAATTCATTGACCAATGTTCTGATATGGCAGACTTCAAGACTTCAACATTCGATGCACATGAGAACTGTCAAAAAACATGTTCGAATGTCAAACTTAACGGACAAACTATTAATTAGTAAATCACAACTTAAGGTAAGGCAAAAGAAAAAGTGGGTAAGACTTCTTTTTGTTTTTTTTTTTTTTTTGGTGGGGAGGGGAAAAGAAATACCAGCAGAAATCTCTCACAATACTCACAAATCAATGAGAAATGGTCAATGGTCTTCAGTGGATGCAGAAGGCCCCAAGAAGATTCTTTTGGCAAAAATACCATGGCCAAGAAATACCTTTAGGATCAAAGTCAAAAATCAAATTAAAATCGTTTTGTCCATACCAAACACCATCCGTGAAATGGGAGAGAGATAGAGAGGAAAGAGAAAATGAAATTCTTGGTTAGGGGTTACCAGTTTTCATAGCTTCTTCGTTAAGGTGGAATATCTACACTTTGGTGTTATAATCAAAAGATGTCAATCATAAGTTATACGCGCTTTTCCACTGCATTAACTGCAAAATTATGCTAAGAACGAAGAGGGACCAAATGCCATATGGACAGACGGACAGTCGCAACAAAATGAATGGACGGACATTGAGTATTAAATATATGTGAATTCTAATGCAAAACAACCATAGCAGACAGAACATCTTCAGCAAACAAGTATTGGTATTAAGCATTTATCCCGTTTGGGCCCCTCTGGAATACTCCTGGGATCCTTCTCAGTCCGAAGGTAATCGTTTTAAGCAAAAATCATATGTATGTGAAATTGATCAATTTCAACAGTTCCATAATCTCTGTCATGGACGTGTTGGTTTCTTCAACTTAATGCTAAATGTTGTATGTCAATCATTCCCCTTTGGCTGTAAGGGGACAAAAAGATGAGATCCAACTGAAGTTAGTAAATATGCTGCCTTAGCATTTGAAATGTTTTTTTGTCTTAGGGATTTTCTTTCTTTTTCCAATGTTGATATCAACAGAAGAAATTATTCGATTGAAAAAATCTCCATATTCAAAGTTTCTATCAAGATCTTGATGATTAAGAAGAAGATGCCTGGAATAGAATCACCCTGTTAATTAAATAAACGTAATCTAACTATGCGTACTGTTATGTCATTTAGCTCTTGGCTACTGATTTTTAAAAGCTTACATCATCTTAGAATAAAGTGGCAAAATGTGGAAAACCAGAAGTGCTACTGTTATTCATTGAAAGAGAAGAAATTAAGAGTATTAGAACTATGACAGGGTGTTGATTATGTTAGCCTAGACATAAACCACACGGGGAAGAAGGCAAGAGATTGCAGAAGATCGCGAGGAAGTCGCTTAAGACAGTTAGCCGTTTTGATTTATTCATATTTTTCATATTTTTATCTGTTTCTGATATTAAGCAACATTGTATAGGGATAAAAAGGAAAATTGTATTCAATATTAATTGAGCATTAATTTGGCAATTAATTTATGAATGCTTCGAAAGGAAATTGGCATTGTAATTCTTTCAAAAGCTTGCTTTTTTCACCTTATCAATTCCTCCTAAACTCCAAACAAATTTCATTCGTTTTGTCTATATTGAGTCGAACGAGGATATGGTGGAATATGAGGTCGTTTTCCTCTAGTGGCCACACATATATTTTTTGGAAGCTTGACAGTGGCGTATATAGTCTTTCATGGTGTTCTTGTCCTCACCGGACCCCCTACATAATCTTTTCCCACAGTCGTCTTGACTATTTCCCAACTCTCCTTAAGTACCTTCTTAGATTTTCTTCCCTTTGGTTCAATTAAAAAAGTTATTGTCGAGGTTCCAACCGTGTCGATGATTCTCATGGTTCCAGAGTGCATTCATCCCAGATCTATGATAAAACAAATCCTAACTATTGCCTAACATTCTTCCACTGACTTTTCTCCATTTGGTTCACAATAATTCACTCTTGTCGACTTTCGACCGTTTCACTGTTCCACATGGCTCCACTGAGTATTCATCCTAGGCCTCTATTGTGTCGTGTTTCCTTAATTGGAATAAGATTTCGGTGTCTGGATCCACCCTAAGTTCCATCCACCCTTACGTTTTCGCTCCTCCTTTCACTTTGCGGTGCAACCACTTAGGCTCAGTTAAACTATTCAGTCCATTGTGATGCAACAGGCGGTGAACTTCTCTCTTATCTATGAGTGATACCTGATTCTATATTTAGGTCCATCTTAGGGGCCCGATTTTTGTATAGCAGATACCGAACAGCGTTTCACTTTAGAGTGAAACCCTACACTTAAATGACACCAGTTGGTAGTCGCGCGAAACTACACCCTCAAAAAAATCGCTTCTGTAACATATACCCCCCAAACACATTTTGCTTCAAGCATATATATTTTAGGATTGGTCCAAACAAAATATTGTTCGTGTTATTCTAACATATTATGTTTCAGTTTTGGAACCGCTATTTGTAAATTGAAGTACTTTCCCAACCGGTACTCGGAGTGCCATAAATCACACTTCTCTTGAAACTAGTTTTGAACCCTGGATTTTTTTGTATTCTAGGCTGTAATGCTAACCATTTCACCATAGTGGGGCCCTACTTCTTAACTTTGCTTTCCTCAGTTTTGGAACCGATATTTAGAAATTTAAGTACCCTTTTTAAGCAAGTCTGGATGTACCACACATTACACTCCACAGGGAATATTGGCTTCAAATTTCCAGTCAGAGAAGACATTTCCTATAATGTAGAAAATGTGTTATTTTTTTAATGAATTCAATACTGGGAAACATTTTCTCAAGATTCTAGTCAAATAGGGGTTTCGCCGGAATACAGACTACATTGGTTATAAATACCGGGAATGTACAAAGCACATAAATTTTTTACCTCAGCGATATGGCTTGGAGTATATCTGACGATAATATATGCAATATGGCGTTAAGGACATCTCTAGTTATTTTAGTAAATGGGACTGAGATACAAAATTTTTATACCCTCCACCATAGGATGGGGGTATATTAACTTTGTCATTCCATTTGTAACACATCGAAATATTGATCTAAGACCCCATAAAGTATATATATTCTAAGTCGTGGTGAAATTCTGAGTCGATCTGAGTCCGTCAGTTGAAATCACGCTAACTTCCGAACGAAACAAGCTATCGACTTGAAACTTGGCACAAGTAGTTGTTATTGATGTAGGTCGGATGGTATTGCAAATGGGCCATATCGGTCCACTTTTACGTATAGCCCCCATATAAACGCACCCCCAAATTTGGCTTGCGGAGCCTCTAAGAGAAGCCAATTTCATCCGATCCGGCTGAAATTTGGTACATGGTGTTAGTATATGGTCTCTAAGAACCATGCAAAAATATGTCCACATCGGTCCATAATTATGTATAGTCCTTATATAAGCCGATCCCCAGATTTGACCTCCGGAGCCTCTTAGAGGAACAAAATTCATCCGATCCGGTTGAAATGTGGTACGTGGTGTTAGTATATGGTCTCTAACAACCATGCAAGAATTGGTCGATATCGGTCCATAATTATATATAGCCCCTATATAAACCGTTCCCCAGATTTGATCTCCGGAGCCTTTTGGAGGAGCAAAATTCATCCGATCCGGTTGAAATTTGCAATGTGGAGTTAGTATAAGGCCGCTAATAACCATGCCAAAATTTTTCCATATCGGTCTATAGTTATATATAGCCGATCCCCAATCACACAAAAATTGGTCCATATCGGTTCGTAATCATGCTTGCCACTCGAGCCAAAAATAATCTACCAAAATTTTATTTTTATAGAAAACATTGTCAAAATGTTATTTCTATAGAAAATTTTGTCAAACTGTTATTTCTATAGAAAATTTTTTCCAAATTTTATTTCTATAGAAAATTTTGTCAAAATTTTATTTCTATAGAAAATTTTTTCCAAATTTTATTTCTATAGAAAATTTTTTCCAAATTTTACTACTACAGAAAATGTTGACAAAATTTTATTTTGTCAAAATTTTATTTCTATAGAAACTTTAAACTTAATTATATACGTATTTAATCGGCCGTTTTTAGTTTAATATATACTACGTATGGACTACCTTTAGAAGACGGTGTTAGGAAGTTTTAAGATACCTTGCCATCGGCAAGTGTTACCGCAACCCAAGTAATTCGATTGTGAATGACAGTCTTTCGTAGAAGTTTCTACGCAATCCATGGTGGAGGGTACATAAGCTTCGGCCTGACCGAATTTACGGCCGTATATACTTGTTTTAATTTAATTCGTAGTCGCCTTTTTGTTAAAGTTCATTTGGCATAAATACTATCTTCCTTCGCCCCAAGTACCACAAGTATTGCTTTAGTTCCAATGCATCTTCCTCAAAAATTCAAATCCGGGGTTCGATTGATTTGGGGAGCCAAATATTTGATTACGGGTCTACATGAACCAATTTTGATAGTTCATTAGAGAAAATGCCAAACTTCAAGCTATACAAACGAGCTAGGTTAGGTTAGGTTAGGTTATGTGGCAGCCCGATGTATCAGGCTCACTTAGACTATTCAGTCCATTGTGATACCACATTGGTGAACTTCTCTCTTATCACTGAGTGCTGCCCGATTCCATGTTAAGCTCAATGATAAGGGACCTCCTTTTTATAGCCGAGTCCGAACGGCGTTCCACATTGCAGTGAAACCACTTAGAGAAGCTTTGAAACCCTCAGAAATGTCACCAGCATTACTGAGGTGGGATAATCCACCGCTGAAAAACTTTTTGGTGTTCGGTCGAAGCAGGAATCGATCCCACGACCTTGTGTATGCAAGGCGGGCATGCTAACCATTGCACCACGGTGGCTCCAAACAAACGAGCTATTTACCCATCGAATTTTTTTTGTGTATGGCTATCGAACGATTTGAAATGAAGTACTAACACACGTACACGGAAAACATTAGCAATTTCCTAAAATTTGTATTAGTTTTAAAAATTGCATTTGAAAACTTGTTGAATTCAAGCATTTATCAAACGTTTTTGTTTAGAGGGGTTGCAAAAAGGATTATCTGGTGTATTAACAAGACCGCTTTATGTTATTTGATTTTGTAAGCAATACAAAATGTTCTTGTAAGTAGGGGGCGCTGTTTTCTAAAATTTATTATGAATTCTTATTAGATCCTTATTAGGTTATGCCTGAATATGAAATGGTAGAGGGTAGTTTTTATTCCCATCTGCCAATAAGATAAGAATTTCATTTCTGATTAGCATGAAATGAAAAATCTACCAACTTGAATAATGAACACATGAACTATTTGTTGGCCCTCTAGTGCTATTTAAAAATTTTAATATTGATCCTATGAGTGATGCATGGCTGTACCATAGCACCACGAAAATCATAAATTTATGAAACAATAGAGTAGAAAGATGGATGAAAAAATGAAACTGAAATAGGACTAACAAATTCAAGGGCGGTTAATAGTAACACAAATGAATACAACCTGCCACAAGGAACAACATTTCATTGGCAATATTTCATATGGAAAGCAACAATACCACACCACCTTACATTCACACTAGAAATGCATATCCTTGTGAGGCCTGAAGATTGGGGAATATTTGGTTTTGTATAGGAATATAATTTCACTGTATGACTGTAAGGATCTACGAATATGGATGGGAGTTTGCCCCTAAGTCAGGTCGGTTGATTGCCCTGGTGTTATTAATCTTCGTGGGAGTAATATTTTTTTCATTATTTCCATAAATCTATGATTTTTTGCTTGTTTTTTCCGAGACTTCTACTTTTTTATTATTATTTGTTGGTTGGTGGTGTTGTAGGAAAATTATTTTTGGTATCTAGTGAATGATGGAATTTTTTGTGTTACGTTTGAATTGAGCTTATTTAAGTATGAAATTAAAATCACACCCTAGAGAGATCTATGCAAAGGCAGTTTAAGATGAATTTTTGGTATAATTTAGAGTGCCAGGTGGTTGTTATTATAGCAAAGTTTTTCCACAAGTATCTTAAAATTCAAGATGAATTTTAGTTTTCCTAGAATAGTTAAGCAAATTTTTTGGGCGTTCAAATGGTCATTTCTTTCCTTTATTTTTCCCAGGAAATTTCTAAGGCCTTAAGCCTTAGATTCCTATAATTTAACGGATCTTTTCCTAAAAAAAAATCTTTTCTACTTTTTCCCAAAATTGAGATGTAACTCCAATGGAAAATCTGCTAAAACTAATTTTTTCACACTTTTGCTACTTAGCATACAATTGGTTTTACTAGCCATCTAGCTGTCCGTCCTGCCCCTCTGTTTACGGCCTTAGAGAAAAAGATAAATCGTCTCGGCTTCAGCCACTAATTGTTGCCTACAATTTAAATGAGTTGTTAGTTGGACGACCTGACAAACCCCCTTTGGTGCTGGGGTAAGATGAAGAAATGTAAAGCATACCCTATGCATTTTTTTGGAATTTTCCTTATCGTGCCGGTAGGAGCTGTTGCTCTGGTCATGGTATTGCTGCAAAGTGCATTTTCAGCCTAAAGCCAAAAAACTATTTGTCTCTTGTTCCGTTTTTATCTGTTGGAAATTTCTTTTTTTTTTTGCAGTTCGTATTTTTTCTCTCCATGCTAAATGCTGGTGTGAAGCGTTTTTGTGATGAAAGGGCGAAAAGCAGTAATTTTTCTTAAGCTTGTTAGCCACCATTACCGGGAAACCCAAGCAGCACATTCACACTTTGAGTCTTTCTTGTTGGTCATAGAAGAAAGGAATGAAAATGGAATGCACTCTTAACTCGTTCATAATGGCTAATGAGACAGTAGTTTTCAGGTGAATACTAAACGAATAGAATTTCAAAATTATGGATATTTTATTGTAATTCGAATACGAGAACTCTTTTTATGGCCTTTATCAGTGCTCAAAAATTAATAAAAAGAGTGTCATTTGTTAGTTTAGGAAAGGTGGCTTGAAAAGTGGCAATAGTTAGAGGTAAATACTAAACGAAAAGCATCTCAATTTTATGGATATTTTGCTGTAATTCCAATGTGAGAAGAACTCTCTTTATGGCCTACATCAAAAACGATTAAAAAGTGTCTTTTGTTATTTTGTTCTAAAAAGGTGGCTTAAAAAGTGGCATTCATTTTCATATAGAAAAACAAAGATAATTGTATTCACTAACCTTTGGTTTAAACTGTAATAGTAGGCAAAGGTTGTTAAGGTTAGGATAGATCAACAAAAATACTTACTGCTTGTAGAAGGTAAAATTTAAATTTAAGATGTTGCATACTTTTAGGAGGAAAAAAGTATTGGTACTCATTATGCTTACCATAAAACAGCCCTAAAATATTTTGTTTTTATGTCATCCCACCAGATTAGGTTAGGTGCAGTGGCATTCTGATATTTCAAGCTCACTTAGAGTATTCAGTCTATTGTGATACCACAGTGGTGAACTTCTCTGTTATCACTGAGTGCTGTCCGAGTGTGAACTGCGTTTCACATACCGGTGAAACCACTTAGAGAAGCTTTGAAATACTCAGAAATATAACAACCTTTATTAAAAGAGGATAATCCACCGATGGAAACTTTTTGAACTTCCGTCAAATTTGAGGCTCATTCCTTAGCATTCAAGATTAGCATGCTAAGCATTGCACCACGGAAACTCCCTGGAATATTCGCAATCTTCCAAAGTGAAGAAATTGCATACTTTTAGGAGGAAATATGTGGAGCGATGGTTAACGCAAAATAACTCTTTTCATGGTTTTAATAGCGTTTCTAAGAACATCCCAAAAGGTGACATGAAAAGTGGCATTCTTTCTCATGTATAAGAAGAGATTGAACTAAATATTTTATGAGACTTTTATTAGAGGTATGGGTAAATGCTCCATATAGGGAGTTACCGTGATGCAATGGTTAGCATGCCCGACTTGCATACACAAGGTCGTGGGTTCGATTCCTGCTTCGACCTAACACCAAAAGTTTTTCAGCGGTGAATTATCCTGCCTCAGTAATGCTAAGTGGTTTCACTGCAATGTGGAACGCCGTTCGGACTCGGCTATAAAAAGGAGGTCCCTTGACATTGAGCTTAACATGGAATCGGGCAGCACTCAGTGATAAGAGAGAAGTTCACCAACGTGGTATCTCAATGGCCTGAATAGTCTAAGTGAGCCTGATACATCGGGCTGCCACCTAACCTAACCTAACCTAAATGCTCCATATAAAAAGTGGCACAACAATGCAAAAAATATTGCATATTATACCAGAAAAAATGGTCATTTTGCATCTAGTGAGAAAGATTGGAAAAATTTCCAATAAAATGATATACGGGTAGTTTTAGCGAACCAATAAACTATGATCATTGAAAAAAATGTCAAAAATTTCATATATTCTGCAACCACAGTGCCTATTTTAGCAACGAAAATTGCCTAAGTAGTACTACTTAATAATACAACTTGGAAAAACGGTTCAACTCACCAAATGCCATTTAACGCATCACAAGCTACAAGTAAACGCACAGAAAACATAGATGAGGAATATGTTTTTCGGGAATTGCATTTCCATTTTTCTCTTTGTTTGTGGTGCTAGTTATGACCCTACATCAGGCAAAGGATATTTCAAAGAGATCTTCACACCATTATGGATTTGTTTTTGTCCGGAAGGAGACCAGGGATTCGAAGTTGCCAATTTTTTTTTATATCCGAAATTAAATACATTGATATTTGCATAGATTGGGAATCTGTTAAAAATCACCAGAAAGAGGAGGTATCAAATACTTTTAGGCGTAATAATTGCTTCTGCACAATTTTCCGATATCAAAATAAAGTTCAGTAACAAAGAACTGAAACGGCAGAAAGGGTTGCCACGATGGATTTTTGGTAAGTTGATCCCATTATTTCGTATAACCAAATTTAGTTAAAATTTGATTTTATGCGTACGATTTCGGTCATTGGTCTCTCAGGTCACTGATTTGGAAAGATGAAAGTACATACCACGATTAAATTAAATTATGTATCCGTGGGCAACGGAGTTCGTCATTTTTGCTAAATTGAGGCATGAGAATCTCAATTTTTGGCCATTTGTAGAAGCTCTTTTTGTGGAAAATTGAATTCAATGTTATAAAAATTCAAGCAAGGAATTTTAGACTGATGCAAAAGCTCATGCCAATGATTTGAGAAGGTGAAGGCTAGATTGATAAGAGGTTTCTGGTTATCCTGTCTCATATACCTAAGCTGGCCTACCTAAGTTATGCGTATATGGAATATTTAGTTTCAAAAGCCTGTTATTAGACTACAATTGAAAATTTTGTAAAATTTATAGAAACAAATTTTGGACTTCTAGAAAAGTTTACCTAACCCTATTCCAATATTCCTAACCCATCTGAAACAACGATTTTTCGAAGCCTTCAAAACATGCCTCTATGACGGCGAAGGTCTACCTATTTTTTAAAGAGGTAAAACACATTAAGATTCAGGCTCACTTAGACTATTCAGTCCATTGTGACATATGTAGAAAAATAATTTTTTCTTAGCCAGCTTAGGTAATTTTTTTTTCCAATTTATCAATAAAAATTCCGAATAGGAAACTCCTTCAATAGTTTGACGATTCTCCAGGTGGTCGATTTCACGTCGGTTGCCGTCATTTTTCCGGCTGATAGAACGGTTTTTTCCTGGTCCAGTGTACTGTTGTGCCACTTTAGTGGCACATTTGTGTTTTTTCAAGCGGTGCTATTTTTGTACCAATTTTTTGTCGTGTCACTAAAAATTATACTTGTTAATTCTGTGTGCCACTTTTTCGTCTTATTCTGCCACTTTTTAATTATATTAATTTATAACAATATGGTAAGGAAATTTTCTATTTTAGATAAACCGAGACAATCTTCCGAATATTAATTATTTTGAAATGGTTTTAAATAATGTGAGCTTCAAAGTTAAATAAAGTTATATCACAATTCTATATAAAACAATGACATCGTTTAATTTTCTTTATGAAAAAATGTGCAACTTTTTGTGGCACTTTTTAAAATTTAATACGCCACCTTTGTGCCACTTTTTCTAAATTCCCAACGGTAACGCTACCCTGCTCACATTCGCTGGGGTTAGTCCACTTCTTCAACTGTATTTTGGTCTCCAGTCTCATCAGTTGATCCATTTTTTATTAACTTTCACAAAACGATACCGAAACTCCACGGATTGTTCTTCAATAGTGTTATCCAGTGGGAAATGCGATTTCCATCGCGTCAAGTGATTTCTCATGCCCAGTAAATCCAAAGAATAGAATAATTATCATACGAGTAAACTCGTTCTATCCTTCAATATAAAGCCTTTATAGATCGACCATACCTTCATTTTCTCTCAAATCATATGAGTTGTATAATTTTGTAATATTTCTTGTAACCAAACAAAAAGCTATAAGGTGTGAACAAATACCTAAGCATAGACAAGAAAGAACTCCAAACATACTTTTTAACTTCGCCTCATCAGAACCCAATAATTTTTAACAACATCAACCAAATCCATGGATGACGGTTTTTCAGATGCAAATATTTTTTGCAATTCTTTTGGCCTCGGATCGCAGTACATATTCTTAGCATCCAACTCAACTATTGAGGAAGTCAAATTTGTCTTCTTTCCGCCACAGGTCTAACGAGACATTTAACCGCTGCTGAGAGTTTTCCATCAGCCAAAACAAAAAGAAACATCAGAATTTTTGTCTCTATCGAGTGAGGCGTTAAGACACCTTTTTTCGGTGTCTACCCCATTCGGTTGAATGGCATCCATTTGGCTTGATTTTACACTGTATGGAAGTGCAAGAAGAAAAGGTGTCGGTTTGATGAATTGTTTCTTACTTGTTGTGGGTTTGCATTTTGTTGTTCAAAATACATCTTTACTGTTGCATACAATTCATTAATTAAAGCGTATTTAACATCAACTCCATGGCACTCCAACTCCATACCACATTCACAGTCGGTAATAAGCAGCGGCTGCCAGCTGAAATAGCTACAGCCCCATATTGGCCACGCTAACCACTCTAACCACAGTGGTGATCATCTTCAGCGACAACATTTCGCTTGTCTGCCACCTTCGACGTAGTTCATATCATTGTGGCCGTTGGTTTCTGGGATGTTGAATGCCTTGAGTGTCAGTGTCATTGGAAGTGTTACAAGTTTGGCTGGCATGTAAGAGTCATAAGTCATCATCATCATCATCTTTACCATGCCGTCCTGGCCTGACCCTGGCTAAGAGGAATATAAATGGTCATTTTGAAGTAATATGCACTTCATACTTGGTGAAATATATCAATAAGAGAAATTGAACCTTACGTATGAGCTGGAGCTGGGAAAAGGATCTGACAGTTATGTTTTCATTGACTATCTTCTAAGATGGTCTATAAACTAACTAACGATGGGTGAGTGGAATTTTCTCAGGCTGTAATATGATTATTACATGCTAGGGGCTAGTGATAATTTCCTAAAAGTGGCACAAGAACTGTCACTCGTAATAAAAAGATGGTAGAATCATTACAAATAATTGCTCCGGATAAGAGACAATTTAGAGACGCGATATCGCAATAGAAATTTAGAGGCAAATAGGCTGGGCCGACCTGCCATATTATTTGCCATAAAATTAAAAGCTATAATCCTAGAGAAAATTGTAGATTGCTAGGAATTAGAATTTAACTGATAAATAAAAAAGTATATGAATGCATTTGGGTTAATAAAACTAAACTAAAATTACAAATAATTGCATTTTATTTTTATACCCTTCACCACTACTGTGGTACAGGGTATAATAAGTTTGTGCATTTGTATGTAACGCCAAGAAGGAAAAGTCTGAGACCCATCGTTTAGTATACCGATCGTCTTAGAATTAAATTCTGAGTCGATTTAGCGATGTCCGTCTGTCTGTCTGTCCGTCTGTCTGTCTGTTGGTGTATTTTTGTGTGCAAAGTACAGCTCGCACTTTTAGTCCGATTGTCCTAAAATTTGGTATAGGGTCCTGTTTCGGCTCAAAGACGATCCCTATTGATTTTAGAAAAAATCGGTTCAGATTTATATATAGCTGCCATATATATTTTTCACCGATCTGGTCATAATTGGCGTGTATATCAACCGATCTTCCTCAAATTCCGTACATCCGAATATTTTATGAGTCTCAAAAAACTTGGAAAATATCATCCAAATCGGTTCAGATTTAGATATAGCTCCCATATATAGCTTTCGCCCGATTTACACTCATTTGCCCACAGTGGCCAATTTTTTGCTCCGATTTAGTTGAAATTTTGCACAGGGAGTAGAATTAGCACTATAGCTATGCGTGTCAAATTTGGTGGAAATCGGTTCAGATTTAGATATAGCTCCCATATATAGCTTTCGCCCGATTTGCACTCAAATGACCACAGAGGCCAAGTTTTTGCTCCGTTTTAGTTGAAATTTTGCACAGGGAGTAGAATTAGCATTGTAGCTATGTGTGCCAAATTTGGTTGAAATCGGTTCAGATTTAGATATAGCTCCCATATATAGCTTTCGCCCGATTTACACTCATATGACCACAGAGGCCAATCTTTTACTCCGATTTAATTGAAATTTTGCACAGGAAGTAGAATTAGCATTGTAGCTATGCGTGCCAAATTTGGTTGAAATCGGTTCAGATTTAGATATATCTCCCATATATAGCTTTCGCCCGATTTACACTCATATAACCACAGAGGCCAATTTTTTGCTCCGATTTAGTTGAAATTTTGCACAGGGAGAAGAATTAGCATTGTTGCTATGCGTGCCAAATTAGGTTGAAATCGGTTCAGATATAGATATAGCTCCCATATATATGTTTTTCTGATTTGGACAAAAATTGTCAAAATACCAACATTTTCCTTGTAAAATCGCCACTGCTGTGTCGAAAAGTTTTAAAAATTACTCTAATTTTCCTAAACTTCTAATACATATATCGAGCAATAAATCATAAATAAACTTTTGCGAAGTTTCCTTAAAATTGCTTCAGATTTCAATGTTTCCCATATTTTTTTTACTAACATTGTGTTCCACCCTAGTCCATTAGCCGACTTAAATTTTGAGTCTATAGATTTTGTAGAAGTCTATCAAATTCTGTCCAGATCGAGTGATATTTAAATGTATGTATTTTGGACAAAGCTTTATATATAGCCCCCAACACATTTGACGGATATAATATGGTATCGAAAATTTAGATCTACAAAGTGGTGCAGGGTATAAAATAGTCGGCCCCGCCCGACTTTAGACCTTCCTTACTTGTTTTATTTTAAATTTAAGTTATCCCTACAATTATTTTATCTCAATTTCATCGGAAATCACAATTTGATCTTTACTATTCAGGTATTCAGGGGAGTAACAAACACTGCAATGTGGAACGCCGGTAGCACTCAGCTATAAAAAGGAGGTCCTTGGCATTGAGCTAATAAACATCATTGATATGAGAGAAGTTCACCACTGTGGTATCACAATGGACTGAATAGTCCAACTGAGTGACAAAATAGTCCAAGGTGGGATCCAGTAAATCATCTGTACAAAACTTCAAAGTGTTTATACTCCTCATAAATATTCGATTTCAAAAGCTTCAGTTGTCAAAGGCTTAAATTAAAATTTTTAACAATTTTCTTTTTTTTATAATTTTTCTAACTAAAAACAAAACAAATATTCCCCACGTATATTCCAAAGAAACTTGAGAATGACCGATATTAATAGCAGCATGTCATCAAACATCAATGTAACCGAGGACACCCAAATTGTGTCACAAGAGCATGAGCCATCAGAGGAAAATGTTGCAGTGTCCCAAATGAACAAAGTTTGCATACGCAGTACTCCACGTTTCTTGGTAACCACAGAGTTCTTCAATAAAACCCAAGAGTTGGGTTATGTTCTGCAAAAGGATTTATTAGCCTGTGATGCAAAATGGACATTGTTTGTGGCCACGGCATTGAGTTATCGTTGTAAATTAAATCTGGTACCATTTCCACCCAGATTTTTAAAAGATTCCACTGGTTACGATATTGATGGTTTGGTTTCGGTGATCAATGATACACCCAAGTTGAGTGTTGTCCTAAGCAACATCAATCAAGGTAATTTGCAGGATATGTCCAAAGATGTTATTGAACTTTTACATTGGCTATTGGTTGACCAGAGTGAAACTAAGTTGAGACCAGTGGATGAGGAAGAAATCTCATCTATTTTCCAATCAATCACTAATGGCAAGATTTCACATAACCCTACCCATGTATTTGAGCTAATTGTCTCCAAAGGTTTTCATTCCATTGATGAATTTAAGAAAAGAAATCGGAATGCAGAACCAAGATATGGATTCTATGGTCAAACCTTAGATGCCTTTTATTACATTATGAATAATGGTTTTACTGGATCTAAGAAGGAGTCCATCTCCATCTCTACAGATTTGTTGACTAGTTTGCGTAAAAGTCCTTGTGGAGCTGCCTGGGGAGCTTCTCAATGTGGTTCCCTTATAGCCTGTTTGGGTGTATGTCAGTTTGTTGCTAATGAAGCTGAGGATAAAATCTCTAAGAATCGTAGAGATAAATCCTGTCTTGACATAGAACTAAACGATCCAGAAAAAATGTGTTTGCGCTATTTACTCTTCTATGGATGCCGAGGTCCCCGGGAATCTGATAGCCATAAGAAAAATTGGAAAGATTGGACCTTACGCCATAAGTATGTAATACCTTTGGCTGTGTACTTAATTATTTGGGGTATTATTGGATATGCCCGTGGTGAAAAGGGCCAATCTTTGACAAACATGGCAAAAAATAAAATCCCAGAGCTTTTAGGTCTATGCAAGAAATTCGTTGGAATTGAGTGAATCGGAAGCTCTAAGATCTTCAAGGTGATATTCTTTGAAATCGATATTAGGGTCCATTATATTATTTGTATTTTTTTGTCATTGTTTATCTGTATATTTTCTAAATATATTAAGGGTATTTTATTTGCTTAAACTGATCTTTGTTAATTAGGGAAAAATGTCATAAAAATGGAGAACAACTAAATGTTTGCAATACATGAGACTCTAAATTCTGGCGTATGATTGAACGGTTATATCACCTCATGCTCTTTGCGTAACTAACAGGTTGGCTGATAAGTCCCCGGTCTAACAAAGAAAAACACATTTTTTTGTCAAAATTCGTTTTTATACCCTTCACCACTACTGTGGTACAGGGTATAATAAGTTTGTGCAGTTGTATGTAACGCCAAGAAGGAAAAGTCTGAGACCCATCGTTTAGTATACCGATCGTCTTAGAATTAAATTCTGAGTCGATTTAGCGATGTCCGTCTGTCTGTCTGTCTGTCCGTCTGTCTGTCTGTCTGTTGGTGTATTTTTGTGTGCAAAGTACAGCTCGCACTTTTAGACCGATTGTCCTAAAATTTGGTATAGGGTCCTGTTTAGGCTCAAAGACGATCCCTATTGATTTTGGAAAAAATCGGTTCAGATTTAGATATAGCTGTCATATATATTTTTCACCGATCTTGTCATAATTGGCGTGTATATCAAGCGATCTTCCTCAAATTCCGTACATCCGAATATTTTATGAGTTTCGATAAACTTGCAAAATATGTGCCAAATCGGTTCAGATTTAGATATAGCTCCCATATATAGCTTTCGCCCGATTTACACTCATTTGCCCACAGAGACCAATTTTTTGCTCCGATTTAGTTGAAATTTTGCACAGGGAGTAGAATTAGCATTATAGCTATGCGTGTCAAATTTGGTTGAAATCGGTTCAGATTTAGATATAGCTCCCATATATAGCTTTCGCCCGATTTACACTCAAATGACCACAGAGGCCAATTTTTTGCTCCGATTTAGTTGAAATTTTGCACAGGGAGTAGAATTAGCATTGTAGCTATGTGTGCCAAATTTGGTTAAAATCGGTTCAGATTTAGATATAGCTCCCATATATAGCTTTCGCCCGATTTAGACTTATATGACCACAGAGGCCAATTTTTTGCTCCGATGTAGTTGAAATTTTGCACAGGGAGTAGAATTAGCATTGTAGCTATACGTTCCAAATTTGGTTGAAATCGGTTCAGATTTAGATATATCTCCCATATATATGTTTTTCTGATTTCGACAAAAATGGTAAAAATACCAAAATTTTCCTTGTAAAATCGCCAGTGCTTAGTCGAAAAGTTGTAAAAATGACTCTAATTTTCCTAAACTTCTAATACATTTATATCGAGTGATAAATCATAAATAAGCTTTTGCGAAGTTTCCCTAAAAATTGCTTCAGATATAAATGTTTTCCATATTTTTTTACTAACATTGTGTTCCACCCTAGTACATTAGCCGACTTAAATTTTTAGTCTACACACAAAGAAAATTTCATTTAAAGTCAACCAACGAACAATTTCCATTGATATAACGAAACATTTTCATTAATACAATGAAAATATTTGTTAATAGTACGAAACGTTACGTTGATTGACAGAAAATTCGTTATAATAACGAAAAATTTCATTGTACTAACGAATTTGTTACGTTGGCTGACTTTTAACGACACATTTCGTTAATATAACGAAACTTTTTCTATTAGTGTATAGATTTTGTAGAAGTCTACCAAATTCTGTCCAGATCGAGTGATATTTAAATGTATGTATTTGGGACAAACCTTTATATATAGCCCCCAACACATTTGACGGATGTGATATGTTATCGAAAATTTAGATCTACAAAGTGGTGCAGGGTATAATATAGTCGGCCCGCCCGACTTTAGACTTTCCTTACTTGTTTCTTTAAAATGTGATTAGTCCATTTTGGTTAATATAAATACAGTGAAGCCTACCAGAAGTAGACACTCAGGGTCGCCTAGACCTTCTTCAGATTTGGGAAGTTGTGAGAGGTTAATTATTTTAATATAAACCATATACATAAAATTTTTATTTATTCGATATATCTTAAAACAAATTCCAATCACTAACCTAAATCGCTATAATGTCGCCTACAAGTATGCTATATAAAATGTTAACCCCTATAAATAAAACATTTTGCAATAAGCCTGGCCCAGACTTCACATTCACTTTCTCCTTCAAAAGCAGTAAATCTATTTTCCACCATCTAGTTCCTAGAACTTTCTACAAATTGGATAATAAATTTTAAATTCTTGAGTAAAACAAGTTTAAAGTTTCTATAATGGTGTAACCCTTTTCTCGATGTTCTCATCTAATTTATAGGTTTCGTGGCTTTTTTGTATTTTATATGTAAGATGACCGGATTCTTGGTGGATATTTGGAAACTATTGACAATTTTGCATACGCCACATTTTTGGGCCAAGGAGGAAGGAGGCGAAATAGAATGCTGTTGTGTGATATTAATAAGCGTAACGCAATTAAAGCTAAATAATGGCTGTAATAATTACAAAACTTACCCTGACCCAGACTAGCATTCGTTTCATTTTCGTCACGTATGTGTAAAGTATACTTTTCACATTTCATTAAATGGCAATATATTGATATTTGAAACATAATGGCATAGAAGAATAAAAGTTGGGGATTACATAAGCTGTTAGGTCCTCAAAGGGTTTTAATTATGTTTTCAAAAAGTAAATGGGCTAACCCATTTTGATTTGGATTCATTGGAGAAGATTTATGTGTATGTAAGTTTTTTTTCTTAATTTTTAAATTTGTTAAAAGTTATATTTAATATAAAATAGTATAGTTGTGAGTTAAATATTCTCTATTCTGTTTGAAATGGTGGTGGCTTTTATTTTAAATCAAAAAAAATCATTGAAATTTATCTAATCCCTTTAAGTAAATCCCTGGCCTTGTGTTTGGACTTAAAATGCTGTTAGTTTTCATTGTTCTGGTTTCCCGCAGCCTGCCTATATTCAAACATCCTTAGGTTTTTATTTTTTTTTTAACAATATTTGTTTGTATTTCACCACGGAGGAAATGGTTTAATATTTATCGGTAATTTTGCATTTATTTATTATTTTACCTCCCACAAAACACATGCTACCGTGACACATAAATTTCCTTCTCTGGCTTTGGACCTCACTTTAGAATTCTTTTTCTGTAAAATTATGAGGGTTTTTTGTTTACTTATCATCTTTTTATGATGGGAAGTTCAATAAATATTTTTGTAAAAATTTATGGGAAAACACCAGGAAAAGTTATGTACTTTTAGGCATGAAATTGTTGTGGCATAATTTAAGGCGATTGTTATTTTCGTTTTTTTTTTCATATTGAAAAGTAAGGGTGGTGTTCAAAAGATTTTTAAGCCCAAGGTAATGAAATCAAAAAAAAAAAAAAACAATCCCGCTATCTATTTGGAAAATGTTGGAGATTTTTAGAAAATGGGGATTTGGAAGGAAAACAGATGAATAAAATTGTCATGGCAAATGAATTGTCGTTGGCAGTGAAGAACCATTAAAAAATCAAATCAGACTCCAATTTATAAAATTTTTGGCTACAGTTTAGAAGTCCAATTATAAATCCATCATGGATGGCATAAAAATTTTTACCTAAATACACCGCCTTTAATCTGAAAGAAGAGTTTTCTTTTCTGAGGAATGAAATTTTAGACAATTTTTTTTTGTGAAATTTGTTTCTTTAAAAATAAATAAAAAAATATAGGCCAATAAAGAAAAATTACATCGATTATAATATATTCGGGTTTATTTGAAAAGAAAAAGAAAATAAAGAAAATACTTTATAATAAAGGGGAATTTCGTTTGCCGAAAATTTCGTTCCGTAGGTAAATATTTTTTTTGTGTGTATATGGTCCATATGAAAATCTCTCAGACTATGTCGCCAATTTTTCTTACAGATATTTTTTTGTTCAAGATCGCTTTTCAATTCAAACCGGCATTCTCGCCTGTCGCATTTTTTTTGTTCGTGTGACAGAAGTCGGGATATTTTACATATCTGCAGGGAATTCAATATCGGGACCTTTCGTTTTTTTTTTTTTTTAACAGAAAAAATTTGAGTAAATTCGAAAATATTTTTCTTATATAACCCCTATATAGATATGAAACATATTTGGTGTGAGACGCTGGGTATAGAACGACAATTAAATCGGAATAGAATTTCGACTTCTACACAGAAAAAAATTTCAGTACTTAAATTAACGCTAAATTTAACTTATTTTTCTGGAAAAATTTATTTGCTTGTAGTTAAATTTTATTATTTCTATCGAAATTTTCACCAGCTTAATGAAATCGTCCTTTTTTTAAGTATGTCTCAAAAATTTTATGAACTAAACGTGAGTATAAAATTCAATGACCGTACATATAAGTTCAATATGAACTAAAGCAAAAGAAGATTTTTCGTACGATTCCCAAAAATAGTAAGAATGAACTACTGTATGGTTAAAATGGTCATGATTTGGCGCCAATGATTTTCTTCTTTACTTTTCGTTAATTTTTTCTTCTATGAGAGGATGTAATTTCGTGAATTGCAGTTAAAAAGCACAACAGGGCATTAAAATTTACTGGTTTTAACAACGCTTTGTGGAAATCTCAAAATGTGGAGTAAAATTTAGTTCAATTTTCGTGCGAGGTAGTTCATTCTTCCTATAAAACAATTCACTTTTTTTTGGTGTAGAGTCGCAAAAAGAACAAGTATATACGGCCGTAAGTTCGGCCAGGCCGAATCTTATGTACCCTCCACCATGGATTGCGTAGAAACTTCTACGAAAGACTGTCATCCACAATCGAAATACTAAATTGTGAGTTAGTCCATACGTGGTATATATTAGACAAAAAAAGTTATGTATAGTTAAGTCTACAAATAATTACGAATCGATATGGACTTTTTGCACGATACGTAGAGAGCCAGAATTGAAATTTGGTGGTCGCTTATATATAACTATAGACCGATATGGACCTAGTTAGGCATGGTTGTTAACGACCACATACTAGCACAATGTACCAAATTTCAACTGACTCGGATGAAATTTGCTCCTCCAAGAGGCTCCAAAACGAAATCTCGGGATCGGTTTATATGGGGCTATATATGATTATGGACCACTTTTGGCAGGGTTGTTAAATATCATATACGATCACCACGTACCAAATTTCAAGCAGATCGGATGAATTTTGCTTCTCCAAAAGGCACCAGAGGTCAAATCTGGGGATCGGTTTATATGGGAGCTATATATAATTATGGGCTGATAGGAACCAATTCCTGCATGGTTGTTGGATACCATATACGAACATCACGCACCAAATTTCAACCGAATGGGAAGAATTTTGCTCTTCCAAGGGGCTCTGGAGGTCAAATCTGGGGATCGGTTTATATGGGGCCTATATATAATTATGGACCGATTTCGACCAATTTTTGCATGGGAGTTTGAGGCCATATATTAACACCACGTATCAAATTTCAACTGAATCAGATGAATTTTGGTCTTCCAAGAGGCTCCGGAGGTCAAATCTGGTGATCGGTTTATATGGGGGCTAAATATAATTATGGACCGATGTGGACCTATTTTTGCATGGTTATTGGGGACCATATACTAACACCATGTACCAAATTTCAGGGGGATCGGATGAAATTTGCTTCTCTTAGAGGCCTCGCAAGCCAAATCGGGGGATCGGTTTATATGTGGGCTATATATAATTATGGACCGATGTGGACCAATTTTTGCATGGTTGTTAGAGACCATATACTAACACCATGTACCAAATTTCAGGGGGATCGGATGAAATTTGCTTCTCCTAGAGGCCTCGCAAGCCAAATCGGGGGATCGGTTTATATGGGGGCTATATATAATCATGGACCGATGTAGATCAATTTTTGCATGGTTGTTAGAGACCATATACTAACACCATGTACTAAATTTCAGCCAGATCGGGTGAAATTTGCTTCTCTTAGAGGCCTCGCAAGCCAAATTTGGGGGTTCGTTTATATGGGGGCTATACGTAAAAGTGGACCGATATGGCCCATTTGCAATACCGTCCGACCTACATCAATATCAACTACTTGGGCCAAGTTTCAAGTCGATAGCTGGTTTCGTTCGGAAGTTAACGTGATTTCAACAGACGGACGGACGGACATGCTCAGATCGACTCAGAATTTCACCACGACCCAGAATATATATATACTATATGGGGTCTTAGAGCAATATTTCGATGTGTTACAAACGGAATGACAAAGTTAATATACCCCCGATCCTATGGTGGAGGGTATAAAAATCTGGAGGTGGGTTGTTTAGAGAATCTTTGGATTTGGGAACACCCTGTAGAAGTGTAAACTAACACTAGCTTAAGAAATTCAGCCAAATCGATTAAAATTTGTGGCATATGATTGAATATGCGTATAAACCCCTCATATTTGGACACTCTGAAAACCGGAAACTTCCAAAAGTGGACAATTTTGCGCGGTGTTTGATATATTATCCCATAAATGGACACCTCCCAAATATGGGCATAATTTAGTCCACTTCTGAGAGGTTTCGCTGTATATGTTAAAGAATTCAAGTCGAGAGGTAGGTTTATATGAACCCAACTATGAAACAATATTTGTCAAAAAGTGGACAATTTTGCAAGGTGTTTGATATATTATCCCATAAATGGACACCTCCCAAATATGGGAAAATCTAGTCGACCATAGGTGTTCACTTCTGAGCGGTTTCACTGTATATGTTAATGAATTCAAGTCGAGAGGTAGGTTTATATGAACCCAACCATGAAACACCAAAATTCGTAATTTCAGACATGATCAAGAAATCAAAATGATAGAATCGCAATATGATTATATTGAGGTATACTTAGATCTGAACCGATATGAATAATATTGAGAACATAACCAACACTTGTTTCCCACATTCATCAAACTTAAAAAAAAAATCTTACTTTTTTCAATTTGTATGAATATTTCCCATTGCCTATTTTCAGGAGACCTCATAACCAATAAATCATATTTCATTAGTAATAACAAACAAATACCTTAAGGTGTTATTTTAATGATTTAAAATCAATTAAGCAGAAAAAAACATAAATGGCATTCGCACACCAACACCAACGACACAGACACACGTTTTCATATTTTAAGCAAGCATCCCTTAAAAATTGCATTGCAATTGCTTACACGCCTAAGGGGTAGGCAATGCATTATGTTAAATATTTATGCTGTGGTATATGCGGTAATGGAAATTTGCTAGGGTTCTGTGTGGGGTATGTTTATGGGAAAATATGGATATCATGGCACCCAAGGCTATAAATTAATTAACAAATTATGATTGTTGGGTATTTCGATGAAAATATACAAACAGATACTATCGATAATTTAAAATAAATATTTTGAATCCATTATCAAGCTGGGAGAAAAACGTTTTGATGTTTATGGGGAAAAAACCATAAACAAAATTTTATTTAAAACAAATAGAGAAATAATAAACCTATAAATCATTATAGAAAACTGTGATAGCTTTAGATTTTGGCATAAACAGGCAAGAGAGATTTCCCTTTTGCTCATTTCATTGCATTGAAATTTGAATTTTATGTTTTTTTTTAATCCCATCTCATTATTAAAGAGATCCTATGGAATATATACACAATGTTAGATTTGTCAGAATTTGTTCCCAACTATTTTTTAAAATACAATCGCATTCAAATTCTAATGCTATAGTCCTACATAAGATTATTTTTACATATATACCAAGGCCCAAGGCAAGTTCTTAGGAATAGCCTTAAACCTTAAAAAATTATGGTCATTTTCCGGCCGTGTAGGCCTTAGACAATTTTCTTATTATTTTTAATTTCCTGTGCAGAAACTTTCGTTTCTTCTTTCATTCACATTTAAATCCAAAAATTTTGTAATGTAATTTACGCTGAAGCGATCACAGACAATGATTATATATTTAAGGATAAAAATCAAGAGATTTTCTTTTATTATTATTTTTCATTTTATTCTACAAAGGAAATGTCAAAACATTATGTTGGTTTTTTGTGTTTTTGTTTGGAGTGGGAAATAAGATAAACATATTTTTAATTAATTTTTTTTATTCTGATTTTCTCTTTCCCTTTCTATTTACAACTAAACTACAAATTAGCGATTCTTGTTAATGTTGGTAAAATTCTACTATAGAATTTCCCAAGGTATGATGTTCTATTTTAGATTTTCCCATTTCAATTCTACAGTATTCTTGTTTTCTGTACTTGTGAATTTCCTTATTTCTTGTTTTGAGATTCATTAAAAATTCCTTTTAATGTTGCAATCGAAATTGATGTTATGGAAAATTGCAAAAATCTCTACCGAAATGTATGGGTGGTAATGGCATTAAGTTGTTATTGCATTCTGACCATACCTAAAATTTTCATATTAGGGAAGAGAGAGAGGCGAGATCCACTTCCTTTGCTTGCGAAATGTTTGTTGTTTGATGATATGAAACCAAAACACAATCAATTCAAATGGAAATGTTAACACTAAAATGTCGGTTAATGTGTTCCAGAAAACAGTAGTGGTGAAAATATTAGGAACAGTTCAAATTCTCAGTTTCATAGAACATACTCGTATAAATATGACGAAAGTTAGGCAGAACCAAATCATAGGCACTTTCCGGAAAAAATATCATACGAGATTTATGAAAAAACAGTTCCCATTGCAGTGAGAATCATTGTTTGACACCTTACCGTTTTAGACTGCAAGAAATTGGGAGTTTAGACCCTTTTAAGACATGTGATAAAAGCAGCGATAGCTTCGTAGCACCTTAGGGGTATACTTTTTAACTTCTTCACAAATTAAACAAAAAACTTCTCCCAGAGACTGCCGTTACCAGGTTGACATATTAAGGGAAAAACAATACATCATCAGTACACAAAATATGGTCCTTCGAGTAGGAATACAAAAGTCGCAAATCGAGTTAAAAAAATCTAAGTCGACTTTTTGTAAGCACGAAAGCAATGAAAATCCAAAATCAATAATATAGTACAGTGTGTCTGATATGTAATGAAACCAAGAAAAGCGATTTTTTTCTAATTGACTACCTTTGGTACAAATTATGGTCGATAAAGCCATCACACGTTGCACAAAAGTAACACTGCAGTATTTTAGTCCATTCTCGGCGAAGCTCCGTCTTGATGTCATCGACACTTTAGTATTTTTAATGACAACTTTACTCTACGAAATGAGCCAAGCGTAAAAGTTTAACAGATTGGGATCTTGGTGGTCTTTGTTCGAAAGACGCGAAGCGATGATCCCCCTTTTTAATGTATTGGTTGACGCCTGCTGAATAATGCTGAAATGTCCCTAGACTGCGGCCGAATTTTTTGTCTGCCCAAGGCTTCAATATTAACATTAGGACATTTTGCCAATAATATGCGGCACATCGATGAATACGAGCGGCGAGCAGCCATAGGCTGTTACGGCGGATGGCCACATCATTGTTATCGGCGGAACTTGAGCTCTGATGGCCAATCGTAGGTTTGAAATTTCCGCTGACCCCTTTGGCAAGTAAACCTGATAAATTTGTTTGTTCACAAACTCCTCAATTTCGTATGGCTTCTCGTTGAGGAAAACTAAATGCTTTACTGCAAGCTCATTTTTCAATACAAATTGTATCCATTCGATATGTTCTGCTTAAGGATTCAGATTAAAGATTCAACTACTGCTGAGTGGATTTCGATCAAATCAGACCTTCACTCCTACACACAAAAAAATTTCACGAAAAATTTTTCCAATTAAACTTTTAATTGAGTTTTAAAAAATATTCAATTAAAAATTTAATTGATTCAACAAATTTTTTAATTGAAACAAAAATCAATCACAAAAATAATAGTATCAATTAATTTTTTAATTGGATCAATTAACTTTTTAATTGACCTTCAATTAATTTTTTAATTGATACTATCATTTCTGTGATTGAAGACATTTCAATTAAAAATTAATTGGATCAATTAATTTCGTGATTGAATCAGAATTTTTTTTTTTGTGTGTAGGATGATTTCTGGTATTGTTACTATTGTTTGTACTTGTGAATATATCAGTGTTAGGTGTGTTAGGAGGCTACATATATGCCACTTTTTCCATGTTTTTACCTAAATTAAGCTAGGAACTTGGTCAAACTCTGCCAAGATAATATTCTGGAATTTGACGGGGAACATTATGTTTTCAATAAATCAAAATATGGTCCTTCGAGCTGATCCATTTATACAAAATATTTTCGTTTCCTCCAATTATTCCCATAGATTGTCTTAGACAGCCTACTCTACATCTCCTGTTAGCCACTACTGTTCTAAAATTCACAAACCATAACCATTGTGAGGTAAGACCTTCAATAAGTAAATCTAGAAGAGGTGGTTCGAAACGGACAGTAAAGCTGGCTGTTGTATTTAAAATGTGTTGGAAATTGCATCCAATAATAATGAATAATTGAAAATCCAATCAAACACCTCGAAATGAAAGACCAAGAGCATCCGCACTAACATCATTGAAACATTATCCGGGAGGCAGACACTTAATATGAGAAGGCTCAAACTCTGACAATAGCGCTGGGCATAACAGTAAAGGACAACGCATCTCCAATATACAACATAATATGCCTGCTCTCACCTGCTTACCCAGCTACCTATGAATTGACTTCAATCACCCACCTATCATCATCCTGGATCCCGGGCTATGAACATTGACTGGAAGTTTTGGTTTTATAAGCAAAAGGCAATAACAGTTTGGCAATGATAGCAATTGATGTAACAATGATAATGAAACTGAACTGATGACGAACTGAAACCATCGAACATGGATGTGGAAAGCTAACCGGGGGAAGAGTTGTTGTTGTTGTTGTTGGTGGAGATGCATACAAAATCAGATTGCAAAAGGACTTCCCATCACTTGCAAATAGACCAAGAGTCATAGTAGTAGGAGTAAATGCAATCAAAACAACACATCCATGTCATATGCCATTAGAGCGATGTGCTACGAATGGCTGTGTGTCAGTTTGTATATGTTTGGGGCCTTTGGAAAATGTGAATGGATGTATGGACCAAAAGCGCGAACTGATGATGTTTAATACAGATGACACCCTGGGGACATCAGCAACAACAACAACAACATTGTTGAACGGCTCGAAGGCCAGTCAGTTAGACGGTCGATAGGAAACATTAGGTAATGTTAGTTGGCAAAATTTCAGCAGTCATGTCATCAATGAATATGGAAGAAAGATCCACTTGATGAGATTGAAGTCACGAATTTGGCCATCTAATACTGTGGACGATGTTGCTGGTTGGAGTACCTGAGGTGGTATACTAGTCCGCTTCCTGTTATTTTGCAATGTTATTGGTGTTGTTGGCAATATGCATTAATTGCCGGTTAAATTGACTTTGAAATTTTCAGTTGTTCCATCTTCTCTCTCCACATACCCCAAAGTTATCTTCTACAAGAGGAGTGTTGTAAAATTGTGGTCATTTGTGGAGGGAGGAGCTATGTGTTTGTCTAACCAACAAAGGTCAGTGGGAAAAATCAAAGTTTAAATATTCAAAAAGCCAAAGTGTAAACATTCGAGGGACAAACAATCAAACAAACCAGACACTATGAGAATAAGACCCTCAGGAGATGGGCTATTGAAAAGGACTTTGGAATGGACGAAGAGTTTAATTTTAGAAAATAGACAAACAATTTGATTGTTTACTTAAGAATAACAAGGAATTTGATCTTGTAAATACCACAAGACACCAATAAACCTCAAGTGGACAAAGGGAAAATAAACAGAAGGCATTTGAAGGAGGTTTGAGAGGACAAAGGGCTTGAGATTGGGTAATAAACACTTGTTGTGCACTAATATTGATGTAATAATTGAATAATATCTATAACTGATCAATTTAATTGATGTTAAATCGATAAATCCTCGAGGAAATAAAGAGAATAGTTACATTGGCAAAAAGGTTTCCTAATATTAACGAATTTGTCATTAAAATTGGCAAATAAAATAATATCGTAAATAAATTGAAACTTTTCACTAGTTTTTTTGAATATTGTCATTGTGCTAATGCACATTTTTCATTATTTCGTTGCGTAAAGTTTCAGGAAATTTGTTTTTCTTTTAAACTGCGAAAAGTATTGTCGGGAACACAAGGATTTCTTGTCCTTAAAGTAGGATTGCATATTGTGGTTAGAAGAAACATTTCTCTGATACAATGAATTTCCCCTAGACCAAAAGTCAATATACTTTAAAGTGAAGGCATTTTGTTCGTAGATAAAGGAGATTTGACTTAAAAATTGGTTGGTAGGTTAGGTATAGTAGCATACCACCATATAGGCTCACCTAGACTATTCAGTCCATTGTGGTAGCACATATCGTGAACTTCTCCCCTGCCAATGAACTTCTCTCTTGTCAATGATTTTATGTTTAGTTTAATGACAAGGGATCTCCTTTTTATGCTTTTTATTACTGAACCCACTTACAGAAGCAGATGTAACACTCTTGGCCCGATTTCTTATAAACGAATTTGAACAGCTCCTCAGACTACTAAGAAATGTAGCAAATAAGCTGAAAATTGAGGCCTTTAGGTCTCATCCGCACTACGTTCGATTTCTTACATAATCGATACTTTAGTGGATTTCATATGAGTTGAATAAAGAACTGCTCAGCCATCTCATTGTTACATTTGCAACTCTTTATCCCCGTTTTCGGATTTAGGGACACAGTAATAAATATGTATGCCTAAATTGAATCTTTACACAATAATATGAAGACCAAAATCAAATATTATTTCCTCATCAGATTTGGAACCATCTGCGTAGAATTTTAGGAATCATAGCTATCACGAGTCTGTATACTTCAATTTTCCTAATTGGAAGTCAATGTCTCAAATCTACATAAGCGTAGGAAGACCTCTGGGGAGGGGGCTTAGACCCCCCAGAAAAAATTTGCCCCCCCCCCAAGAATTTGAAAACCTATTTACGATTTTACCGCACAAAGTTCCCCTAAAGACCTTCATGCACAATCGAATTACTTGGGTTGTGGTAACAGTTGCCGATGACAATGTTTGAAGTCTGATATTTATGAAATAGAGCTGTGATTGAACTTATGGTTTAGTTAAATAACTAACAGCCTGTTTCTGTATGTCGAACGAGTTCAATCGATCGACTGAAATGCGTAGAAACAGCTGTTTTTTTGGTTATAAATTCAGCTGTTTGTTTCCATTTTAGTCGATCGACAGAGCTCATTCGACATACAGAAACAGGCTGTAAAGCTCCTTTATTATATTGTTTAGTCTGGTTTAGTCATCTTAATTAAAAAATAGTAATTGGTATTAAAACTATTCTTTCATAAATTAATATCTTAATAATGCTGCAAAAAAGCGTCGCCAAAAAAGAAGTGAAAATGTTCTTTTTGGGTCCAGAAGTGGTGCAAAATTGGCGGAGAAGCGATGAATGTAATAGGAACTCGTCATAGAACGAATGTCCACCGTTTCAACAGCCGTTGCAATAAATTTGCATCAATTCTTACGGTGTGATCCGAATTCAGAGTTTTGGATGTGAATTAATATATTTTCCCAAATAAATAATTTTTATTTATTCGTTTTTTATTTGATTTTTGGTCGACCTTTTGTTAGAATTATATAAATATTTATAAAGACCTCGAGCTTCAAGAAACATTAACTTATAATAATTTTTATATTTTTTATGATTTTTAATGCATTTTAACGCTTGTTTGAATATTTTCAAAAATTATCGATTTTTCTATAATGGATTAAATTTTTGTGGCAAAATTTGAATAATTTTTACCATTTTATTTATTCTTACTCTTTTTTTAAACTATTTGAAAAAAGAAAACAAAAATTACCCATTAAAATATGAAAAAGCTGAAGTAAAAAACTTCCTGTGTAGTTAATATAATTAACTTCTTTGTGAGGACATTTTTGGAAGTGCTTTTAAAGTTGTGCCTTTAAAACAAATCCCAATTTTTTTTGCTGGGAAAAGTGTGGAACTACTTTTAGTTGCTTTATTATATATTATTTTGATGTCTATTTTTTTATTCTTTTTTATGAAATAAAACAATAATTGAACCTATAAGTTCAGTCTATAAATTTTTAGCTAGGGGGGGCTATAGCCCCCCCTATGAAAATTGTCTAGCTACGCTAATGCAAATCTATCGTAGAGCCGCACAGTACACGTGCACTTTTGACAACTATAGCGATATCTATGTTTACACATTAAAACCTTCTCTTTGATATTCCCAAACTTCCCAAGATCCACTAGATCTTGGGTACTTCAATCTATCCTATATCACCAGTAGAAGACTCAATTTTGCTTTTGTCATAGCTTTAAATGGCTCATTTTCAGGAATTAATTTGTAGTTTCTTTTTCGCAACTAAAAACGAGAATATACATATTTCATATCTTCTGTATTCTAGCGAAAAAAAATGAACAAAGTGCGAAAACACTGAAAATCCACAAGAGAAACAGGCATCGTTATTAATACTCGTGTCAAAATATGAACAATTAAGATTGCAGACATGAGATAATCAAAACGAAGAACACAATGACAATCGGATTCGACGTAAAGACGTAAAGAAAAGCAAAAGTGTTAAATTAACGATGCCGTTTTTATGAAAGAACAAATGCTGGACAAACTCTATCGAAAATCATCAGAACTCTTAAAAGTCACCGAGTAAAGAATATTGGCGGTCAGCTATTGAAGGTTACGCTTGAAATATATTTTCTTCATTTGGTTCATTGGAGAACAGTAGTCTGAAATTTTTAATATCTTCTTAGAATGGTCTCCGATACAAAATCAACCAGAATCGGTTCTTTTAACTAAACCGTCTTTTAACAAACACTTCAAGAGATTGAAAATGTGATAAGATAGGCCTTAATATCAAGGGTTGACTTTGTTCTTTGGCTACTTATGTTTTCTCAGATTTTATGGCGTTACACTATGACCATGTAAAACATAGCTACTGTGGTTAGCCGTTTGACCACTCCTTGGTTGTTATCATTCATATCAGGAAAAAAGAGGATTTTATGATCTCCATCAATTTTGCTTCATTTGTATTGGAATTCAATTAAATATTCCATTGAAATCTAAGATAAAAATATAAAAACCAATGGAGAAAATGGAACAGGCATTGCCTACAGGCCTATAGTATATTTAAGAAATACTACAAAAAATCTTGGACAATATTTAAATTCAAAAATTGATTAAAGCCACAAAAATTGCATTAAATAAAAATTCTTTGACAAGTCCTCATACGAGCGCATTATATGAACTTGGTGAGAATATAATCTATAATCAAAGAAGAATAAATAAGACATCGTGCATCAAACCAATTGGTCCAGACTCAGTCCAAATCAAAATCATTGACTATGGGGTGAGTAAACTAACTTGGTTGTCCAAGTTGATTTAGCGATTTTCGTTCTACTATTTTCCGCCTGCATAAGTACACACAAAAAAATTTCACCAAAAATTTTTCCAATTAAAATTTTAATTGAGTTTTAAAAAATATTCAATTAAAAATTTAACTGATTCAACAAATTTTTTTAATTGAAACAAAAATCAATCACAAAAATAATAGTATCAATTAATTTTTTAATTGGATCAATTAACTTTTTAATTGACCTTCAATTAACTTTTTAATTGACCTTCAATTAATTTTTTAATTGATACTATCATTTCGGTGATTGAAGACATTTCAATTAAAAATTAATTGGATCAATTAATTTCGCGATTGAATCAGAAATTTTTTTTGTGTGTACGCAGGCTCCCCTATCGTGATAATTACCCCTTGTATCTCCACTTGGCATTCAGTCGTGGTCAGTGGCATGATATTGTTTCTCACAGAACCATTGACAATGAAGGTCTATTCCTCTCACCGGCATTCCTTTCTCTGTCCTGTCTTTGAACAGAGTTGAAGGGTAATCTGGTAAGACCATTCCTACTGGCGAGTTTAGTCTCTTGGAGAGCGGCAATGAGAATATACTTTTTGGCCATGAAATTTGTGATTTAAGCAATCTTCCCTATCAACCCCTTAAAATTTTAACGAAGGATCAAGAGGCCATTCAATGCTAGGGGGCTATCGCACTCTGCCCACTTGGCTGTGCAAGGAAATGTCAACTATTGTCGTCGTGTGGTGACTATTGTCAGTGGATGGGGATAAAGGGTGATACGGTCAAAATTTGGTCAAGGGAAAACGCGTGTAAATCGGTGAAATCGTTTATTTAAAAAATCAAATTAAATTTCTTTTTCAAGTTCAATTAGTATAAAATTCAGGAAAAATATTCAGTTAGGCTTTCGCTTTTCCAAATCCGAATTGCCGATCCTCACGCTTGACACCTGCCATCAGATTTTGTACAGCCACCTTGTCCACCTTCTTCGCCGCAGAAAGCCAGTTTGCCTTGAACTGCTGCTCGTCCTTAGCAATTTTTTGGTCTTCTTTAGGTTCCGCTTGACAATAGCCCAGTATTTCTCAATTGGGCGGAGTTCTGGCGTGTTGGGAGGGTTCTTGTCCTTGGGAACCACTCCATGGCCTGTTTACCGTAATGGCAAGATGCCAAATCCGGCCAAAACAGTACGGAACAACCGTGTTTCTTCAGGAAAGGCAGCAGACGTTTATTCAAACACTCTTTCACGTAAATTTCTTGGTTGACAGTCCCGGAAGCTATGAAAATGCTGCTTTTCAAGCCACAGGTACAGATGGCTTGCCAAACCAGATATTCCTTTGCGAACTTTGACAGTTTTATGTGCTTGAAAATATCTGCTACTTGTCCCCTTCCTTTTGCCGTATAAAACTCCTGTCCCGGAAGCTGCTTGTAGTCGGCTTTGACGTAGGTTTCGTCGTCCATTACCATGCAGTCAAACTTCGTCAGCATCGTCGTGTACAGCCTCCGGGATCGCGCTTTGGCCGTCGTATTTTGTTTATCATCGCAATTTGGAGTCACTACCTTCTTGTAAGTCGATAGTCCGGCTCGTTTTTTGGCTCGATGTACGGTTGTAGACGATACACCCAGCTTATTTGCGGCATCTCGGAGAGAGAGGTTAGGGTTTCGCTTGAAACTACCGGCAACTCTCTTTGTCGTCTCAGCGGCTTCCGGTTTTCGATTTCCCCCCGATCCAGACTTCCTGGCTGTCGACAAACGTTCCCCAAACACTTTAATTACATTTGTAACGGTTGATTTGGCAACTTTTAGCGATTTTTCCAGCTTTGCGTGCGAGTAGCTCGGATTTTCGCGATGCGCGAGCAAAATTTTGATTCCCTGCTCTTCTTGCTTGGACGGCATTTTGACAACTGAAGAGTGAATTCCAAAATCAAAATAGGAGCAACATTCTACACACACACGCCTTCAAAATGAGGGGTGTTCAAGTTTATATTGACCAAATTTTGACCGTATCACCCTTTAGCTGAGATTGTTGGGTTAATCGACAGCAGGTTCCAACGAAACAAGAGGTGTATTGGTCTGAATTTCTGAAGCCTGAGAACTTCAGGTATGTCGAGGGCTTACAGACAGAGTACAGAAACTCGCTGCCTTGGTGAATTTCTTTCTGCTCGCCCGACATTATTCTGGACCTATATCTGACCCTGGACCAAATGTACAAATTTGCACTAATGGGGTTGAGTGTATTGAGTAGGGGAGTATTGCTGGGTGATGTAGAATTTGCAGTCAGAATTTGAGAGGGTATAGCTATTGTGACTACAGGTGGGGGCACCAGGGGAGCTGGCGTACATAGTTTGGACACTTGACAGCATGAGTATATTATCGTACTTTCCTGTGTCCCGAGCAACGCAAGTGTACTCATTTGTGACATTCGCTACACATTGCAGAGTAACCTCCGCGCGTAACTGGTCGCCAACAAACTGGACACACGTACTTAACTAGTCCTGCATAGCTTTCAATGTCGCCGGTATAAAGGAAGAGGATTTTGAGCGTAATGGCCGGCAGACTCTGCACAGGAACGAATAAGGGAAGGGATGGAGATTTGGTTTTGGGATAGAGAATAGAAGTGTGTTAGGGTAGACATACATACTTGTACTCAGTAATGCTGGTGACATTTCTGGGGGTTTTCAAAGCTTCTCACTGCGATGTGGAACGCCGTTCGGACTCGGCTATAAAAATGAGGTCCCTTGGCGTTGAGCTAAACATGGAATCGGGCAGCACTCAGTGATAAGAGATAAGTTCACCAATGTGATATCACAATGAACTGAATAGTCTAAGTGAGCCTGATACATCGGGCTGCCACCTAACCTAACCTAACCTAACCTAACCTACATACCTGTATTCCCGTGTGGTTCTTACAGTCCATGGACAAGGAGGGACTCATTGTGTCGACACCGGTATGTAGAACCGACTACAGATTTCCTTGCATCTGTCCATGTTCCCTGGCCCGGGGTAATGCTGAACCATTGGAGGATTGAATTTTGGTCCAACAGTCGAAATATGATATCGACATAAATATCCACCACGTATATGTCCAGTCCAATAATCTTTTTTTCTCCACAATAATAAACTCTTGTATGATGGTTACTCACAGTAGTGGCGATATTAGGCTAACCCATTGGATATTATGTTCACATGGGATCAACAGCTTGTTCTTCTATTCGTAAGCATATGGTTATCAAATATTTTATATATTCGTTCAGCAGAAACTGCTCTAAGAATTCGATATCGATGCTTATTTTGTGGGCAGCTCCTATGATGTCAATATATTCACACTCGAAGAAAATAATAATTTCCTCCGGAACGAAATTTTAGACAAACGAAATTCCTCTGTCGTATTAAGTATTTTCGTTTAGAGCCAATTAATCCGAATTTATGGCAAGCGGTTCAGCGATTGTCTCTAAAATTTTTAATCTACTTTAAAGAAAATGTTTTAGTGTCAAAAGAAAATTTTGCTTGTCTAAAATTTAGTTCAACAGAAAAGAAAACTTATCTTGTGCTTATATCAGTGCAGATGCAGCTGTCGTCTTGGGATGTGTAAAAGGTATTTTATCCTAAAATAAATAATTATAATTCCTTCTTCCTCCTTAGAAATCCACAATATTTTAAATTGACTGTAATTCCAACTCAATTGAATTTTTAGTAAAAAAAAATAAACAAAAAAATACACAATCTGTTCTTCTTCATTAGATAATGACTTTGCTTTCATAAAGCTTCAAGGATCTCTTCGCCTTCAACGTCCTCGATGTCATTCGCCTATCATCCCCCTATTCATTTCTAGGGCAAATGTCTAGTGCCAGCAGTCAAATGCTTATCAATAGGCCAAAATCATTTGACATTTTGGAGGATATGCAGGGATTTGTATGTCCTTTTAGTTGTCTTTTTTGAATTTCGTTTAGCTTTCTTCTCTCTGCCCACCCTCTTTGTATTTTTGGTCCTTTCAATTCGTTTATTTAAATTGTATTCTATATCTTATTATCAATGGTATCTATTTAGATTTGTTTTGAATTCCAATTTCGAATTTGTTGTTGTTTTTTGGGGGGTTTCGAAAGCTAAATCAGAAGATGGGGATAATTTTTCAATTTCAATGATACTTGAGTTTGTAAGCAATTTGTTATTCAGTTAGGATATCATAGGGAAATCTGCTTTGTTTATCAATGATTATCATTCCATTTTGTTGCCTTGTAAATTCTGGTGGATAATTCTTAGGACATTGGTGGTCTACTTACACGCAGAGAAGAAACATGATTGTCACAATCATATTCGAAGAGCAAAATAATATGATAGCAGCTATTTTTGCGGCGACCATGTAACATTTTAACCTGCAACCATGTTGGCTCAGTGAACATGGTTCTAAGAAAAATACAATTGTCCTCATCTAAAATGTTATTATATTGATAAAAAGAATTTTGTTTCCATTAAAAGACAATGGTCACGATTTAAAATGTTTTGGTATTCATTCAAAATGTTTTTCTTCCAGTTAAAAGAACATGGTCACAACCTAAAATGTTTTGATCTTTATGAAAAAACTTTTTTCGTCGTCGAAAAAAGGACGCCACTTGAGAAAAGAAAACACAAAATTAACTTTATTTATTTGTTTTTATTTATTTATAAACTAATTTATTGTTTATTTGTATTTATAATGCCGTTCAAGCAAACATCATATATTTTTACACACTCTATTTTATTTCAATTTCAACAATAAGTAATTATTCCATATTTACATCGTGCCCATCAAATGTACAAACGCAGGCATCATGTAACTGCAAATAAAAATAAATGATCCATATAGCCAAATGCAGAACAAAAAACAGGTACATTTTTCAATTACACTTTCCTTTTTTGTGTTCACATAAAACCACGTGCCACTTCTGAGTAAATAAATTAACACAATAGTTCCGTATTCTCCGTCCATTCAAAGCAACAATCAAAACACGACTGACGCGCAAAATGAAAATCGTGTGTACCTGCTCAATGTTTTTATAAAATTCTTGTCGCTGCAAAAAATTAAAAAAATTAAATGGTCACGAAAACAATGTACATGGTCTTTATGGTCATGTAATGGTTGTAGACATGTCTATACGTAAACTATAAAAATACTTTTTTCTCTGCAAAAAAGTAAAAAAAATTGAATGGTCAGGTACATGATTTTCCCGACCATATAATGGTCTCAAATTCTATCATTTAAATAATAGAACATGTTTGCGACATTTGAGAACCATTTAAATGCTTATTGCCAACATATATTTTTCTCCGCTCGAAAATTATTTTTACAAAGACAAAATACATGGTTTTCGCGACCATTACATACTCTAATTAAGCATTAAATGGATGCGGCAACCATGTCCAAACATGTTTTTTCTGTGCGTGTAGAATTCATATCAATTTCCACAGAGGTTACTAAGAGTAGAGACAATATCGGTTTTACACTGGAGAATTTAATTTTTTACTTTTTCGTGAACTTTGTTTCATCTTAGGAAAGTAACCGGATTGAGGATTGAAGAGCAAAATCGCTCTTCTTAAAAAATGTTTTACATCCAACTACGGAATTTTCTCATTTAGTTTGTGAATTATCGAATTATTGATCTGATACTCCATACTATATATTATTGATGTCAGTCCGTCCGTTCATTGAAATTATGTCAAATTGTCTGGAATCTGGAAAATTTGAGCATATTGAATATGTTTTTTTATATGTGACCATAACCTTTAAAGGCCTAATTTAACTTGCTTTACTGCATATATTGTAAGTGTAAGTGGAAAAACGAAAATTATACTCCTGTCTTGGTTTCAAGCTTTTGTTTTTTGTAGAATTTATTTTATTGACTTGTCTCTTTTTTATTATTATTTTTTCAATGATTTTTTTCAACATTGTTGGCAAATCCTTGTCCACAAATACCTCAACGGCGATTATCACTTAATTACCACTGCATGTTGTTTATTGGAAGAAATTTTGTAAATTATGATGCAAACAATGTTGTAAATATCCTCTATACAAATCGAAAAACACATACAGACACACATAGACCCCTTTTTTATATAGAGACTTATTAATGAAGTAATTTCTTTTAATTACCAACCCTAAAGGTATGCTATAATAAAAATATTATTTATTAGTTATGAGCATATTTTGCAACAAATACCACATGTTATATGGGTTTTAAACATGATATGCAACATAAACGAGGAATACTAGAATTCAACATAGTTGGTAGTGGTAAATGGAAGATAAAGCAAGGACGATCCAATGGTATCAAGGATTAACAGGACACGAAAACTGCAAGACAACTATCACACTGATGAATCAGGTGAAAATGATTTCCTTTCTCGGTTTGTGTGTTGCAAAAACTCCATAGACCCCCGGTATGCGAAATTTCTTAATGGAATTTCATTATTAAGTAGCCAACGTTTGTTTATTCTATGCTTCTGTTTACCGTTAAGATTGTTAATGTGGCCAACACGCCTCATAAACTTGTTAACACAAAAGACAAATACTAATAAAATTTCATCAATAATCAACCAAGGCCAAAAATCAACAAATACACCACACATATAGGACTGTAGACCATAGAGCTAGCAGCCTAACATGCTTAACTGCATACATTGTAAGTGTAAGTGGAAAAACGAAAATTATCCTCCTTGGTCTTTGGCCGGGGGTAGACTTTCATTAAAGTCATAAAAAAAGAGTAGTCCAGACGGACAAACTCACGGCTGGATGGATTCATCACCAAAACAGACATACATTTTTGTTAATTCGGACCGATTGCCAGCCAGCATCCTTAAGTGATATAATGACCGGTCAATGCTGTAATATTTGCCAAAGGTATAGAAAAAGGAGTTCTGGGGCATCAGAAGGACATCTACGAAGAAATAATAATGAAATGTGTGATACACAAACTCACACGCATACTCACAAACACAAAGGCTAATTATGACTTGTGTAAATACAATACAATCACATCAACAGAATTCGGAACCGGAACAACAAGACCTATAACACATTCAAAGAATCCTCATTATGCACATGTGTGTATTTGTAGTCTATACCAAACTGTGTATGTGTGTAATATGAACTCAGTCACGGGATAGATATTAAGATGCTGTAAGTAAGCGATACACTAAAGTACAACTGTAATTATACCCTATTGTATAGAAAGAAAGGTCGGCATGGTCATTTCATTGTGAAGTTTGTAACGAAGGACAAAGAATAACTGGTTGTTACTTTCATTATTTAAGGATACAATTTAATGTATATATAATTTTCCGGTGAAACCGTCGTATATAGTGTTTAGTTAATGCACTGAGGAGCCTCCCAATTGTTTCTAGACCGAGGAACTTTCGGGGTTCAAATGGGAAGTGTCCAGACTAATACGGCATTTGGTCAATGTTGTTTAGTAAGGCATATAACAGGTGAAATTTCCCATGGTTCTGTGCCCTCACTGTGCTACCAATTATGGGAGTTGAGATGATTAAACTTGCTGGTTTTAGTTGGGCCACAAACTAAAATGGGAAGGGTCCAGAGTATTCCGGCATTTAATCGAGCTGGTATATAACGTCAAGTATACCATGAGGCCATTTGGCCCATGGGGCACAAATTGTCGGAATTGAGATGGTTCCACTATCTACCTTTGTAATGGACACTGCAGCATCCCAGCAAAAATGTTCTCCCAAAGATGTTCTTTATTTTAACTGGACAGGAAGTTCAATTGAGTCAATTTTTTATAACTCGCAGTTCTCACATTTTAATGGGAAATTTAAATGTTTTTGTGTCAAATAGGGTAAAAACAGATTAAAAATTAATAAAAGGATATACCTTGACCCATTCTCGGACATGATAATTAGGGTGAACCTCGTTAACCTGCTCACCTGTTCGGTGACATGGGTTGTGAGGAGATGTTTGAAAGTATATCGATTATTTCAAACTATGGATTTCTTAAAATTGTGTGATTCATAAAATTTCCAGAATTTTCGTTAAGTGAAGTTTTGAAGTCTCAACACTGAAAGAACAGTGTTCTTTTGTGAGAAACGAAATTTAAGCAAAACGAGGTTTTCATTTGACGGAAAAAGGGGATCCCTTACAACAATCTCAACCAAAAAAAAAACGGCATGCTTACCCTGGCTATGTCTCAAGATCGACGATAAAGCCAAATAATTGCGGAAAGAATGCGATGTATTTGATGGGACCAGCTGGGAGTGATGTATTATGACCTGCCGCAACCGAGTGAAACGATCACAGGAACTTTGTGTTGAACTCAATTAATGTGTTTCAGCCGAGATAAAAGGCCATGATTTTTGAAAAGACACGACATTTTGAAGTACGATAACGCTTGGCACTATGTGGCAAAACCCCTAAAAACATATTTGGTAACATTCAAATGGGAAGTCCTACTCCACCCGCCGTATAGCCGTGGCATTGCTCCTTCTGATTACCTATCGTTTCGATTGATGACGCACGACCTAGCTCATTAGCATTTTCTTATGAGGAAGCCAAAAATTGGTTGGATTCGCAGATTGAGTTAAAAAACGAGTCTGGTTTTCGTCGCGGTGTCCATATGTTGCCAGATAGATGGGAAGAAGTAGTAGCTATTGATGGATTTTTTTTAGAAAAAATTCTTCAATATTAAAAATAATATCGTCATTTCTCGCTCTCTATAATAGCAATAAGTATTTGAACAAAGGGCCATCGTTTGCCGTAAAATCCTATTTGGAAACACTTAAATCGGAAGTTTTACCCACACTCGATATAGTTCAGATATTGCTTCTTCCGATTACCACTTGTAGGTGAAAATTGGTTCGCGGATTAAGTCAAAATAAGAGCCGGTGAGAAAAGTAGTGGCTAGCAATGCACAATTTCGTTATAATGTTTAATAATTTTTCGAATAAATTCTCAAAGATTTTGTTTAATAATTTCTCAAATTTTTGAAAAAAATCCTATAGTTTAATTAGTGCTCCCAATAATAATAAGCATTTCCAAAACGTCCATATCTATTTTGTTTGGGAAGCATATATGACTTCAACAGACGGACTTCTTTTAATTGACTCAGACTAATTTTTTGATACAAACGGAAGGACAAAACTAGTATGTCCTCTATATATTGTGAATTATAATGTAAATTATTTTCAAAAACTAATAACAAGTCCTATCCCCCTGTCAGATCTTTACTAAAAGCAATGGATATGTCCACTCACCAGTGCTGCAACTTGTATATCTAGGCGTGTATAGATTGGAATCTGGCAGTTTTAATTTTCCAATAACATAATTAATCGAAACCTCCTTCTCGTTTATCAAAAAAATCTTATACGATTCCTATACTAGGGATTAAAAGATATCTACTTTTAAATTCTAAGTAGGGCACAGCTACATATTCGTTCTATACCCATTGCAAGTCATTTTCAGTTGCTATTTTTCTTTGGTTGCGTTAATTTTTCCTATCTTTGGAAACTTAACGACTACAATGTGTTTTCACTTTAGCAATGATATGATGATATTCGAATAGACTCAAATTCATGCCAAAGCAAATAAGGCTACTTTTACATTTTCACAAATACAATCACAGGTTTACACACATGTCTAAGTATGGAGTTTATTATATTTGTATTTAAGGGCAGGCAAGTGTCCATTTTGCCGGCTGGCTGGGAGGCAAGATGATTGCCTTTGTCCATGTTTATGAAGCATCACAAAATGATACGAAAATGTTTCGTCATAAACTTCAATAATCGTAAATATAGATTTTGGGTTTTAAGGAAAAACACAAAATTAATAGTGGCCACCAACACACACACACACACATGCACTTACACAACCCAAGGGAGAAATTCTTGGAAAGGTGGCAGAAAATTCACTCAATGCTTTAAGATTATTTTAAGGGGCATTGTATTGGTTTAGTTTGGCTCTATGTGTGTGTATGGGTTGGAGGGGGAAAGGTCCAGTGTAAATGTATGTTGTCCCATAATGTTTGGTTAACATTTTTATGACACTGATAATATTGGTCGTCCTTGGGTCATTTTACAAATATATTTATTTGTTCTCTTTGGCACAATAATACGCAATTTTATAGACTTTTACCGTGGCTTGCACTCGCTGTCATCGTATTTGGTTGGCTAGCGTATCAGTTTTTATTGTCAATATAAATTTTGATCAAAATAAGACACGTAATAAACATCAACATTCATTATGAAAAGCCAAATAGGAAATAAGCGGGAAAGTAGTGTATCTATAAATAGCTCAGGAAATTTCACAAAATATAACGATCGAGAAGGGAATATAAAAATTGTATTTTGCATTGATTTTTCACACAAGACATTATAGCTCAAATAAGGATCTTGGAGGAAAATATTGGGAGATTAGTAGATTGGGATATAGGTATAGGACAATACTGACACTTTATTCATCTCATAGCCTCATTCCATACTGTTTATTTTCAGTATGTATCGTTTGATAGAGTATAAATAACAGATTTTTTTGGGCTTTTAATATGTCAACTTTTGTGTCCACTAAACAGCATTTGCACGAACTCCTTTTCAAAAGGTAACAAAGGAAAGCTTTTGCATTGTAACGTTACTGGTATTGAAAAATGTATTACTACGACAATCCCAAGCAACAAAAATTATATGGTTACCCCGATCATGCCTCAACATCGACGGCCAAATATCCATGGAATGAAGCTTGTGCTGCGTATTTGGTGGGACCAGATGGTACCGTTTGCTGCAACTGGGAGAAGGGATCACAGGAGATTTGTATCGACCACAATTATTCGAAATGGGCCGAATATTGCGCGATCAAAGGCCACACAGCAATGTAATTTTTCAGCACTATAACGCTGAATTAGAAGGAAACCAAAAATTACGTCGATTCGCGAATTGAGTCAAGCAAAGTATCGCTGTTTCGTCGCGGTATCCGTATGCTGCTTGAATGATAGGAAAATGTAGTGGTCGATGGACAGTAGTTCGTTTGTCAGTCTGTTACAATTTATCAAATATTAAAAAAATCCTGCATTTTTAATCTGAAGTTGGGGAAACCGAATGTGAAATAAAATCTCTTGACTTTCATTTTTTTCTAAAGGTCATAGATGGAAATGCGACTTCCATGAATCCCTTTTTATACCCTCTACCATAGGATGGGGGTATATTAACTTTGTCATTCCGTTTGTAACACATCGAAATATTGCTCTAAGACCCCATAAAGTATATATATTCTGGGTCGTGGTGAAATTCTGAGACGATCTGAGCATGTCCGTCCGTCCGTCTGTTGAAGTCACGCTAACTTCCGAACGAAACAAGCTATCGACTTGAAACTTGGCGCAAGTAGTTGTTATTGATGTAGGTCAGATAGTATTGCAAATGGGCTATATTGGTCCACTTTTACGTATAGCCCCCATATAAACGGAACTACAAATTTGGCTTGCCGAGCCTCTAAAAGAAGCAAATTTCATCCGATCCGACTGAAATTTTGTATATGGTGTTAGTATATGGTCTCAAACAACCATGCAAAAATTGGTCCACATCGGTCCATAATTATATATAGCCCCCATATAAACCGATCCCCCGATTTGGCTTGCCGAGCCTCTAAAAGAAGCAAATTTCATCCGATCCGACTGAAATTTTGTACATGGTGTTAGTATATAGTCTCTAACAACCATGCAAAAATTGGTCCACATCGGTCCATAATTATATATAGCCCCCATATAAACCGATCCCTCGATTTGACCTCCGGAGCTTCGTGGAAGAGCAAAATGCAACCGATTCGTTTGAAATTTGGTACGTGGTGTTAATATATGGCCTCAAACACCCCTGCACAAATCGGTCCATAATTATATATAGCCCCCATATAAACCGATCCCCAGATTTAACCTCCGGCCCCTTGGAAGAGCAAAATTCATCCGATTCGGTTGAAATTTTAGTATGTAATATTAGTATATGATATTTAACAACCATGCCAAAAGTGGTCCATATCAGTCCATAATCATATATAGCCCCCATATAAACCTATTCCGAGATTTGGTTTTGGAGCCACTTGGAGGAGAAAATTTCATCCGAGTCAGTTGAAATTTGGTACATTGTGCTAGTATATGGCCGTTAACAACCATGCCTAACAAGGTCCATATCGGTCTATAGTTATGTATAGCCCTCAGATAAATAGATCCCCAATCACACAAAAATTGGTCCATATCAAGTTCGTAATTGTATATAGCCCACATATAAGCGACCCCCATATTTCAATTATGGCTCTCTACGTATCGTGCAAAAAGTCCATATCGATTCGTAATTATTTGTAGACTTACCTATACATGACTTTTTTGTCTAATATATACCACGTATGGACTAACTCACAATACAGGGTACAGAAGATTCGGCCTGGCCGAACTTACGGCCGTATATATTCGTATTCGTAATTATTTGTAGACTTACCTATACATGACTTTTTTGTCTAATATATACCACGTATGGACTAACTCACAATACAGGGTACAGAAGATTCGGCCTGGCCGAACTTACGGCCGTATATACTTGTTTTGAGTTGACTGTTATAAAATATGCAGAAAATCTGCCGGATTGCACCCTAACACAGTTTTGCACTGAACATATCTAAAGGATGAGTTTGTTCTCCGGTGTCCGCAATCGAGTCATCCATCGCGTCGATAGCTTACTCATGCCCAAATTTTCGAACAGGATTGACTGTAACCCACACACAAAGAAGTAATAAGATCACCTCAAACATGTTTCAAAAGCAAAATGTTATTTTGCATGTGGAACATGTTACATGTTATTGTTATTTTCTCGAAAATTTTTGTCGGCAAGCATTTTATGTTTGCTGAGAAAACAAAATTTTTGCGGCAAAATTTTTCCATGCTCACCATCCAGAAACAAAAGGTTTGTCAATATTTCAATATGTTTCTGGCGATCATATTACGTTTCTGAGTGCACGCAACGTTTCATCTATGTTAAGCTCCGGCATTCGCCACTCCACTAATATGAGATTATCAAGGTCCCTCGATCCTTTTTCCAGGCGCCTGGACAAAACTTGTTAGATTTTTGGCGGTAACCATCGCATTACAAGGATTACAAAATCCAGACGCTCTGTGAATTTGGTTTGTGATATACTTTCCAAAATTAAGAATCGACCAACATTGGAATTTTTTAGAATCAGCAAACATACCCTTTTCCACACGCTGTAAAAACAATACGACAGGTCCGATATGCTGAAATTTCGCCATTAGTGGGATGTTCTACAAGATATTACGTTTATCCTTCTATACTGTACCAGACGATGAGGCTTAGTACTGTTTAATACTTTATGAGACCACTTTCAAAGAAATCGAATGAAAATTGAAGTTAAAATATTTCCATATCATCTAAAGCTTTTAGGAGATTATAAAGGGTGGTTAAATTGTAAGGGCCGATGTTGAATGTGAACCACACCTAAACGCCAAGTTTTTTTTCCGAATTTTATTTGACATTTCTCTATTTCAGACTTACTCAATTTTAAACCGTGGAGAGATACAAAATGCAACAACGTTCCAATGGTTCCAAGAAATGGCAACAGTGGATGATCAATTTTCGAAGAAAATCATCTTCAGTGATGAGGCACATTTTCACCTCAGTGGATTCGTCAATAAACAGAATTGCCGCATTTGGGCAAATGAGGATCCAAGAGTGATTGTCGAAAAACCAATGCACCCACAAAGAGTGACTGTTTGGTGCGGTTTATGGGCTGGCGGCATCATCGGGCCGTATTTTTTCCAAAATGAGGCCGGTCAGGCAGTTACTGCCAATGTTTTTCGCTATCGTGAGATGATAACGAACTTTCTATGGCCCGAATTGGAAGGTATGGATGTGGACAATATGTGGTTTCAGCAGGACGGTGCCACTTGCCACACAGCTAACGAAACAATGGCTCTTTTGCTCAACAAATTCAATGGCCGTGTTATCTCACGTAATGGCGATGTCAATTGGCCGCCAAGATCATGTGATTTGACACCGTTGGACTTTTTTCTTTGGGGTTATTAGAAAGAAAAGGTGTACGTCGATAAGCCAGCAACAATTCAAGAGCTAAAGGATGAGATAATTCGGCACATTAACGGCATAGAACATCCATTATGCCTCAGCGTCATCGAAAATTTGGACCATTGGATGAAGGTGTGCCACCGAGGTCGCGACGCCCATTTGGCCGATATTTTGTTCCATACATAATTGAGTAATACCAATATATCATAATAAAATAAAATTACAATAATTTCCTAAATAGTTTGTGTTTTATTCAAAATCAACATCGGCCCTTGAAATTTTAACCACCCTTTAAAAGTTTAAAATTTTCGAAGAAGTTCAAAAAACTCTAACAAAAGAAAAACCTTTTCGGTACACGTTTTCCAAACGATTTTTTTTTGCGTGTACTGTTTAATACTTCATAAGACCACTTTCAAAGAAATCGAATGAAAATTGAAGTTAAAATATTTCCATAACATCTAAAGCTTTTATGGGATTATAGATCTATATGAATCAACAGGCTTCTTTAAATCGAATCAAGAAGTGACTTCTACACCAGAAAATTTTTTTTTTCTCAGGAACGAAATTTAAGACAAACGAAATTCCCCTTTCTAATAAAGTATTTTCTGTTAGATCAAACAAACACAAATTTATGAAATGCGATTCAACGATTGTCTTGAATTCTTTTAAACCACGAATCTCACTTTCTTCTTCCGTAATATGTGCTGGTATATAACTTATAAGCATTAACTATTTGAACGCCTTATAGTATGCTACAGTTCTAAACCACACTTCACCTATTACTGTGCGGGAGAGTACACAACACAGTCAAAGATGTTCATAAAAAAAAACGTACTTTTTAAAATTTATCTTATAAAAGTTAGTCTTTTGAGATCCTATATATGATGGTGAAAACTGTTTATAGTAAAAGTGATATTTCGATCCATCTTCATTTTGTTTATAGTCTCTATTTCGCTTATTCTCTTTGAGGGATTTCACATCATTGAATTTCCATATATATATTTATCCTACATAATTACAACCATTGAATCCATATCACAGAATAACAATGCATTCGGTGGAAGGTCATTGTATAAATAGCCTTCATATGTTAAATACTGCAATTTTCCCTTTTTGTCTATAGCGGCAATGAAAAATTTCCAGAATATTTTTATCCTTTGATACCATTGACTATGGTGATGATAGTCCTAGCAAATTGCCATAGAGATTTGCATAGAATCCAGCTATCACCGCATCAATGCCCACAAATTTACACGCATTTTATTTACATATTATATTTTTATTTGCCATAGCCATTACCATCGCCATCCTCATCAGTTGCTATAATAATGGCCTATAGTAATCTACTAGAATTCATAGGCATTGCCAGACCGAGTTGATTGCATTGCATTTGACTTACCAAAGGATAGGTGGATGTCCATTGACTTGTAAAACAATAAAAACAATTAAAAATAAGCTGTGGATTTACTACCGCTTATACATGTTATGTGGCCAGGATAATTGTAGGCAATATGGAAAATCAATTGCGGGGCAGACAACTAAATTGCATTTGTATTCAAAAGAGAAAATAATTGCAAGTGATGTGTGAATTTTGTCGTTGTAAAGTGTAACATTTTCAAGGAAAGTGAAATAGTATTTCTCCCATTAGAAAAAGGGTTTCGCGATCAAAGTATACTTCTTCCATATCAAATAGTTTGCATTCTCGATTCTATTGCGATTCTTTCTCACTTCATAAGTAAGGAAATTCCATATGCCTAACATTCAAACAAGGTTCTCTCGATTGAAGTAAATTTCAGTTATATGAAAAACGGCAGATGGATTCCAATTTTTAATTCACAAGTAAGGAAATTTCTTCTGCTAGTCCAATGCGAACTGTGTGCTATATTATCTTAGACCCAGCATAAGAAAAATTCTACGAGCTTCAAATAAGCAAGACTGTCATCACTTTTTTGGTTATTTGTTTTGTGGTAATTTGGGAGTCAACCGTGGTAAAGTGCAATCGTGCAACATTTTTTATGTCAGAGAGAAGTTTTCGCCTGTTTCGATCGCTTTACATAACCCAATACAGACTAAAGTCATATGAACTAAAATTTAGCCACAATAAGGGTCGTTATTAAGTTCTAAAACATAGCTGAAAATGTTCATTGTTTCATTATAATTATAAAGTATAAAGTCCATAGAATTGATTTCTTAAACCATTATTTTCACTTTATTAGATTTTGCAAAGAAACCTAATTTTGTATTTTAAGTTTTGATTTTCAAACATAGTACTGACTTCTAGGATGAAATTGCGTAGTTGTTTTGTTCCTCATTTATTTTTGATTGTTTTGGGCGACCTAAAGAGAAATCCATTCGCTGTAAGCTTTACGAAAAACAATAAAAAAAGCTTCTTAATCGATAAATTCGTCTCTATCTTAAACTAGATGCCATTCCAATCACGTATGTTATGGATTTCAATTTTTCCTATAGATTTCTCTTATTCAGTATAGAATATTGTATGATTAGCTTATGCATGTTATGCTTATGATATGGTAACCTCTAATGCAGAGACATGGCCTAATCTATCAAAGACATGCAAAAATTCACTAATTCAGCTCCTTATAAAGGGTGATTTGTTAAGAGCTTGATAACTTTTTTTAAAAAAAAAACGCATAAAATTTGCAAAATCTCATCGGTTCTTTATTTGAAACGTTAGATTGGTCCATGACATTTACTTTTTGAAGATAATTTCATTTAAATGTTGACCGCGGCTGCGTCTTAGGTGGTCCATTCGGAAAGTCCAATTTTGGGCAACTTTTTCGAGCATTTCGGCCGGAATAGCCCGAATTTCTTCGGAAATGTTGTCTTCCAAAGCTGGAATAGTTGCTGGCTTATTTCTGTAGACTTTAGACTTGACGTAGCCCCACAAAAAATAGTCTAAAGGCGTCAAATCGCATGATCTTGGTGGCCAACTTACCGGTCCATTTCTTGAGATGAATTGTTCTCCGAAGTTTTCCCTCAAAATGGCCATAGAATCGCGAGCTGTGTGGCATGTAGCGCCATCTTGTTGAAACCACATGTCAACCAAGTTCAGTTCTTCCATTTTTGGCAACAAAAAGTTTGTTAGCATCGAACGATAGCGATCGCCATTCACCGTAACGTTGCGTCCAACAGCATCTTTGAAAAAATACGGTCCAATGATTCCACCAGCGTACAAACCACACCAAACAGTGCATTTTTCGGGATGCATGGGCAGTTCTTGAACGGCTTCTGGTTGCTCTTCACTCCAAATGCGGCAATTTTGCTTATTTACGTAGCCATTCAACCAGAAATGAGCCTCATCGCTGAACAAAATTTGTCGATAAAAAAGCGGATTTTCTGCCAACTTTTCTAGGGCCCATTCACTGAAAATTCGACGTTGTGGCTCGTTAGTAAGTCTATTCATGATGAAATGTCAAAGCATACTGAGCATCTTTCTCTTTGACACCATGTCTGAAATCCCACGTGATCTGTCAAATACTAATGCATGAAAATCCTAACCTCAAAAGAATCACCCTTTATAACCACCAATGACATTGTCAATGATATCTGGGGGTTGGGGAATATGGGTAACACCACAAACTAGCTATAGATTCAGCTACAGGAGCACTAGCCGTCAACATTAACCACACCATTGTCTTGACACTCACACTCGTACACACACACCTACCATGCCAGACATCATTGAATATCAAATAAGGAAACCATAGTCAAATGCAAAATTTAAACAGGGTAATATTTAACAAAGCCTATTTAAAGAAGGCCTGATGGAAGGCCTTACTGTATATATTGATGACCATATGGTAAACACCGTTGCCACATTTGGTAGAATTCTACTAACAATGGTAGATTTTTTACTTTTTTGGTAGAATTCTTGATATTTTGGTAGATATTACAAAAAGTTTCTCTCCAACTAAGAATTACTTCAAGTTTCTATATTAATGGAATTTTGAGAACATTTACCAGAGGAATAACGTTTTGAAAAAATATTCTATACGAATGAAATTTTGAAAAACGGGTTGTACAGAAATAAAATTAGAAATAAAACTTTGGGAAAATTATCTATAGAAATTAAAATTTTTACAACATTGTCCATAGAAATAAAATTTTGATAAAATTTTCTATAAAATACAATTTTGATAAAATTTTCTATAAAATAAAATTTTGATAAAATTTTCTATAAAAAAAAATTTGATAAAATTTTCTATAAAGGGTGAACGGTCAAAATTTGGTCAAGAGAAAACGCGTGTAAATCGGTGAAATCGTTTATTTAAAAAATCAAATTAAATTTCTTTTTCAAGTTCAATTAGTATAAAATTCAGGAAAAATATTCAGTTAGGCTTTCGCTTTTCCAAATCCTAATTGCCAGGCCTCACGCTTGACACCTGCCATCAGATTTTGTACCGCCACCTTGTCCACCTTTTTCGCCGCAGAAAGCCAGTTTGCCTTGAACTGCTGCTTGTCCTTAGCAGTTTTTTTGGTCTTCTTTAAGTTCCGCTTAACAATAGCCCAGTATTTCTCAATTTGGAGGAGCTCTGGCGTGTTGGGAGGGTTCTTGTCCTTGGGAACCACCTGCACGTTGTTGGCGGCGTACCACTCCATGGCCTTTTTACCGTAATGGCAAGATGCCAAATCCGGCCAAAACAGTACGGAACAACCGTGTTTCTTCAGGAAAGGCAGCAGACGTTTATTCAAACACTCTTTCACGTAAATTTCTTGGTTGACAGTCCCGGAAGCTATGAAAAAGCTGCTTTTCAAGCCACAGGTACAGATGGCTTGCCAAACCAGATATTTCTTTGCGAACTTTGACAGTTTTATGTGCTTGAAAATATCTGCTACCTTTCCCCTTCCTTTTGCCGTATAAAACTCCTGTCCCGGGAGCTGCTTGTAGTCGGCTTCGACGTAGGTTTCGTCGTCCATTACCACGCATTCAAAATTCGCCAGCATCGTCGTGTACAGCCTCCGGGATCGCGCTTTGGCCGTCGTATTTTGTTTATCATCGCGATTTGGAGTCACTACCTTCTTGTAAGTTGATAGTCCGGCTCGTTTTTTGCCTCGATGCACGGTTGTAGACGATACACCCAGCTTATTTGCGGCATCTCGGAGGAAGAGGTTAGGGTTTCGCTTGAAACTACCGGCAACTCTCTTTGTCGTCTCAGCGGCTTCCGGTTTTCGATTTCCCCCCGATCCAGACTTCCTGGCTGTCGACAAACGTTCCCCAAACACTTTAATTACATTTGTAACGGTTGATTTGGCAACTTTTAGCGATTTTGCCAGCTTTGCGTGCGAGTAGCTCGGATTTTCGCGATGCGCGAGCAAAATTTTGATACGCTGCTCTTCTTGCTTGGACGCCATTTTGACAACTGAAGAGTGAATTCCAAAATCAAAATAGGATCAACATTCTACACACACACACCTTCAAAATGAGGGGTGTTCAAAACAAAACAAAATGTTGTTTTCTCGCCAAACGTAAAATGCTTGCTGAAATCAGACACATAATTTCCGAAATCAGACACACAAGTAACATAGTGGCGACAAACATGTTGCATGTCCCCCATCAAAGAATAACATTTTGTTATTGATACATATTTGAGTTAATAATATTGCTTCTCTGCGTATACTGCCTGCCTTGCATACATAGGGTCGTGGGATAAACCCCAGTTTCGACCAAATACCAAATCATTTTTTAATGGTGGATTATCTCCTCCCAGTAGGTTAGGTTATGTGGCAGCCCGATGTATCAGGCTCACTTAGACTATTCAGTCCATTGTGATACCACATTGGTGAACTTCTCTCTTATCACTGAGTGCTGACCGATTCCATGTTAAGCTCAATGACAAGGGACCTCCTTTTTATAGCCGAGTCCGAACGGCGTTCCACATTGCAGTGAAACCACTTAGAGAAGTTTTGAGACACTCAGAAATGTCACCAGCATTACTGAGGTGGGTTAATCCACAGCTGAAAAACTTGTTGGTGTTCGGTCGAATCAGGAATCGAACCCACGACCTTGTGTATGCAAGGCGGGCATGCTAACCATTGCACCACGGTGGCTCCCAGTAATGCTGGTGATATTTCTGAGTGTTTCAAACCTTCTCTAAGTTGTTTCACCATCACTTGTAATTGGCCTAAACATAGAATCGGGTAACACTCACACTAAAAAAAATATTGTCGTGAGGTCAAAGATTTCATGTCTTTAAAATACGAATACAAATTTTGCTTAGCATAGAAGACGCATTTCTCTAAAATAAAGTTATTTTCCTTGTCCAAAAGTCGATAAACTTTTCAACGAAGTCGTATTGTCCTTATACTTAAGTGATTTGACTTAAAAATGGGTATCTTAACATGAAAGAAAAAATGTATAGGCTAAGGTCAACTTGACTTTAATAATTCAGAAAAAATATTTAAATTTAATGAAATTGTCTTTAAATTTGTTGTCTTTTTGCATCTTGACTACAAAGCAAAAAATCGTTCAAATATAGGACATGTTTTTCAAAACTTTATTTTAAAGAAGTTTTTTGCTTCAAACATAGCATAATTTCTACTGGAAGTCGAGTCCTAATTTGGAAAATAAAGTTGCCGTTAACTCGTTTTTAAAGGACTTTGATAGCATATGAAGAAAAAAACTGAGAAAGCGAAAAACTAAAATTTGCTTCCTAGAAGCAAGTACACAAAACCTAAATTTAAAAGAGAATTGTGTCTTAAAAGTATCCTTACTTGTATTCTCCGCTTCTTTGGCTCGGAATCAATACCAAATTTTTTAAAGTAAAGACAAAATCTTTGGAACCGAGTATGCTTTTTTTTCTGTGCAGTGATAAGAGAGATGTTCACCACTGTTTTATCAGAATGGACTGAATAGTCTAAGTGAGCCTGAAACCTAACCTAGAATCGGTTTAGATTTATTCAAATTGGCTACCTTTGCCACGAATTATGGCCTTCAAAAGTCGACAAACCCATCACAGCACATTCCCGGCGAAGGACCGTTTTGGAATGAACGACTCTCCAAAATATCCCAGAAGCAAAATCCCAACAAATTGAGATCCAGAGATTTTAGTGGGCATTGGTTAGTAGATATGAAACGAGTAACCTCCTTTTCAAGCCATTCTTGATTGACGCGTTCTGAGTGCTATCGTGTTGAGTCCATCGTCTTCGACCAAAATGATTGTCTGCCCAGGGATTTAATAAAGTCCCATAATATTCGGCAATTATTTTGACTACAGCGTCGATGCACCCAGAGAAGAAATATGATCAACCCCTAGGGGAAAATTCTACTTTTGAACGGTGAACATATTACATGTTTGTCGCAACCATGTTATTTTCTCGGACACTATGTGTCTCACTTAGACAGCCATTATATGTTTGTCGAGAAAACTTTTTTGGGGCAAAAAATTCGTTTTCTCCCCATCAAAAATGCTCTAGAAGACGATCATATTCCTTCTCTGGATGTGAATACGAGCGGGGAATGACCATCGACCGTTACTGTGACCCACACAATTGCCATCGTCGGCGCTTGCCTGATGAATATCGATGGTGACTCCATCACTAAGTTTAATCACTAACTACTCATATTTGAATGGCTGCTCACCGGAGAAAGCAAAATTCGGTAACTTGCCACTTTCGTGCAAGCGAAGCAAGTCCTTAACTGTTTTATGCATCGGTGAACTCTTGTACTTTTTGGAACTTCAGGCTCATTTTGACCGTATCACCCTTTAAAATAAAATTTTGACAAAATTTTCTATTGAATAAAATTTCTAAAAGTTCTAAATAAATAAAAAAATGAGAAAATTTTCGATAGAAATACAATTTTGAGAAAATTTTCTATAGAAATAATTTTTTAGAAAATTTTCTATATGAATAAAATTTTGAGAATATCTTAAAAAAAAATTTAAACCCCTACTATCAAAGTCCCTCTTCACTTAGAAAAGGCCGTTAATGATTATTTCTCATATGGCCAAGCTGTCTCTGCATAGCCAAAAATCATTATGCTTCATAATTGAAATCAGTATATTAGCCAATAAAGGGAACTGATGAGAATGTGGAAATCTGAAAGAGTTGTATTCTCCACGAGCAGAGTATTGGCTGATGAATGGTCAAATTTTGAAAAGACATTTTTTTTGATTTTACACCACGATAACGCACGGCCTCATGTTGCAAAAGCAGTAAAAACTTTTTTGGAAACACGCAAATTGTTAAAATCCCACTCGCCCAGACAGTGCTCTTTCTGACTACCAATTGTTCCGAGGAAGTCAAAAATTGGGTCGATTAGTAGATTGAATTAAAAGCTGATTGTATGTTATGGGTGAAGAGTGTCCAGCAATGAACAATAATTCAAATGGGAAGTGCGTTACAATTTTATTCGGAATGAATTTTCAAAAGATTTGAAAAATCCCAAATTTTTCATTTTCGCTCCCAATAATAATAAATGATATATTTTTATTTCAATTGCCTCTCTCTCTCTCTCCTTGATCTCCATAATAAGGCCTGATATCATTTATGCCTTTCATTTTCTGCTTATGGCCATAAAAAGGACTAACCACTTTACCACACATATGTTGCATAGTATGTGTTCAAAATCGTGTCTGTGTGCTTTCATATGTATGTCAATGTTCTAGTGATAGAAAGAAGCCACTAAATCTTCTATCTCGGAGTGATTTAAACACCCATAACGAAGTAGATTCAAATATGAGTAGACAGATGGACGGACAAAATATGTACGCATAATTTGAAACCAACACCAATAATTCCAGACACAAAACTTATTGAAACATTTCATATGAGCATACACGCAGAGAAGGAATATGATCACCTCAACCATGTTTAGAGAGCAAAATGTTATTTTTGGACGGTGACCATGGAACATTTTTGTCGCAAAAATTGTGTTTTCTCGGCAAACATATATATTATTGCCGACGTCAGACATATGCTTTTTGAGAAAATAACATGGTTGTCGCAAACATGTTACATGTTCTCCGTCCAAAAATAACATTTTGCTCTCGAAACATGGTTGAGGTGATCATATTCCTTCTCTGGGTGTAGTGAATGCAAAATATGATACTAAAATACATAGTGACCAATATTGCAAATATATGGGACTGTGTTTTCAAATTTTTGGGAAAACAATGGAAATGTACAACATTAAGTGGTATATTTCAATGTTGTACATTTCCATTGTTTTCCCAAAAATTTGAAAACACAGTCCCATTACTAACATTAAATCAGGATGTTGCATTCCCTATTTCTGGTATAATTTTGGAAGCAATACTGGATTTTAAAGTTACAGAGAGATATCGATGAAAATAGTTTGTCGGTAGGAAAGCGGACGGAATCACGATACATAATTGGAAATTATAAAAAAACTCCAAATTTTTTCCGTAGTGAATACCATAGAAATTCATAAAGGAGACGAATCAATTGTACCAAATAAACCACCTACCAAAATTTTATTTCGAAGTTAGCAAAATATCCCAGAATATATTGGTATATTTCCTACCACTGTGCATGTACTGTGCTTAATGGCATATAATACAATTATATTGACGACAACTGATAGCATGAAAACCGAGGACATGTATAATGATACTTTCACTAGACTATTAGAACAACACTGGAATATTTTTTCTATTAGCCATAGATATTCATTAAACTTCACATGCTTACACATTTATAGATTCATAGACATATGACGAATAGCAGTAAAAATGGTGTATGGTGTCCTCATCATTCCTAGAATATTAAAATATCCAATGTAAAAAGGACACAAACGAATTCTCGTGCACACACACACATCAAAGCCATAGAAGGAGCAAAGCCAAAATAATCATAATAAATATTAATGACCAAATGACAGAGACAAACAACTTTGAAATATGGTTTGATTGAAACGTTACCAAGGTTCGACGATGAAAGTGAACAAAAAAAACCAAGCGTTTTATACAACCACCTCTTTGAGTTCCATTCCTCATGAACTTCTATGATGATGAAAAGTGTTTGTGACATCTTCGACATATACAAATGATAAACGTATGCATGTCTGTTCCGTTCGTCTGTTCGACCCTCCGCCATATGAACAACTCTTGCTCAGAAAAAGAGAAAATTGTTAGTATTGCAGAGAGAAGACTATGCTACACAATGTGACATCTATAAATTCAAATAAATGTCATATAATCCTTCATATATTCTTGTGAGTATTTTTTGTGTATTCCTTCGATGTTTATTATAAAAAATATGTATAGGTGTATTGACTGTAAAATAACGAATGTGTATTGCTATATGACGAATTTTAAAATTCATTCGTGTGTGTGTCAAGGCGTATGAGTGGAGGAGGATGAAGGCTTTAACAAATCATAAAAAAATCATTTTTCATTAAAATTCCTTGGTAGATCTTGAGAGTCCCAAAAGGGTGTAAATTGTATACAAGTGATTGAATTTAGACCAGCAAAATTTCTCGCATTTTTGGTAAAAATCTTGCTGAGGGTTCGAGATAGCAAAATATTGGGTTCTTTTCACCAATATACAGAATAATACATATCCCAGCAAAAAAAAATGGAAAATGTTGTAAAGACACAACTTAAAAAGCATTTGCAAAAATGTTCTTCCAAATATGTTCTTTATTTTAACTTCTAAACTTGTTTTGTTTGGAAAAACAGAATAAGAATTATTAAAAGGTAAAAATTATCTAAATTTTGTTTAATTTTTTCTTGAAAAATTGCGAATTTTTTAAAGTATTTGAGGTCAAACGTTTCAGACAAGAGGTCAAATGATTTATTTGTCAAAATATCACAACATTTTTAAATCACATCCAAAACACTGAATTCATATCACACCTTAAGAAGTGGTGAAAATTCGGTGCAACGGCTGTTGAAATGGTAGACATATGTCCTACACACAAAAAATATTTTTTGTCTTCAATCACGAAATTAGTTAATCCAATTAATATTTAATTGAAATGTCTTCAATCACAGAAATGATAGTATCAATTAAACAAATAATTGAAAGTTAATAAAAAAATTAATTGATTCAATTAAACAATTAATTGACATTATTAATTTTTGTGATTGATTTTTGTTTCAATTAAAAAAATTGGAGAATCAATTCAATTTTAAATTGAATATTTTCTAAAACTCAATTAAGACTTTAATTGGAAAAATGTTCGTGGATTTTTTTTCTGAGTATGAGAAGCCTATGTTAAATTCATCGCTTCTGCGTCAATTTGTCACCTCTTCCGTATCCGAAAAGAATATGTTCACTACTCTTTTGACGAAGTTTTTTTGCTGGGATGTTTGTTTTCTGTCATAAAATTAATTGATTCAATTAATTTTTAACTGAAAGTGGAAATAATATCTATCTCCGGCACTAACTAAAAAGTTAATTGATCCAATTAAAAATTTAATTAATACAAGTGTTATTTTGATTGAACTTTATTTTTATTAAAAAACTAATTGGAAATTTGTTAAAAAAAAAAACAAGTATATACGGCCGTAAGTTCGTCCAGGCCGAAGCTTATGTACCCTCCACCATGGATTGCATAGAAACTTCTTCTAAACACTGCCATCCACAATCGAATTACTTGGGTTGCGGTAACGCTTGCCGATGTCAAGGTATCTTAAAACCTCCTAACACCTTCTTCTAAATTGTAAGTAAGTCCGTACGTGGTATATATTAAATTAAACAAGTATATACGGCCGTAAGTTCGGCCAGGCCGAATCTTATGTACCCTCCACCATGGATTGCGTAGAAACTTCTATGAAAGACTAACATCCACAATCGAATTACTTGGGTTGTGGTATCTTAAAACTTCTTAACATCGTTTTCTAAATTGTGAGTTAGTCCATACGTGGTATATATTAGACAAAAAAGTTATGTATAGTTAAGTCTACAAATAATTAGGAATCGATATGGACTTTTTGCACGGTACGTAGAGAGCCAGAATTGAAATATGGGGGTCGCTTATATGGGGGCTATATACAATTATGAACTTGATATGGACCAATTTTTGTGTGATTGGGGATCGATTTATCTGAGTGCCATATATAACTATAGACCGATATGGACATAGTTAGGCATGGTTGTTAACGGCCATATACTAGCACAATGTACCAAATTTCAACTCACTCGGATGAAATTTGCTCCTCCAAGAGGCTCCAAAATCAAATCTCGGGATCGGTTTATATGAGGCTATGTATGCTTATGGACTGATATGGACCACTTTTGGCATGGTTGTTAAATATCATATACTTCCACCACGTACCAAATTTCAAGCAGATCTCGGATGAATTTTGCTTCTCCAAAAAGGCACCGGAGGTCAAATCTGGGGATCGGTTTATATGGGAGCTATATATAATTATGGGCTGATAGGAACCAATTCCTGCATGGTTGTTGGATACCATATACTAACATCACGTACCAAATTTCAACCGAATGGGAAGAATTTTGCTCTTTCAAGGGGCTCTGGAGGTCAAATCTGGGGATCGGTTTATATGGGGCCTATATATAATTATGGACCGATATCGTCCAATTTTTGCATGGGAGTTTGAGGCCATATATTAACACCACGTACCAAATTTCAACTGAATCAGATGAATTTTGGTCTTCCGCGAGGCTCCGGAGGTCAAATCTGGTGATCGGTTTATATGGGGGCTATATATAATTATGTGCCGATGTGGACCAACTTTTGCATGGTCGTTAGAGACCATATACTAAAACCATGTACCAAATTTCAGCCGGATCGGATGAAATTTGCTTCTCTTAGCGGCATCGTAATCAAAATCGGGGGATCGATTTATATGGGGGCTATATATAATTATGGACCGATGTGGACCAATTTTTGCATGGTTGTTAGCGACCATATACTAACATCATGTACCAAATTTCAGCCGGATCGAATGAAATTTGCTTCTCTTAGAGGCCTCTTAGAGGCTTGTTTTCGTTCGAAAGTTAGCGTGATTTCAACAGACGGACGGACGGACATGCACAGATCGACTCAGAATTTCACCACGACCCAGAATATACATAGTTTATGGGGTCTTAGAGCAATATTTCGATATGTTACAAACGGAATGACAAAGTTAATATACCCCCCATCCTATGGTGGAGGGTATAATAATTGAAGAAAATAATCTGTGTGAGTGATATGTGATTTAAAATTTTAATTAAAAAATAATTTAATCAATTAAATTATTAATTGAATATTTTTTCAAATTAAATGAAAATCTGGGTTGAACAATTATTGTTTTTTTTGTGTAAGAATTGAGTTCGTAATGTATTACAATTTGTATGCCAATATCGAAGAAAGGGAATATGATCCCCCTAAACATGTTTCAAGAGCAAAATGTTATTTTTTTATCTTTCTCAAATATTATATACCTGATTTCGGCAACTATGTATTTGTTTGAAAAAAAAAAAAATGAAAACAAAATTTTTACGACAAAAATGTTCCATTTTCACCGTCCACAAATAGCATCTCACTCTTGAAACATGTTCGGGGTGATCATATCAATTTGGTATCCTGTTAGGTCCGTATAGAGAGCCCATCAATGCTTCAGGTTTTCAATCAGCGGCTGCACTCTTGTGCCACATTTTCATTGTGCCAATAAATATCATTCTTTTATATTTTTGTGCTACGTGTTTACCATATTGGGACACTTTTTAATTAAATAATTTTTTGTGCAATAATTTTAGTAAACTATGATCCCGGATCTCATTAGAATTATGAGTGTAATTGGTTTCTTAATATAAAATCGAACAAATACGTTTTCGTTCTCAAACAGTACTGTTAAGAGAATAATCGCGATGCCTTAAAATAGGCAATGACATTTTTTTGTTGCTAAGCCAGTTCTCCACTAAACTGTTAATTACAAGAATTGTCCATTGTTCATTTCGATTTAATGTGAAAAAACGTGACTTCATTATTTCAAAGAATTTATTATTTTTATAATCATTTAACTCATTTTTTTTCATTATAACAATATGTGTCACTTTTTCTTAAATTATTGTACCACCCTTTCGTTAAAAGTGACACTTATTGTGAAGAACAAAACTATTTGGAACTAAGTTATATTTTCTATCACGCCTTTTTGTGTTACCCTTTTCCTTTTTTTACCAAATGAAGCTAAGAACTATACAAATATAAATTTAATGTATATTTTGACAAGTCTCTTCACATATGTATCACAAGATTCTAAGGTGAAATCGTGCAGAACATATCAAAGGGTTTTTGCCAGATACATAAATGAAAACACCTACACCTACAGAAAGGTTTAAAAATTCCATATGAATGTCACATACACCAGAGAAAAATCAGACATTTAGATGCTCACATACATATCGAACCAAAAAGAAAAACAGTCACATAGCTGTTAAACTAATACTCACCCCCTGTGTTTTTTTTTGGTGGCACAGGATATGTAATGATGATTGTCCCTGTTTTGGGCTCTAAGGTGTCTTTTGACCATTTGTCTTTTGTTTTGATAGTCACTCAACGATCAGGGGGGTTTTCGGACGACTATTGTCCTGATATGTACGCTACGTGTATGTGTATTTTACAAATGCAGACTCCATATGTGTAATGGACTGCTACTCATTATTTAACTGTCAATCCATGGAGTGACTTTCATTAGTTTCATCATTATTTCCGTTTGCCATTTTTGGCCAAAGAAAATGGAAACCTTCGCAGCCATTTGATATCCATAGGCTAAGACAGTAGTTCGTGTCTGCCGTGTACCGTGGCCAAGTCATTTTAATGGATTTCTGTTTGGTGTCAATTTTTCATCATTTTTTTCTTGTGTCTCGTCTCGTGTACCATTGTTGGTGATTTATGATTGCATGTGAAATGTCTTTACGTCTTCGATAGATGTTACATTGGATAACTTTCACATATGATGACAGTTGTTTGTCAATATTGACATAAACTATGGAGGCAATAATTCTATATGACCTATATGTGTTCACTAATGAATACCCTAAAGGCCTATTAATATTATGGCCATTGGACGTGAGAATTATTTCAAGGATTGGTTTCTTCCAAAGTAGTCTTTAAGAGATAGCCTTCAAAAATATTTCATAATATTTGTAAGTTATATTAAATTTCGATATTAAATATAACAGAAATACATTTGGCATTAATAAAAACTTGTAAATAAATAAAAACTCAAATTATTTGCATAGTATTGTAAATTTTTGCCCCTAAAACTATGCAGACGACTTAAAAAAAACAACTCACCCTTAAACTATGCTGCAGAAAGCTAATTTTCATAACATTTACAAGTTTTATGTATCAAAATTTGACATAGATATAGGTTTTAATATTATCATTAAAATTGTAATACGAACTTATTGGACATCAAGAATAAAGAATTGATTGATTATGAAGCTATTGAAAAGGAAACGCCAGATACCAATTCCACAAGCCTTACTAGACATATGTTTCTTTGCTGGCTAATCCAAGTTTCCATAGTCCTTAGTGTAGATCTGGCGGGGTGAGATGATTTAATTTGGGTCTTATATACGAGAATTATTTCTCCCAAATTAAACCATTTGTTACCAACACTGTGCATTATATAAAAAAATAAATTTTTAAGTTGGTCACAATTAAAAAATTGAATAATAACATTTAATTAAATAAAAACTGACATTAATAACAAATAATTCTATATATTTGGAAATTGACTTAAACAGACAATTCACCCTTAAAAAGGCAGCAGAAAACTAAATTTCATTGTATTTGTAAGTTTTATGTATTGAAATTCGACATAGATATAAGGATTAAATAAAAGAATATTATTTTTATATGGGCAACAATTAAAAAAATTAAACAATTAAAAAATTAATTAAATAAAAACAACATTCAAGGGAAGTTATACTCAAAGTATTTGCAAATAACTTTATATATTTTCCCCTAGAAGTATGCAATTGACTTAAAAAAGGAAATTAACCCCTAAAATATGCAACATAATGTCATATCCCTTATCGCACCCTATAACAGAACTTTGTGACATACAGTAGCCGAATTGTCACGAGAAGTGATTTTTTAAGTATTTACAAATAATTTTATATTTTTGCCCCTAAAAGTATGCAATTGACTTAATAAATCATCCCTAAAATATGCAACAAAAAGCAATATCTCTTACCTTACTGTACAACAAACTATGGGGTACACAGCTTCCAGTAGCCTACTGGTCTCATAGGCCACCTTTCAGAAAATCAATCAAACTCTTCGTTATTGGTTATTGAACAAATATCGAGCAAGCGCAATAGAGCCGAAAAACCACCTATATTGTATTTTCCACCCAATAGAGGAGGTTTTAGATTAGTTTTAACTTTTCTCTTTGTATGGCGAGCATGTCTGAAGGAAGGACTGGTTATTCAGTTTCCATTTTTCCTTTATGCTTTTACTCCTCATTCTTCTCTTCTTTATGATCCAGCCTTATCCTTTGCTAGTATAGGTGTTTGCTTTTGGTTTTTTCTTCCTCCCAAAATAGGTGGTGCCTTTCAGTTTTCAGTACATTCCGTTTCGTTTTTCTGTTTATTTTTTTTTTTGATTTCTGGCTGGACAACAATGTACGAGTATTGTTTTACATCTCTACTAATTCTATGTTTGTCTTCACTGAATTTTTATTTGTTGATTCATGTTCGCTATGGTTTTTTCTGTAGACTTCATTCTTGTCTCACGGAACAATTTTTCCGCTAACAATTTGCTTAGTTAGCATCCTGTGGAAGCATTGCCCCAGCAACATCATCATGCACCGAACATTTACATATGAAGAAGATTCTATAACGAAATACAAGTGAAAAAATTAGAAATAGTATTTTTTCCGATGGAACAAAAAAAAACGAGATGAAAAAGGGACAAATTAATGACTTTTGAGATGAAATAAAAAAAATAAATATACAGGGTACTAAGAAGTAAATGGGGAATTTTACCAATATATAGGTTGATATAACTGAAAGGAAGGACAATCAATTAAATTAAGCTTATCCTAAAAGTATAAAAAAAATACGTTTCTACGAACCCACCGTGGAGCCACCGTGGTGCAATGGTTAGTACGCCCACCTTGCATACACAAGGTCGTCGGTTCGATTCTTGCTTCGACCTAACACCAAAGGTTTTTCAGCGGTGGATTATCTCATCTCTGTAATGCTGCTGACATTTCTGAGGGTTTCGAAGCTTCTCTAAGTGGTTTCACTGCAATCTGGAACGTCGTTCAGGCTCGGCTATAAAAAGGGGGTCCCATGTCATTGAGCTTAACATGGAATCGGGCAGCACTCAGTGATAAGAGAGAAGTTCACCAATGTGGTATCACAATGGACTGAATAGTCTAAGTGAGCCTGACACATCGTGCTGCCACCTAACCCAACCTAACCTAACCTACGAACCCACATTTTAGATCAACCAAGTTTTCATGTACTGGAATAGTTGTCCTTTTAAAAGCAAATAAGTCTTTGTTTATCGTAATCGTTGCCACGTTCGTAGTTTTTCTAAATAGGACCTCCATTGGTGAGTAGTTGTATCATTAAATTAATTAAGGGGTTGTTACACGTTAAGAACGAAGATGATCACATCTAACCTATTTCAAAAGAATAATGTTATGGACGGAGAATATGGAACATTTTCCTCCCAAATATTTTGTTTACTTGCCAAACATAAACATGCTTGCCGAAATCAGATACATAATTTCCGAGAAAATGTTATGGTTGCGTCAAATACGTTACCTGTTCCCCTTCCAAAAATAACATTTTGTTCTTGAAACATGTTTGAGGTGATATACACCTTTTCTGGGTGTGTCACACAAGAAACTATGGTAACGAAAGGGTTAAAATCGAAATTTAAAATGCTGGTAGGATAATCAGGACCTTCGACTATCTCAATTTTGAATGCGGCATCCTGTATAATCCGCAACAAATATTTCCCATAGCATCCTTTCATTCCATTTTCTTTATTCCACCGAGTTTTTCCACCATATACAATATTCACGTTGCCAAGTATCGAGCAAAAAGAAAAAAAAAAACAAATCGTTATCATCAGCAAACGGTATGAACGCGGAAAAATTTTAAAGTCACATGTGGAAATTATGCTCGTTTTGCACTTTTTTTAATTGACCAACAATTTTTATGTGATTCGTTAGCAAAAGTTGTGATGTTCGTTTTTTTATTAAAAACGGATTCGTGAAAAAAACAGAATACCTCTTTAAAAAAAATTAGAAAAAATGATTTCTGAAAACGCAAAAGAAAAGGTTGAAGAGAATATAAATAAAATGAAATGTATCCGATAGAAAAAAGTATATATGCAAGGGGTATACATATATATTTTTAATAAAAATCTAGAATGAATTATATGGTTATTCTGAAACAAGATGAGAAATAAGAAATGTATCACTAATGAAAAATTTTAGAAAAAAAATGTCATCGCCTTTCATATTGAATGTTAGCTGTCTTGTGATAATTAAGCTCATGATATAGATATATTTCTTTAGCATTTATTATTTTAATATGCCGACAATGCTTCTTTCAATATTTAACATTAAGTCTAACAACTCTCTTATGACCGCGAGATATTTGCTTTTAGTTTAATTCTTTTTTTCTCTGGTAGCTTTAGATGATTTCATTCAATTTACCAAGTTCTTCATTTAAAATTCATATCACATAGGAGAAATGTTTTTGAGAAAAAGGAGAACCTAGGCGCCAGTGAAGTCATTAGGTCATATTAACATGTCCTGAATGAAAGAAGGGAGTTTCCAGGACATCAATACATGGTGCAACTTTCAAGTAATATCTACCCCACTGTATAGGAGGAGAAATCATTCACAACTTGACTATGAGTTGTAACTATGATTTGGAGACAGTTTGCAAAAGATACGAAGATATGGACGTGGAAACCTGGATTATCTTTTGTCATATTGAGATATTCTTCTCCCCGTTGTTTACGACCATAATTCAATTCAATCAATTTGGTAAGTTCCACTAAATTAATGGATTTTGTAAAAAATGATTGAAAAACAATAAATGCATCAACTATCAGCATATATTGAGAAAAAAATCATTGTAATATGATTCACATACATTAAGGGTAACCAACTGCTTACCCCTAACCAAAAACAGGAAGAAGTATATCCTTCAAAGTGTTCCAGTATTATAGCGTATCACATATAGTGCATAAATGTAGCACACACACACACATATGCAGATACATATATCCTGCAAATCTTTATTAATGATTGAATTGTATAAATGAGGGGAGGGATTTCTTTTTCCTCTCCAAAGGTCATATATAACCTTAAGGCCATAGTTGACAGATCTTCAAACATGAAGCATAAGTGAACTTTTCTACACATTTACCAAAGCCTCACTAAGGTGCTCGAAGATAAATTGTTAGTTTTTGGCTCAGACAAAATCGTGTGAAGTCTTAGACAAAATTAATACCATAGAATAGAAAGAACAACCCAAATAGAACAAAAACAAAGAAAAGCAAATCAAATAAGAAATCACTGCTACTGGAATAGTGAAGGCAAGCAAGTGAATATGAAAAAGTATTTTTCACTTTGATGTATTTCCTGTTCTAATACCATCCCAGAGAGAGGACACATGCAAACATTCAAGGACCATTTAGAGATATTGTGTTTTTTTTTTTTTGTTAGTCTTAAAATATTAAGACTTCTTGAAATAATGATTTAATAAGGATAATAGCATAAATAAATGGCATTGATGACATTGAGTTGTTTGTTTTAGTGGGTAGAAGAAGGACGAACAGAATCACATTACCCTTGTGATTGAATGTTAGCAGATTTCAATATGTGCTTAATGATGTAATCCAATAAAAATAATATTGGGTTTTATGGTTATAAATGAAGGGAACATGGAGAGAGGTCCAGCACTGGCGTATACAGATGGTTCTTGAATTCGAAGCACATCTATGCCTCTTTTCTTTAGGAGGATTTCTAAGGCAGCCTTATAAGGGTGAAGACTTCTTAGGAGAAACAGTAAAGCCATCAAGACTCCCAGAAAGGCCATAGTCTTTCCGATGGTGGCATAAAACATGTAGAGGATCAGGAGCCATATTCGGATTACCATACTTCTACCTTGTATGGTAATCGGAATATGGCTTCTGATCCTCTACAACTTTCCATATCTGATTAGTACCTCCATTTTCATAATCAAATTTGACTTTTTACTTTTCTTAGTATTTATTATTTTTTCAGAATGCGATGCTTGATAACTTTTAAATATCTTTAAATGTTTAACTCTTCAGGTCATAGCTCTACACACAAAAAAATTTTTTTCAATCACGAAATTAATTGATCCAATTAATTTTTAATTGAAATGTCTTCAATTACAGAAATGATAGTATTAATTAAAAAATTAATTGAAAGTCAATTAAAAAGTTAATTGATCCAAATTATAAATTAACTGATACTATTATTTTGTGATTGATTTTTGTTTCAATTAAACAATTTGTTGAATCAATTAAATTTTTAATTGAATATTTTTTAAAACTCATTTAAAATTTTAATTGGAAAAATTTTCGTGAAAATTTTTTGTGTGTAGCTAGACGTGAAGGATACCTAGTTTTTAGTGATATTTTGGTCTATTCGTCATCTGGTCATGGGTTCTAGCTAGACGTGAAGGGTTGCCTTCTTACCATGGCTGTGGAGTCGAATCAATTTTGCACGACTCTGGCTCCGACTCCGACCCCAGCATTCTATTAGCCTCTCAGCATTTCAGGAATGTAAAGAACTCTACATTTTAATGTCAGGTCAATAAATTAAAATACGACAGAAGACTATATAGAGACCACATCAAAATATGGGTATATAACACCAGAATATGTATTTATAAAAACAAAAAATGTCACAAAATAATTGGGCTTCCAGAAGTTTAAGAAGTAAAATCCTGGTATATAGGCATTTATAAAAAATAAATCTATATAAAAAAGAAAAATACACAGAAATCAAAATGTCGGGCTAATCAGATAGAAAGTTTAGATGTTAAAAAAATGTAATGTGTCGGATATAGAAAACAAACATAAACTGCCAAAAATTAGCACGGGGGGAATTTTAAATAACCACTACAACAGATGACAGGAATAGCTGGACAGTTACGAATATTGTTTCTATAGAAATAAAATGGTGAAACATCGATTTATAAATGGTCTATCAGTTATGGACATTAGAGACCATTAATTTAATGTAAAGAATTTCGAGTGGCTTTGATGAAACAAACATTCTCCCAAAAGACCGGCTCAGATGGCACGTTGGCAGAGGTTTACTTTAAAATTACAGCTTCCTAGGACATCGGGTGTATATGGAGATTTCTCAAATAATTATCTCCATATATAAAATCTGGGCCGATGGGAAATTTCAGCATTTATTTATGGATCTCAAATAACTCTAAATTCAAAATATCTGACAAATCTTATAAAAAAATGTAGACTGGGAAAAACTTCTTAAAATAAATCGGAAGATGGGTTTATATGTAGGTGCTATATCTCAAAATTGTCCGGTATGACCCATCTTCGAACTCAACGTGCCTGCCAAAAAAATTAGAACGTAGGTTCTACTGCTATATTGCCTTAAAATTGTACCTTTATAAAGAGTACATATATGGTCAAAAATCGATATTTTAATATGTTAAAAAGGGACAATACAATTGATCAATTCAACCCATATTCTAGTAAAACCTACTTTTTATATCACCGTGAAATTTCACTCATATAAATACACTTCGAATGGTTTGAAATCCATTACTTCGTTTTCCGTTGTTCGATTAAAAACCTAAATGGAATCTAATTTCGAAATATTTCTTTAGTTATAAAGATAGGAAGTGTTTTTCAATGTTTGTTTCGCCGGAGTCGGAGTCGAGCAAAATTTCTACGACTCCAGCAAAATCTTCAGACTCCGGCTCCGACTCCACAGCCCTGCTTCTTACAGTCTACTAATATACATTCAGCCCTGCGTGTTTACATTTAAACTGCTGACCAAAGTCTCAATGCTTGAACTGTATGCCTATGGTCTCACTGAACTGAATAGAGTTTCGGTCAACTAGCCGAAATGTAAAATTTTAAATTTTCGACCAAAGGGGTCTCACTGATTGAAAGAAACCTCATAGGTTGAACAGCAAACAGAGGCCTCAGTGTTTGAACTACAAAACCAATGACTAAGTGACTGAACCTTAGTTATGCGAGGACAGATCAACTGGGCTAAGTGATTGAACTATGGGCCGAAGCCCTAGAGCTAGAAACGCCGGCTCAAGCTTCAGTTATTAAACTGAAGACTCAAGGATGGTAGTGTCTGATATGCATGCTGACGACCCAGTGATTTGAAATCGGTCTCAGCCATTGCAAAGGTTTTGAAACCGCAATTATTGAACTACAGGCCTATAACTGTTTTTTCCGAGAGTCTCAAAAATTAAACTTGGCTGATCTATAGGCAGACCAGTAAGGATGAAATCGAAATGTATGTCTTTCGTTGTAAAGCATAGCAAATTTGCCACTCTTTGTGCCACTAAATGCCATCATTTTTAAAATTTTCTGCCACCTTTTTGCAACATTGTGCCACTTTTTTATTAATTCCTACTGAAATAGTTTTCGTAAATGATTATCGAAAATTACATATGAAATCGGTGCCGTAACATAGAATGGGACTAATACGTCCAATATTTTAATTTTGAGTAGTTTTTCCTTCTAAAACCACAATGTTATCAAGTGGGCAATTGTGACGCCTAAAAATAGGCAATGAACATTTTTCTATAGTAGGTAAACCGGCGTCTCTCATGAACTGTTAATGATCTTTGATAAAATATTGATGAAATGATTGTTGGGTATATTTAGATTGAGTTGAAAAAAATGTACTCTAGGGCACTACAACCAACTCTATTTCAGTTCATGGATTTATTATGTTTTGATAAAGATTCCTTGACATTAATATTTTTGCGTACGTTAAGTAAATGAACTAAAAACGGTGACAAATTAATCGTATTTCCCACAAAATAGTTCAGATTTCTTAAAATTTGTAAATTTCACCATAAATGCGAAAATCTTGAACTGCGTATGGCACTAAACACATTTTTGTAATTTTAAATTCCATTTTTTATACCCACCACCATAGAATGGTGACGGGGTATAATAAGTTTGTCATTCCGTTTGTAACGCATCGAAATATTGCTCTAAGACCCCATAAAGTATATATATTCTGGGTCGTGGTGAAATTCTGAGTCGATCTGAGCATGTCCGTCCGTCTGTTGAAATCACGCTAACTTCCGAACGAAACCAGCTATCGACTTGAAACTTGGCACAAGTAGTTGTTATTGATGTAGGTCGGATGGTATTGCAAATGGGCCATATCGGTCCACTTTTACGTATAGCCCCCATATAAACGGGCCCCAAAATTCGGCTTTCGAGGCCTCTAAGAGAAGCAAATTTCATCCGATCAGGCTGAAATTTGGTACATGGTGTTAGTATATGGTCTCTAACAACCATGCAAAAATTGGTCCACATCGGTCCATAATTATATATAGCCCCCATATAAACCGATCCCCCGATTTGGCTTGCGAGGCCTCTAAGAGAAGCAAATTTCATCCGATCCGGCTGAAATTTGGTACATGGTGTTAGTATATGGTCTCTAAGAACCATGCAAAAATTGTTCCACATCGGTCCATAATTATATATAGCCCCCATATAAACCGATCCCCCGATTTGGCTTGCGAGGCCTCTAAGAGAAGCAACTTTCATCCGATCCGGCTGAAATTTGGTACTTGGTGTTAGTATATGGTCTCTAACAACCATGCAAAAATTGGTCCACATCGGTCCATAATTATATATAGCCCCCATATAAACCGATCCCCCGATTTGGCTTGCGAGGCCTCTAAGAGAAGCAAATTTCATCCGATCCGGCTGAAATTTGGTACATGGTGTCAGTATATGGTCTCCAACAACCGTGCAAAAATTGGTCCACATCGGTCCATAATTATATATAGCCCCCATATAAACCGATCACCAGATTTGACCTTCGGAGCCTCTTGGAAGACCAAAATTCATCTGATTCAGTTGAAATTTGGTATGTGGTGTTAATATATGGCCTCAAACTCCCATGCAAAAATTGGTCGAAATTGGTCCATAATTATATATAGGCCCCATATATACCGATTCCCAGATTTGACCTCCAGAGCCCCTTGGAAGAGCAAAATTCTTTCCATTCGGTTGAAAATTGGTACGTGATGTTAGTATATGGTATCCAACAACCTGCAGGAATTGGTTCCTATCAGCCCATAATTATATATAGCTCCCATATAAACCGATCCCCAGATTTGACCTCCGGTGCCTTTTGGAGAAGCAAAATTCTTCCGATCTGCTTGAAATTTGGTACGTGGGTATATGATATTTAACAATCATGCCAAAAGTGGTCCATATCAGTCCATAATCATATATAGCCCCATATAAACCGATCCCGAGATTTGTTTTTGGAGCCTCTTGGTGGAGCAAATTTCATCAGTGTGAGTTGAAATTTGGTACATTGTGCTAGTATATGGTCGTTCACAACCATGCCTAACTAGGTCCATATCGGTCTATAGTTATATATATCCCTCAGATAAATCGATTTCCAATCACACAAAAATTGGTCCATATCAAGTTCATAATTGTATATAGCCCCCATATAAGTGACCCCCATATTTCAATTCTGGCTCTCTACGTACCGTGCAAAAAGTCCATATCGATTCGTAATTAATTATAGACTTACCTATACATAACTTTTTTGTCTAATATATACCACGTATGGACTAACTCACAATTTAGAAAACGACGTTAAGAAGTTTTAAGATACCACAATCCAAGTATTTCGATTGTGGATGACAGCCTTTCGTAGAAGTTTCTACGCAATCCATGGTGGAGGGTACATAAGATTCGGCCTGGCCGAACTTACGGCCGTATATACTTGTTTTTCTTCAAACTAAAATTTTCTCTTTATTTTATGTCAAATAAAGTTTTTTAAATTTTTTAATAATTTATTCATTTACTTATTTTTGTATAGATTTCATATAATTCATATTTTGGTTTAAAAAAAAAAGTGTCACTTTTCTAAAAATCAGTATGCAGCCTTTCATTGCATATGGTTTTGAGTAACTTTTTAACAACCAAACTGATCTGCAATGCTTCTTTGGATCAGAACAAATGGGAAGAGACTTCCCAACTAATTCGTACCACTAAACCAGCTCTATCTGTTCGATTGTAAATTTGCCATTTTGCAAGCAACAATCTTGGCAATGTCTGAATATGACATTGTTTTAGCTTTTCTATCAACCAATATTTAAATAAAAAAACTCGATTTGTTATTTATATTCATGATTGGTGACGAATCGATATTTTAAATATTCATGAGGTATTTACACGATATCCATTTGTTTAGAAGGACACTAGCAGTAAATCCCAATTCGCTACAAAGATAGAAATCTGCCGACATGTGACCAACAAAGGTAGTTTATTTTCATATTAATGGCCTTTGTTACCCCACAAAATGGGATGGTGCAGAGTTCAGAATCTATAATAATATTAGTAAAACAAGTGATATAAAAAATGGGACAACAAGGTTGGCGAATTGCAAAAGCATTGGAAGAGAGGGAGGCATTTATTTTTAGCTGAACCAAAAAAGGCTTTTAATAACCATAGAGGAACATAGAAAATTCAGTTTTAGTTGTTTGGTTAAAACAATACTTGTTCGCCTCGTAATGACTTTGCATTCTATAGATTTTAATAATAACCCTTTTGGGGGGCAAAACTGACCCGAGGTGAAGTGATTAAACCAATTTTATGAAATCCTTGCTACCTCCATCCCTTTATGCAGTCTAACTTCTCACAGAAAAAAATGCTAGAGAACATGACATTCCTGACCAGGAAATACATTTGAATTTCGAAGTATACATTTGCGTGTTATTGCCATGCCATTACAATTGACCATTTTATTGAAGCCCATAAACAAGTATTAACAATATGCGAACAATTTGTGAAGTATACCTGCAGGCGTAGCAGAGCCAAAGGATTTGGGGCCATCGTTTCATGGTGGCATGGAGGGGGGCGGGGGGAGGCTATTTCAACCGATGAGGCTTTGAATATTTATTATAGGTGAAACTCCCACTTTAATTTAAATGTTTGATTTGATTTCTCGTGCCAGTTCGGCACGAATGCTTGATTAGTATTATCGATAAGCTGGTCGCTCGTCTGGTGTGGTCTAGGCCAGGCAATACCGAACCATAATGCAAATAAAAATTATGGCATGTCAAGCATATTTTCAGGCTCAATATAGAAAAGAGGAGTGAAGCCCACAAAAACAATCCATGGCCTGGGGTTTGGGAAGCAGTGAGTGCTTTATTTGATTTCACTTGAAACGCAGGTATAACATTAAAATATTGCTATCGATTTTAATCATAAACCTAAAAACAAAATCAACAAGAGAGACCCTAGCCACAAATACTCGTAATGAAAACCACCATTCGATTGTGGTTTCGAATGGAGTAGGGCGCTTTTTGACTGAATGCTGGTTTCGGTGATTGTTTTTTGGTTTAGGTTGAAAACAAAAAACGCCAATTGTTAGCCGGTCATGAATGTAAAAAGTTATGAGCGATCGACACGCAAATTCTAAATCGACCATGTAGCCAGATTCAGCAATACCAAAACCTAGGCAATATTTCGTGTGTATGTGTGTGTGTAAAAAGAGGAAACGTAAATATCGCATTTTATTTTTAAACTGCAGCAATTGCAAATGCATTTTTAAAACATATTCATCAACTGTTGAACTATAAACTGTTCTCTAAAATAGGCCACAAAAAGGGTTACTTTGGTTGTTGGACAACCAAAAAGTATGCTATGATTTTTCACCATACAACAAACATGAGAATCATGTCGTGGGTGTTGGATGTTAGTTTTTCAAAAATTGTAATGGAAAATCAACATTGGAAATTTAAAACTAACATGACACATGGTATATGATAAAATCAATTTATGGATATGGACAGCCTGTAAATAGGCAATGCTTGTTTTTGTCTATATAAACAAGCCGTGCTTTAATTTTGGATAATTTTTAAATGAAAATCTATATTAATAAATATTTGTGATAGAAATGGACACGGCCTAAATAACCGAATCAGTATGATGTGATATTAAAAAAATTATATATATCTGAAGGTGGGAATAATGTTCAGGCATGTTTCCCCGATAACTATTTTGAATCAATGCATTTAGAAATGTATTATTTTACTCAATAAATTTCTCGGATATTTTCCAGCCATGACTTCATAAAAATATAGTGCACTTTTAATTAATTTTGTGGACAATAAACATACAGTACCAACCTTAAAAATGCCAATAATCATTTTCAGTAGAATCATATTTTTCATATTTCTTATGGAAAATGTATTTTCCTAAATGTATCCAAAAATATAAAAGTCTTAAATTCCTCTTATCTCCATAGTCTCAATTTACAATATGTTTGCTCCCTAAAGTATACAAAACAAATTATTTTTCTTTACAACAAAATAAAATTGTATGGGTCATAAATTGTCCATATTCTCTTGTCCTTCCAATAATTCTTTTAAGTTTTTCTTTTAGTAAATTTATTGCCAACAGATTATCGAATTGTTTGATAAGTACCAACACCAGCCAAATGAAAAACTACTCCATAACCAACACCTAAAAGTAGACACTGCATTACGACAAACATATTGAGCTGGACTATAAATGACTAATTACGCAGGCCATAGAAATAAAAATACAAAACTTTTACGCCTTATCGTTACGACTAATGACCAAATATAAAACTATAAATTATCTTTAAGGAAAAAAACCAGAAACAAAACACCAAAGTAGAAATACTCGAAGCCATTAAAAGATTCCTAAATTGCTAAGCCATCATATACCATAACTCCCCAGAATATAGGCTTTGATTTTGGGGCAAAAATTCTAAGTGTATAAGAAATGGAAATAAAACCCAATATAAATTCAAACATAATTGCTGTAGCATATTTTCAGGAGGGTTTTTAGCCGCTTCTAGGCAAAACACCGGAAAAGCTTTGAAGTTCGATTGGAGTCATTAAAGCGAATAAGATAAAAATCTATAAGTAATAGGCCAGACATTACGTAAACATTAAAACCGTTCCAAAAACCAAAGGTCATTAGGCCGTAGTCTTGCATGGCAGCCTGGCCACCAGGGCTAAAACAGATTGGATAATATGCACATGTTTTTGTACACTGTGTTGGTAAGAAAATGGGGAGTATAATTTCCAGAGGATTATCAAGAAAGCATAGCTAATATATATTTATGACATAAAAGCATAATTATCTAATGGCTTGTCTGTGAGTACTATAAGTACAAAATAATGATTAAGGCAAATAAAATGGTAATGGTATAAATATTGAAGATATGTAGAAGAAAATTGTCATCATAGCATAGCCAGTCAACTGATGAGAGATATGTGGAGGGAAACTCATTGATAGCAATAGCAAATATTAAAGAAAATTCGCATATATACTTCTTAATTCTGAAACAAAAATCTAAGCCCTTATTTACAATCTATATAAGATTATATATTTTTGGCTTTGGTCTAAGGGAAACTATAAGAAGTTTGTTTTAAAGCAATAAATATTTTTATTTAACTTAAAAACCATAACCAATGCTCGCAATATGTCATCAGTTATGTTCACACAATATTTTCATATAAAGAAACAATACGCAAAAACCAGACTGCTTTTAGACGTTTTCATTTCAATTTCTTGTTGGCCTATTCTTTCTCCTCGGCCCAGTTTCGGCCTTTGAACAGGGCGCTAGTTTTAAGTGAATACTGATCTACTCACCCTATCATTGAGAGATTTGTCCACGCAAAAAAATAATTATTTCCTAAAAATGAAACTTTAGATAAACAAATATCATTTACCATTTTCTTTTTCCAGTAAGGAAGTTTATTTGGAGAAAAAATATAGACTTTTTGTTATAAACGTTGACTTGTTTACAAGAAGTAAAAACAATTTTATAAAGACTTATTTGAAAATATACCTAACCTACCCTAACGTTAATACCATACATATTCATATTTGTGTCCATTTTTAAATATTTCCTCGTATACAGTATTCATTTTTTAATTTTGCTCTGATATGCCGTTTATATTGGGGATTTATATTGGGTATTTCATCGAGTTTATGCCTCCCATATTATATCTGTAAGTATATCTCCTTTGTTATCAAAGGAGTTATTGTGCAGCCTGGAATTACTCCCATGAACTGAGGGCATCGTTTTCGATAAAATAAAGAAAAGTAATTCAAACAAGTATATACGGCCGTAAGTTCGGCCAGGCCGAACTCCAAGAGGATCCAAAACCAAATCTCGGAATCGGTTTATATGGGGGCTATATATGATTACGGACTGATATGAACCACTTTTGGCATGGCTGTTAAATATCATATACTACCACCACGTACCAAATTTCAACCAGATCGGATGAATATTGCTTCACCAAAAGGCACCAGAGGTCAAATCTGGGGATCGGTTTATATGGGGGCTATATATAATTATGGACTGATATGAACGAATTCCTGCATGGTTGTTGAATACCATATACTGACATCACGTACCAAATTTCAACCGACTCGGATGAATTTTGCTCTTCCAAGGGGCTCCGGATGTCAAATCTGGGGATCGGTTTATATGGGGGCTATATATAATTATGAACCGATGTGGACCGTTTTTGCATGGTCATTAGAGACCATATACTAACATCATGTACCAAATTTCAGCCGGATCGGATGAAATTTGCTTCTCTTAGACGCTCCGCAAGCAAAATCGGGGGAACGGTTTATATGGGGGCTATATATAATTGTTGACCGATGTGGACCAATTTTTTCGTAGATAAAATACTTACACCATGTACCAAATTTCAACCGGAGCGGATGAATTTTGCTCCTCTAAGAGGCTCCGGAGTTCAAATCTGGGGATCGGTTTATATGGGGGCTATATATAATTATGGACCGATATGGACCAATTTTTAAGTGGTTGTTAGATACCATATAATAACACCATGTACCAAATTTCAGCCAGATGGGATGAAATATGCTACTCTTATAGGCTCCGCAAGCCAAATCTGGCGGTCCGTTTATATGGGGGCTATATATAATTATTGACCGATGTGGACCAATTTTTGCATAGTTGTTAGAGACCATATACTAACACCATGTACCAAATTTCAGCCGGATCGGATGAAATTTTCTTCTTAGAGGCTCCGCAAGCCAAATCTGGGAATCGGTTTATATGAGGGCTATATATAATTTTGGACCGATGTGGACCAATTTTTGCATGGTTGTTAAAGACCATATACTAACATCATGTACCAAATTTCAGCCGGATCGGATGAAATTTGCTTCTCTTAGACGCTCCGAAAGCCAAATGGGGGGATCGTTTTATATGGGGCTATATATAATTATGGACCGATGTGGGCCAATTTTTGCATGGTTGTGAGAGACCATATGCTAACACCATGTACCAAATTTCAGCCGGATCGGATGAAATTTGATTCTCTTAGAGGGTCTGCAAGCCAAATTTGGGGGTCCGTTTATATGGGGGCTATACGTAAAAGTGGACCGATATGGCCCATTTGCAATACCATCCGACCTACATCAATAACAACTACTTGTGCCAAGTTTCAAGTCGATAGCTTGTTTCGTTCGGAAGTTAGCGTGATTTCAACAGACGGACGGATGGACGGACGGACATGCTCAGATCGACTCAGAATTTCACCGCGACCCATAATATGTATATTTTATGGGGTCTTAGAGCAATATTTCGATGTGTTACAAACGGAATGACAAAGTGGAGGGTATAAAAATCTACTTTAAAATGACACCGAGACACAAATCGAAACTTAGCAGGCAAATACAGCCAGAGAAGGAGTATGATCAACTCAAACAATTTTCAAGAGCAAAATGTTATTTTTTGTCGGGGAACATTTTTAATATGTTTGTCGCAACCATGTTGTGCTCTCAAAAATTATATATCTGATTTCGGCAATCATGTAACATTTTTGCGACAAAAATGTTCCATGTTCACCGTCCAAAAATAACATTTGGCTCTTGAAACATGTTTGAGGTGATAATAATCCTTTGTAGAATGTGGATTTTTGTTTCCCTAGTCAAATGATTATAATAATGAAATAATAATAAAAATTCTTCGATTATTTCTTTTCATCAAATACCTAATTAAATCGATCAACGTTTAGATTGGAATGTTTTTTTTATTTTTTCAAAATACATTAATATCTTAATTGTAAAAATATTGATAATCAAATTTTTCTGCATTTTTTTAATTTTTTCTATTTTATATAAAAAAGAGATTGTGATGAGCCCAATAAAACCAAGAAGTTGTCTTTTTCAACATGTTCCAGCCCATTTATTCAAAACGAGGAATATGTCTATGCCCATTAACAGCCTCTTAAAGTATATTAGCAATAAATATGCGAACGAAAAGCAATTCCGAAATATGGAAATTCTTTAGTTACTCACACATATCCTTGTCTATCAGTTCAAATCAAATAGTCAGGGAGTTTATTTGAACCATGACATCATATTTTTAACTTTTTGTCTTTGCGACTCTTGTTCACACATGGTTGGGCAAAAGAGTTTAACACTCGAACACCATCAAAAGGCAGCAAAATCAAATGGCATATTACCCCCTCCCCCTGAGATCTTTAAGCTTCATTCTTCTCATTGGAATTCGAAAGATATAAAAGCGAAATATATATTGAATATTAAAAAAGGAAATATTGTTTAAACGCGTGTCGAATTTGAATCCTTTATGCCTTGGAAAAAAAAGACAACAAAAAATAGATATAAGGCCTAGCCAAGAACAACATCAATAGAAAACTATCAACATCATCAATATAAATAAATGGATGGAACAAGGATATGCCATTTTCGTATATGTTGGAAAAGCCTGCCAAGGCTCAACGGAAGCCACCACCATATTTTATATTTCCTATCGTTTTTTTTTTTGCCAGCTATAGTGGAAAATTCTTTTAACCATCCATCGTTAGTTATAGAATTGCGATGGCATTTCTATGTGTTTGAATAGCATCCTGGGGTTTTGGGCTTCAGTATTTTGTGGCTGCTGGGGCATGAGACATTTGCATATGGCGTCATGGTTATAATTCTTCAAAAGACTCTCCTTGGTGTATTATTGCTGTAGTATTGATGGCGTCGTTCGTTTCTTGGCATTTTTCTACAGCCATATTCGAAATCCTCGACAATTTCCAAATGTCAAATTTTATGATATTTTAAGATTTCGTTTTTTTTTTTGTTCTATTAACAAAATTTATGACCTCCCTGGGAATAGGAGTGGGGTGATGTGGGTTAGAGCCATAGAGATGGTAGAGTAGAACAGCCTTCGTGTTTTTTGAGGAAAATATCATGCCTACCACATTAATACCAAATCGAAGAAGCGTGATCCTTGGCTAAGCCAAGAACAGTCATAAAGTGTATACTAATAAAGCTTTATTGAATTGAATATCGAGGTCACATTTAGGTTAATATTAAATCCAGAAACTTTTTTTATTAAGGCAACAAAAAGAAATTATATACGAAAATTTTTGAAGACTTTGCTAACAGTAAGTTATATAATAACTAAGAATTTGTAATTTAGTTTGAGAAATTAGTTTTATTTAAGATGGTTATAGATTTCAGTCTAAATGTAAAGTTCACTCCTACACTGAAAAAAATATTGTCTTGAGGTCAAAGATTTCATGTCTTTAAAATACGAATGAAAATTTTGCTTGGCATAGAAGACGCATTTCTCTAATATAAATTTTTTTCCTTGTCCAAAAGCCGATAAACTTTTCAACGAAGTCGTATTGTCCTTATAATCAAGTGATTCGACTTAAAACTGGGTATCATAACATGAAAGAATTTTTTTTTTAGGTAAGGCCAACTTGACTTTAATAATTAAAAAAATTCTTTAAAATTCATGAAATTGTCTTTAAATTCGTTGTCTTTTTGCATCTTGACTGCAACATGGAACATGTTTTTCAACACTTTATTTTAAAGACGTTTTGTACTTGAAACATAGCATAATTTCTACTGGAAGTCGAGTCTTAATTTGGAAAATAAAGTTGTCGTTAACTCGCTATTAAAGGACTTTGATAGCATAAGAAGAAAAAAAAGCTGAAAAATCGAAAAATTAAAATTTGCTTCCTAGAATCAAGTACACAAAATCCAAATTTAAAAGAGAATTGTGTCTTAGATGTATCCTTACATGTATTCTCCGCTTCTTTGGCACGGAATCAATACCAAAAATTTTAAAGTGAAGACAAAATCTTTGGAACTGGACATGCTTTTTTTCAGTGTAACCTAACCAAGTGAAAACCTCAACCTTTTATGTGAGAACAAAAATTAGCTCAAGGACGACTCAGGATCTTTGACCCTTGACTAATAGCCACATTTTCATGATATTATTATTACACTCTGACTACACTGAAAAAAATATTTACTTGATATTAAAGATTATGTAACCTAAATTTTAGGATGCGAAACTTATAAAATATTAAGGACAAATTTCGTTAAAATAATGAAATTTTAATTAAAATAAAGTTTATAATCTTTGCTTCAAAATTTACTTTTTTCATTAAATTTAGGACACACATTTTGTAAATTTTCGTTGCTCCGTTAAAGTCGCATGTCTTTGAACTAAGGCTAATTTTCCTTAAAGTAAAGAAACACATTTTTGATTTAAAGAAATTGTCCTTAAATTATCTGAAATATTGGAACTTTAAATTTAATATAAAAACGCTTCAAATACAGGCTAAGACTCATTTTGAGGATTAAGCGTCTTTGGTTTAAAGTTTTGTTTTTGGAATTAAAAAAGAAACCATTTTTTATTATTTATTTTATTTATTTATTTATTAAACTTATAGTAAATATAAGAATAATAGAGAAAAATCTAGCATTAGCTACTTAGGCTATCAGCTAAAAATTTTAGAAAACAATTATAGATTGGAAATTTGATAGTAGATATGAAATTAAAAATTATATTTATATTATCTGCTGTTGTAGATTTTAGGATGTCCAATCCTTTATTGTCGAGTATAATGGTGTGTCAGTGGGTGAGATGAGAACAGTTTTTTAGAATATGAGATACTGATAAGGTATTTCCACATTTAGGGCAGTTGTTGTTCAGTTGACTTTCATAAGATGTTGATGCGTTGAAATAGTATGACCCATCCGTAGTCGGGAAAAAAATCGTGTTTTCGATTTTATTGTATTTCCAGGATATTGAGGAGTGGAATAATTCGGGTTAATTGTATTATAATGGTGATGTTGGAAGTGTTCACTGCAAGAATTTAGAAAACGTGTCTCTTTAAATCGCGTTTTTCGATAGTGTTATCAGTAAATAAAGGAGCAGAAGAAGCCGCTTTGGCGGCTATATCAGCATGGTCATTCCCAACTATACCGGCATGGCCGGGAACCCAACAGAGCTTGATTTTCCCCCTGTTAGCTATTAATATATCGCGTATTTTATTTACAGTGTACCAACTGAGGTCACCGATATTAGTCACGGCTTTGATTACTGATAGCCTGTCTGTGAAAATTATAGTTTTCTTTTTCGATTGTTGCGCCAATATTAAGGCGTGGATAATGCCAGCCGCTTCGGCTGTAAAAATCGAAGCAATGTTGCACATAATTTTAGCGCCTAGAACAATACCATCTTTGTCAACAACCGCATAGCCATTTTTTAGTTTGAAGTATCCGTTATAATTTGGATTTTTAAACTGGCATTTGTTTGTACGTGAGTACCTCTATTAATAAATCGCGAGAAGAGAATGAAAATTTGATAAATGAGATCTAATTTTAATTTTATTGGTCCTAGATTTAAAGCCATATGGGTCGCTAAACAAATTCTTTATTTCAAAGAAGCCGCAACTTTGTCTCGGAATCAATACCAAAATCCTTAAGGGAGGGTCAAGATCTTTGGATCCAAGTAAACTTTTTTTTTTTTTGAGTGTAGACACGACACATTGCTGAAAGAAACTATTCATAATCAGGGCTGTCAACTTTGCCGATTTATCGGCATTTTGACGATTTTTTAATAAAAAAATAGCAAATGCTGATTTTCCGATTTTTGCCCCAAAAATGACGATATTAGCTCCGTTCAACAATTTTAACAAGAAGAAGTTCGTTTAGAGCCATCAAAAGAGACAAATGTCAAGATTTTCAGATAGAGAAATTGCAAATTTTTGCTAAAGATTTCATACATGTAGGGGCTATACGTCATTTTACACAAAATTTGAAGAAAATTTTACCAAAAATCTACCAAATTAACAAAAAAAAATATTATTTTGAAGTTTGTGGTCAAATTTTTGTGGTTAGTATATAAAAAATGTAGTTTTATTCGAAATAACTATTTTATATTGAATTTATAAATAGAAAATTCTGTCAAAACTTTATTTCTATAGAAAATTTTGTCAAAATTTTATTTCTATAGAAAATTTTCTCAAAACTTTATTTCTATAGAAAAGTTTGTCAACATTTTATTTCTATAGAAAATTTTGTCAAAATATTATTTCTAGAGAAAACTTTCTCAAGACTTTATATCTGTAGAAAATTTTTGCATATTTTTATTATGTAGAATAATAAAAATATGTAGAATATTCTTGCAAAAATTTATTTCTTTAGATTATTTTTGGCAATGTTTTTCTCTAGTAAATTCTTGCAAATATTTATTTCTATGAAAATTAGTGCAAAATTGTATTTCTAAGAAAATTTTTGCAAAATTGTATTTCTAAGAAAATATTTGCAAAATTTTATTTTTAATAAAAGTTTTGCAAATTGTCAAATTTTGGAAAACCGGGCAACACATACAGAAAAAATTACTGAAGTAAAACTATATATTAAAAAATTAATGTTTATATTATTGAATTGCATAGCATAGCATTGCATAACATTTTTAAATGTTATTTTTATACAGAACTGAATTCATTATGCCTTTGTTGTTGAAATGCATACTTGTGTTAATTTGCTGTTTTTTATATGGAATAAATATATTTGTTTTTAACCAAAAAATGAGTTTTGTTTTAATATTATTTACATTGCGTTTTTTTTTAACGATTTTTAAAATGGAAGTGACGATTATAATTTTTTTCGGAAAAAAGTGACGATTTTTGGTGAAATTTTATTGGCAGCCATGTTCATAATGCATATGATCCCAAAAATGAAACTATTTTGAAGTGTTAGTAGTTTTACAAAAAAATAAAAATAATTAATATTTTGAAGTTTTATTTGAATTGTAAATAGATATATTTTATTTAATTAAAGGATTCATTTGACTTGAAAAATAATTCATTTCATACGAAAATGTTTTCTTTTGGTTTGGAAAAATGAAAATTTGGTTTGAAAAATGTTTCATTTGAAATGTAAAGGCTTTCATTTGAAGTGAAAATGCTGCACTCCAAAAAAGGGCTATTAAAGACAATTTAACTATATTTGAGATTATGAAAATTATATATCTTAGTTTAAATTTTCTAATAAGAGAAAATTTTCTTCCCACATAAAAATCAATTAGATGGTCCAAAGTGTTCTTTCTCTGGGTAGGTATTTTGGCAAAATTATTCACTATTTAAATTATTCAGTATTTAATAATACCGAGTATTTACAATTTTCAATATTGTCATCCTTCCTGTGACATCAATTTTTAATAATTTTTTATTTATTAAATTATTTTTTTTTTCATCTCTTTTGTTTCAAAAAAAATCAAGTGTCCCATGTCGGCATATTAAAGACTTGAAAATGCTATTACATCTCACACAGTCACAAAGACATTTATACAGGCTTACATACATGTATGTGTATCTATATGAATTTTAATTAATTAACACAAAACACACCTTTGTTGCCTTTAGTCTTATAAAAAACACACACACACAAAAACAAAAACAACGAAAGACAAAAATTATCACTTTCTAGAGTCCTGTTTCGACAATTTCAATAAACCAACATTGAAATGCTTGTGTTAAGAGGGAGGATCAGGCGAAACATTAATACTCGAATGTCAGTACCGAGGTAACCACATATCCACTTGCACACGCACAAACAGACACACATACTCGTATTAACTTATTCTTTCCCTGGACTAATTAACATAATTTATCAAATGTCAACACGAGTGTATTTAGTTTTGCATTTTGCCTCTTCACCTCATTCTCTTGGACCTGGTTCGAACTACTCTCCCTTTGGTGCTCTATTATTTCACTTTTCATTTTGTGGCACAGCGTTTGTTGTTGTTGTTTTTTATTTTTTATATTGTTGTTCAGAAAACGTAATGTTAATGATGCATTTAAATGATTAGCGACCCAATGACTGACTTAAGCATGACTAGCCAAGAATTATACTCGTACCATGAGTATTACTTAGTACTGGAGACAAAAGCGGCCTTAGATGAGCAATACTTGTCAGCAAATTAATAACCATATGTCGGTCCAATCCATCAGTCCCTTGTCTGCCCTTATAATTGCTATCTATCGTCTCTTAGGTTTGCCTTGGAAAAAAAGTGAAATATACTTTAAAGTCATTAGGACCTGGTTTTGGTCTAGTTTGTTATATGACAGAAAAGTGGATAAACTGAAGAACTACTGATGAAATGTCACATTTGGACAAGCTAATGTGATAAACAGATGACTATGGGTATAAATAATATATCAGAAAAGTTTAATTGTTTTTTTTTTTATATAATAACACGCTAAAATAACTATGCTGACCCACATGCTCTCGGAGATTGTAATCAATTTGAAAAATCACTTTGGGATTTTCTCTTTGCTTGCCCACTATATTACTGCTCCCAAAAAGTATGCTATGGTTTTGGATTTGTAAAAATATATAATATATATTGTAGTTTAATAAATCGATTAACCTTATACTAAAGGGTGATACGGTCAAAATTTGGTCAATATAAACTTATTTCTTTCAATTTTGCATTTAAAAAACCTGAACACCCCTCATTTTGAAGGTGTGTGTAGAATATTGCTCCTATTTTGATTTTGGAATTCACTCTTCAGTTGTCAAAATGCCGTCCAAGCAAGAAGAGCAGCGTATTAAAATTTTGCTCGCGCATCGCGAACATCCGAGCTACTCGCACGCAAAGCTGGCAAAATCTCTAAAAGTTGCCAAATCAACCGTTACAAATGTAATTAAAGTGTTTGGGGAACGTTTGTCGTCAGCCAGGAAGTCTGGATCGGGGGGAAATCGAAAACCGGAAGCCGCTGAGACGACAAAGATAGTTGCCGGTAGTTTCAGGCGAAACCTTAACCTCTCTCTCCGAGATGCCGCAAATAAGCTAGGTGTATCGTCTACAACCGTGCATCGAGCCAAACAACGAGCCGGACTATCGACTTACAAGAAGGTAGTGACTCCAAATCGCGATGATAAACAAAATACGACGGCCAAAGCGCGATCCCGGAGGCTGTACACGACGATGCTGACGAAGTTTGACTGCGTGGTAATGGACGACGAAACCTACGTCAAAGCCGACTACAAGCAGCTTCCGGGACAGGAGTTTTATACGGCAAAAGGAAGGGGACAAGTAGCAGATTTTTTCAAGCACATAAAACTGTCAAAGTTCGCAAAGAAATATCTGGCTTGGCAAGCTTCCGGGACTGACAACCAAGAAATTTACGTGAAAGAGTGTTTGAATAAACGTCTGCTGCCTTTCCTGAAGAAACACGGTTGTTCCGTACTGTTTTGGCCGGATTTGGCATCTTGCCATTACGGTAAAAAGGCCATGGAGTTGTACGCCGCCAACAATGTGCAGGTGGTGCCCAAGGACAAGAACCCTCCCAACACGCCAGAGCTCCGCCCAATTGAGAAATACTGGGCTATTGTCAAGCGGAACCTAAAGAAGACCAAAAAAACTGCTAAGGACAAGCAGCAGTTCAAGGCAAACTGGCTTTCTGCGGCGAAGAAGGTGGACAAGGTGGCTGTACAAAATCTGATGGCAGGTGTCAAGCGTGAGGCCCGGCAATTCGGATTTGGAAAAGCGAAAGCCTAACTGAATATTTTTCCTGAACCTTATACTAATTGAACTTGAAAAAGAAATTTAATTTGATTTTTAAATAAACGATTTCACCGATTAACACGCGTTTTCCCTTGACCAAATTTTGACCGTATCACCCTTTACACTTAGGTTAGGAACGAAATCTTGGACAACACTCTCATTGATGCTTCAAACATAACCTTTCCCAATATCTGCAAGCCCATTGAGACTAGCTAATATATCCTTTTACAACCTTTAAATAAATTCCTGCAGCACCTTTTTTTCTTCCAAAAACAAAAACTTCTTGCATTTTCTCGCTATCTAAATAATTGCAAATACGTGCCTATTTTTATTTTAACCTTATTGTTTGTTGCTATCTCTCTGGTAGTTGGCTCAAGTATCTGTAAATTATGTTACATAAAATCAACAGTTTTACGGTATAGTAGAATAAATTTCAAAAATATTGTTCACTTCAAGTGCTGAATTTTCAACACTCAAAATCATAGACCATCACTAACACGTGCACTCACGCATTTACATTTGGTAGACATCGTACTTTACCAAAAACCAAAAAGCAATGCATTGCACTTTGAGGGTTATCGAAAAACTTTGGCTATAATGAAAATGTACGTGGCCTGTCAAAACATGGGCTACATTTTCTTTCTCATACCCGATATGGCAACTCACGTGTGGAATATTAGACATTTACTCCAGCCATCATTTCGATTGTATTGGCTGAGTTTTACTATTAAAAGTATTTACTTTTAAGTGTTTATGCGAATGATCATATGTTTTAGGATGTGATTGCATGGTTAGAAGACCATGGAAGCAATCGACTGAAGTATTTACCATTTAGTAGAGAGTGTTTAATAAAATGTTTGAACATTTAATAGGAAAACCACTACAAGTATAAGTATTTTAGTCGTTTAAAATTTTATTGATAAAACTATTAAACTTTTCCAATTGGTATAATATGGATGCATTTATATAAATGTAGAATTAAGATTTTAAAATTGTTGGATAATTAAAGAAACGATTTAAAATCCCTCAATAAAAGTCAACATAACTGAATTTTAATCGATATTTTATTGGAGATTTGCATTTATATAAATGTAGAATTAAAATTTTAAAATTGTTGGATAATTAAAGAAACGATTTAAAATCCCTCAATAAAAGTCAACATAACTGAAATTTGATCGATATTTTATTGGATATTTGATTTGATATTTTATTAAGTATATTTTGCTCCCTAATATATGAAACGATATAATTAACGAAAAATCCCTAAAAGTATGTTATGAAAAAAAATTATTCGAAAGAGTAAAAATAATGAATATTTCTTTAAATAAAGTCTTTATTATAAATTATTACAATTTATTCGAGCTTATTGGACAAGAAGATTTTGCGAATTGCTACTATTAAGTTATTGAAAAGAAAATGCCAGATACCAATCTACACAAGCCTGGCTATACACATGTTTCATTGCTGGATAATTCGAATTCCATAGACTTTAGTGTAGATCTGCCGGTGGGATATGTGATTCATTTTGGGATTTATATGCTAATTTCTTATTGAAATTAAATACGAGAGTTATTCCTCCCAAATTGTTTTTATATAAATAAAATAAAAAGATTTTTTAAATAAAATTAATGCATTACATATTAGAATAAATAAAATTAATGAATTACATATTAGAAAATTCAATTAATTGGTCACTATAAATAAATATAAATTCATTCGGAAATCTGATTATTACTTAATGATAATCACGTGAGGTAATGTGAAACACATAAAGTTCGGAAATGCTTTTTATTACCACCATGTAATAGCTGCATGAAATAAAGAAAGAAAAAATAAATTTCGAAAAAGGAAACGTTTTTGCGGAAATTAAAAATGTTTCAAATATGCTTGCCAGGGATTAACCTGGATTGTCCTGGAATTTCGTCTTCAAAAAGTGTCTCGAATCGTTCACAAAATTTGCTAAAAACCCCGGAATTTCAATTACTCAATGCATATATTTAAATTTTTCTGATTTTCAAAAAAAGAAAACGATTTGTTTGTGTTCGGGTATCCACTTCAATTCCACTTCCACTATTCACATCAAATCCACGAACGTGAAAATTTGGTGTTCTTAATTCCACGTTCTTTTTTGAACTTTTCTGTAACCAGCTGGGTTGAACAAATCACCCAAAAATTTACTAAGGCGGAAATCAAAATAAGTGGAATCAATAGACTTATTACAATTTATTATTTTTTTAATTAAAAATGTCTCAGTTTTAATAAAACTCATGTATTAAATATAAAACATTTCAAATTTTTTACGCGAGTACTTTTTTTAACCGGAAATACACCCATCTTGGACATAATTCAATTTTCACCAAGACTTTTGCAAGTGAATTGATTTCACGAAAATTCCGGTGAAAGTGGATTGTAGGACACGAAAATCGATGAATTGATTCACATTCACTGGGAAAATTATATGTGCTTTTCGATTTTCATACATTTTAAGTGGACATTTGGCTGCCAGATATTGTTCCACTTCATGCAATCTCATCATCAACAAAGGTTAGGTTAGGTTAAAGTGGCAGGCCGGTTAAGTTTCAGGCTTACTTACACTATTCAGTTCATTGTGATACCACATTTAACTAAAAGTACCTATTACATATGGGTACTTCTAGTTTTAACCACTGAACCTTCTCTAATATTTTCTTTTGTTGAACCAACCAGATTGTTCCAAAAATATTAACAGACTGCTTAAGTTAACGTTTTCCAGGTCCGCCAGTAATCTAAAGCTATATGCCCCTAAAATTCGCTTACGCCTTTCAAAAAATGCAGGACACTCACACAAGCGGTGTTTAATTGATTCCTTTTCCTCCGCATCATGACAGCTCATAGAATAGTTATTATACTTCGCACCAATAGTTTTAGCAAATTCGCCTATCAGGCAGCGATCCCGTTATAGCAGATATCAGGAGTGATATCTGACGTATTGAGAACCCTAGCATATCTAGTGTGCGGTTCAAGTTTAAATGGGGCCATATTTGCTTGGTGTCGTTACAACCCTTACAATTCTCCCATCGAACATTTGCCATCATGACAGCCTTCTCACGCAGTTCCCCTGGAGTATGTAAGGTAGTTCCTAGCCGTGCTAACTTATCTGCTTCGGTATGTTCCTATGGCCAGGCACCCATATTAGGTGAATATTGTACTGCTCAGCCATCTCGTTGAGAGATTTGCTGCAGTCGATGGCCGTTTTCGAATTAAGGAACACAGAGTCCAAGGATTTTATTGCAGGTTGACTGTCTGAGTATATATTAATGCCAATATTGCTTGGAACATTACTTCTCAGCCAATTCGCCAACTCTCTTATTGCTAATATTTCAGCCTGAAAAGCACTACAGTAATTAGGTAATCTTTTCGCTATTCGAAGTTCTAGATCTTTAGAATATACTCCGAAACCCACCTGCCCATCCAATTTGGAGCCATCAGTGTAGAAATCTATATATCTTTTATTCCCCGGGGTCTGTGTACACCACGCCTCACTGTTGGGAATTAGAGTTTCAAACTTTTTGTCGAAAAAAAAACACATCAATTTACCATCACTGTCTTTAGAATCATGAGCTGTCACCTGAGCAGTAAAATTTAAAAAAATATACATATATACATAAATTTCTAATTTGATTTGAAATTGACTTTACGCGAAATGTATTTTTACAAATTATAATATTCAGTTCTCGGTAAATGTCCAATTCTATTCAAGTCTGCATTCCCTACTATCATTTCAAAGTTCGATTTTATTCTCATTGCTATCATAATCTCTATAACAATTGCTGTGTGGGGAATGTACTCAAAAAATTGAAAGCATTTTTATAGGGATTCGAAGAAGTACCGTCAAATTCAAAAAATGTTGTCCAGCATTCAAAATTGAAGGTCTATGTTCATGGCGATATCCAAATTCACCGTGCACTACAATTGTAATATTTATTATCACTTTATTACCATTTAAAATAATGTTTTATATACGATAGTGGAGAATATAGGTTCGTTCGAACTTTCTATCCTCTACACTTTTTTTCTTTAGAGACTACTTTCGGGCTATATATTATTTAATGCAAAATAAATTCCTAAAAGTATGCTATATAAATGTATGTTTAAAAGAAATATTTACTCAAGCCATTGTTGATTAGCACTTAACAAATTTCAACATTTGTTCTTGTTTTTTTTTTTAGACAATGTGGAAACTTGTATAGAAACAAAAGTAAAAAAAATCTTATATTTTAATGAAATTTGACCTGAATTAAGCCCTCAAGCAAAAATATTTGTAAATAGGCAAAATGAAAAGAAGAAAATGGTAAAATGTTATAATTACCTTGAAATCTACATCACACCAATTTACGTAGCCACAAAAGAAAAAATCCAGAAAATCAATATAAACCATGAAAAACGAAAAATCAAATGATTTTTGTATAAGCCAGGGATGAGGGCTATCACAGATGAGACATAGCATAAAACCACCACTTAAAACTTGAAATTAAACAAGGCCATTATCAACACCTCACCCCCCACAATAAGGAAAAAAGGCAAAAACCTGTATTCTCTTGCCAACACCACCATTATTTCAAGACAATACTTCAACCTTACCTCGAGCGTATTTTCATAAATTAACAAAGCTTTGGCCAAAAAAAACTGCTTACGAAAAAAGGACAAAAAGTGCCCAAAATCAAGAGCAAAAAAAATACTGATAAAAAATATAGGAAAATGCTTTGAAATATATTTTTTTTTTATAAAAGAAGTGACTGTAAAATGCCATTCATAACACTGTAGGGGGGTAAAGTAGTCCTATGCAATATAAGGGGGTAGGTTGGGAATAGAAAATTCGTTAAAAATTCATATTTTTGAAATCAGATTAACAAAGTACAAGTTATGAGGGGAAGGGGGTATTAATGTTCTTCATCCCTGATTACCCAGTTACTGTTTTTTTTTTTTGAGGACAAAAAAATTTCCCAAAAAAATATATGACAATATGCACAAATCAAAGTTTTTAATATTTAAATGAAATTTTTCATCAAAAAGAGGAATTTTAAGCAAAAAATTTTCATAAAATTCATAAAAAGACATCAAATTTTCAATTGAAAGTTTTTTTTCAAACAGAACAACAAAAATCACTTAATTTTTGTTTTTTGTATTTACATTTTCATTTCAAATGCCTGCCTGCCAATGTTGCTCCAATATCCCGCCGCATAAATCATAATTGCATTGCCATGGATTTTTTGGCAGGGCGTTGTGCCAGCCAGCCGATCATTTAATAAAAAATTGAATTTTAATTATAACTTCATTACCTCCGACAAGATGTGTCATGTACAACATTTGTGTAAGGGGATTTTTACGAAGTGTCTAGTGAGGATGTTGTCGAGAGGCCTGGCACAAAATCTCAAGTGCACCTACGCACTGACTTGCTGTTGCCCATCCTCAGGAAAATAGGTCCTCTTTGCTTTGTGTTTTTTTTTTTTGGATCCAAGGCTCCTCCTCAATAGGGTTGACACTTGGAAGAAATTTATGTTTTTGCTTGAGCAAAAATTGTCTCATTAACATAAATGCAAAATAATTTATTAACAGCAAAGGTGATCATCAGCTAAAGGCTACATCGTCATCACCCTGTTTTCTTTGCAACATTTTGTAGTGCGTGTGGCAGACATCATCACCAGCGGACAGCTCACACGCACTCCTACAAGAAATGAAATCATCAGCCTCCCTATACCCAACTAGAAGGCATACGGTTAGCTCTAGGGTGTGAAATATTAAGAGGAATTAGGAAATGATTTGATCGAAAATAAAACAAATTAATAAATACTTTGGGATTTCTTGAATCAAAGCCAAGAAAATAAAATTAATTGATTTTTATACAAAAGGGTCAGAGAGAAGGAAATTTTCATTCAAACACAAAAATTGGTATTGCCAATAGCCGTAAATGACAAATGGCTACAGAAGAGTTTTTTGACTAATTACAAGATTTGCCAAAAACATATTGCTGGATCATATATATGATCAAAAAGTCAAATGGTCATATAAATTGCGAGTATTGTGATCGATAATGTTGGGAATTTGCGGCTCTTGCACTACACCATACGAAATTTGTGATTAATTAACCAAACAATTTCGTAAATATTTTGTAATTTTGTTATTAAAACAAAAAAAAAAATTATAATTTAATTAAATAAAAAAACGAAACATTTCATTCATACCTTACACGCAAAAAAAAATAATTCTTTCCTCCCAAACGAAATTTTAGACAAACAAAGTTCGTTTCTAATTTGCTTTTCGCTGTAAGGAAGTTTCTTTGGAAGAAAAGTATATACTGTTTGTGATAAACGTTTATTCTTTTCCAGGATGTAAAAACAATTTCATAAATACTAAATCAAAAACAATCTTTTCTGGCTAATTGCATTTTCCCTCACATCTTTCTCACTTCCACGAGGTTTTTTAGTTCTTAGCACTTTTTCTGTAATACAAACAATGTAGAAGAAATTATACGATTTTATAAATTTTTAAAATTTTACCTTTCGCCTGGACGGAGAATGAACTGTGAAATGTGTCTTATTAAAGACTTAAAGTCAGAAAAGAACAGTGCTTGATATAAACGAAATGGACTGTGTTGTTGGTTCAAAAATATTTTTTTTATTGAAAAAATAAAAATTTTGTAACAAACGAATTTTTTTGGTGTTAAAAGTTTAACATTTTCGAAGAAATTCAAAAAAACTCTAACAAAAGAAAAACGTTTTCGGTACACGTTTTCCAAACGTTTTTTTTTCTTTGCGTGTATAAAAAAATTGACTTCATATAACTGTACCTATTAGAAATATTGGCCATAGATCTCATGTTGGATAAGAATCACCTCCTAAGTAGATCTAGCCTAAACGGAAATTACATTACTAGCTGCAGATGTGTATCCGTCTAGAGGGACTGGTGGAAGGTACAAGAGAGGTAGTGCGATATAAGGATTTCGCAACAGGTCTAACGGATAAATTAGGCAATGGAGACCACGTCCGCTGGATACCCAACTTCAACCACGTCAGCTGGATACCCAACTTCAAACCTGTAGATATACAGACAAAAATAGCCGTCACCGAAAAATGAATGAAATATGAAATATCAGAAAATTATGATGGATATTGTAGGAAAAGTGGCAACTACATTACTTTTTATTATAAGGACTTATTATAATTTTGGGGATCTGCAATTTTCTAGGGCGTAGCGTAACCCCCTGTATCCCCCCAAGACAGATCATAGAAGAGAGAGTGGACATGACATCCATATTCGAGGATGATTTTGACACTCCCATTCCCACATCACAGTCGAGCAATCGGAAGTCCTACCGATTACAGAATGTGTGAGTTCGGTAAGCATTCACATGAGATTAAGGAACATGAACATGTTCACGGATATCCGGAAGGCGAAGAGAGAAACAGCAGAGGATATGTGGCCATCCCGAACAATCGAAGTGGACTACAAGAACGCAAGAACGATGTGGGACCAGGGATTTTAATGGGGAGCCAATGTGGTGCAATGGTTACCATGCCATTATACAAAGGGTCAAGGGTTCAATCCAAGTTTCAACCGAACCAAATAGTTCTTCAGCGGTGGACTATCCCAAGGGATTTTAATGGGGAGCCAATGTGGTGCAATGGTTACCATGCCATTATACAAAGGGTCAAGGGTTCAATCCAAGTTTCAACCGAATCAAATAGTTCTTCAGCGGTGGATTATCCCCAGGTATTTTAATGGGGAGCCAATGTGGTGCAATGGTTACCATGCCAAAGGGTCAAGGGTTCAATCCAAGTTTCGACCGAACACCAAATAGTTCTTCAGCGGTGGATTATCCCCACTCAGTAAGGTTACAGTTCTGCGTTTTTTACAGCTTCTCTAAGTGGTTTCACATAATGTGAAACTCTGTTCGAATTCGGGGGTCTCTTGTCATAGTAAAAGGGGGTCCCTTGTCCTAGTAGCTCTATGAAAACTTTGATTCGCGGCAGCACTCATTGACAAAAGAGAAGTTCACCGTCTGTGGTACCACAGTGGACTGAATAATCTAAGTTAGCCTAAAACAAGTAGCGCTACTATTCCTAACCTGCGGATTGTAAAGAGATTGAAAAAATTGATTAAAAAAAAAAATAAAAATTTAAATTTAATTTACGGAGTTCTGCCTTTTTGACTTTTCCACATTTGTAAAAGTTGACTTTTAAAGCGTTCTAGGCTTTAGACTTTTGTATGCCTATGATAACTTTATACACTAAAAGAAAAAGTTTCGTAATATTCACGAAACGTGTCATTAAAAATGAGGTAATGATTTCATTAGCTCATTTCCGTTAATACAACGACTTTTTTTGGCGAATTTACTATTAATCGACGTAACGTTTCATACTATTAACGAATACTTTCATTATATTAATGAAAATATTTCACTATATCAATAAAAAAATTTTGTTGGTTCAATTTTAATGAAATTTTCTTTGTGTGTCCGGTGATCCAAAGAAAAATATATTTTTGGTTGGGAGGGTCGTATGAATCATGTCCAAAGACAGATTGTTTAGCTTACATCTGTGTCAAGTAGGATTCACGCAAGTTGACCTGTATAGTGGGTGTTGTGATGCTTTCATCCGATAATGATACCAAGCTAAATTTTAAAAGGGGCAGTAGGGGGATTCATTAAGGATACAGAGTTTACAGAGAGAAAATCCCACTACAATTGAGCCAAAGAAATTGTTTCGTTAGCTGAATTTCAATGACAAATCCTTTTATCATCCTATCCTAACATATGTGAATACAAATTTTATTCTTAGTATGGATGTAGAGTATTTTCCCAATTCTGAGTCGATCTGACCATGTCCGTCCGCCCGTCCGTCCATCCGTCCGTCCATCCGTCCGTCCATCCGTCTGTTGAAATCACGCTAACTTCCGAACAAAACAAGCTATCGACTTAAAACTTGGCACAAGTAGTTGTTATTGATGTAGGTCGGATGGTATTGTAAATGGGCCATATCGGTCCACTTTTACGTATAGCCCCCATATAAAGGGACACCAAAATTTGGCTTGCGAAGCCTCTAAGAGAAGCAAATTTCATCCGATCCGGCTGAAATTTGGTACATGGTGTTAGTATATGGTCTCTAATAACCATGCAAAAATTGGTCCACATCGGTCCATAATTATATATAGCCCCCATATAAACTGATCCCCCGATTTGGCTTGCGAGGCCTCTAAGAGAAGCAAATTTCATCCGATCCGGTTGAAATTTGGTACATGGTGTCAGTATATGGTCTCTAACAACCACGCAAAAATTGGTTCACATCGGTCCATAATTATATATAGCCCTCATATAAACCGATCCCACGATTTGGCTTGCGAGGCCGCTAAGAGAAGCAAATTTCATCCGATTCGGCTGAAATTTGGTACGTGATGTTAGTATATGGTCTCTAACAACCCTGCAAAAATTGGTCCACATCGGTCCATAATTATATATAAACCGATCACCAGATTTGACCTCCGGAGCCTCTTGGAAGACCAAAATTCATCTGATTCAGTTGAAATTTGGTACGTGGTGTTAATATATGGCCTCAAACTCCCATGCAAAAATTAGTCGATATCGGTCCATAATTATATATAGGCCCCATATAAACCGATCCTCAGATTTGACATCCCTTGGAAGAGCAAAATTCTTCCCATTCGGTTGAAATTTGGTACGTGATGTTAGTATATGGTATCCAACAACCATGTAGGAATTGGTTCCTATCAGTCCATAATTATATATAGCTCCCACATAAACCGATCCCCAGATTTGACCTCCGGTGCCTTTTGGAGAATCAAAATTCATCCGATCTGCTTGAAATTTGGTACGTGGTGGTTGTATATGATATTTAACAACCATGCCAAAAGTGGTCCATATCAGTCCATAATCATACATAGCCCCATATAAACCGATCCCGAGATTTGGTACCACAACCCAAGTAATTCGATTGTGAATGACAGTCTTTCGTAGAAGTTTCTATGCAATCCATGGTGGAGGGTACATAAGATTCGGCCTGGCCGAATTTACGGCCGTATATACTTGTTAAAAGTCTTTTATATTTTTATTTTAGTCTAAATTTCTTTAAAATTGAGCCAATGAAATTGTTTCCATTAACATATCGAAAAATTGTCATTGAGATAATTAGCATGCTCATTACTAATATGAACTATTTCGTTGTTTAATAGAAAAAAACATTACATTAATGAAAAGTTTCATTGAATTTATGAAAATATTTAATTGGTTCACCTTTATTTTTTCACTTGTTAAAGAAAATTTTGTAGTTTGAAGGAAAAAATTGGAGTTGGAAATTGGAGAATTAATGAACTATGTTGTGACAAATACGAAATTAGTAAATCTTCATGCTTAATTTAAGTATAAATTTTTCCGGTTTTTTAGTTAGTTCAGCTAATGTATGCAACAAATTATTAGAGTAAAGGAAACATTCTCCAAACATAATAATTCCATGAACTAAAATAAAGTTAAATTTGCTTTAGTGAAATAGAGAGTTCACTTTTTTTTAGTGTATAGCTCCACATTTTTATAAGCTCCTTTCATTTATTTTTTTTTTTAAATTATTGATTTGTACTTCCAGTTGAAAATGGCAACTTTTTTCTCTGCCCAAAGCCATAAAGTGATCAATATATTGTTCATAAGCTTGTCATAAATTCCAATAAAATTAATAACAAATTTATGACGGATATTAGTCCATATAATGGCCATATCTTGCCAATATCTAAAAAAACACTCTTTTCATAGTATGAACTTTTTCTATTCAATGAAATACAAAGACGAAAAAAGTAACAATATATGGTTAATAATACTTTGGACATCTTAAGAAATTTGCCGGAAATCAAAATTGATGATTATTGCCTTTTGACAGCCCTAATCATAGAGGCATAGAATTCGGTCAGGAAACAACACTCAGACAATCACTTGCTTTGGCAGACGGCTTTTGAATAGCAACTTCAAGGGGACTTGCACAATATACGAGCAGTGATTTCTAGTATTTTAGAGTGAGATGATGTTGCTACTATGTTGCGGGTTGTAAAAATTAAATAATATATGGTTAAGTAGAAATTTTCTCTTCCACCCTCCCCCTGTATTTCTTTAACAATTGGAACAGCCTACTTACTCTTACTATTACTCGTCCTTAACCCAAATATAATGCACGTACAAAACAATAAAAATATAAGACCAACTAGAGAGTAAGATGACCAAAAAAAAAGAAGAATATAACACGCACACAAACAATCATAAAACTGCCAACAGCTGCAACTGTTAAATGTCCCTTTTCCAGGACCAATACAGCGTCATAATAGAACAGCAACCAAAAAGCAAAGTTTATTTTTATGTGTATTTGGCCAAATGGAGCACAGACAACATTGTTGTATGTTACTATCAATAAAATACTAAAAGAAAATATATTTATGACGATGTTATAGTAAGTGCAAAATAATAGGACAATATTCTCCGCGCTCTTATACCGATACGGCAGGCTACACTGAACGAAAAAATTATAAAAACAAGAAATTCCAAGGTTTTTGTCCTTGTACCGGAAACCGGCTCTGGATAAAGGACATGATTCTGAGCCTTATAGCGATTTCCACTGTAATAAGAAGTGCAACATTTAGGAAACCGTTTCGTAAATATCAACGACTATGTTGCATCTTTTGTGATGCTTGAAAGCATTATGAAGTAGCAACCATTTTAGAATTACCCTATAATTTGGGCGTTGTGGCAATTAGGGATGAAGTAGTGTAACCCTATAGGATTACACCTTTTCACTGAAACGAAATCGCCTTTAGTCTCTTCTTATAAACTTGTCACCCATCACGAATTGTTATCTAAAAATTTTCTCAAGTGTAAAAAAATCCAAAATAGAAAGGGGAGACGAGCGGACATCTGAAGCTAAATCACTTTATGAAGAGATTTTGAGCTTTAGTCTCTTCTCTAGAACTTTTTTATATGCTTGCTAGAGATGGTCTGTGTCAAACTTATTAAGGTTTGCGACTATCGCAAAGTTGTAAACGTCGTAAACGTCACATACACGTCGTAAATATAGAAAAAGTAGCAAACTCCAAATAGTACTTCAGACCCTTCAGATAGGCAACGAATGACCAAGATGATGATATATGCAAAGAAGTCTAAATTCTCAGGAATGTTCATAAAATTATTAACGAATTTAAAAAAAACTTGAGAATATGGTTATATCAATTGGAAACTCGATGGTGCAGTAAACGTGACGGTCGGTACTCACTCATGGTTAACTTTTCACAAATTACTGCAGAAACTGGACGGAAGGAAACTACTTAAGTCTTACATAAGTGAATTGCTGTTTAGAGAGAATTTTTGGCTTATTAGAATCAATTTCCATATTAATTAAAAATTTTCAAAATAGTAGCAAGTCATTCGTTGATGCAACTAAAGCTTAGATGGACACTGTGGACCACGAAAACCAAGAATAGTTTGAAGTTGTGAATGAGAGACGTAAATCTAGTAGAGTTTTGAATAAATACAATATAAAGCATTTTTTGCATACCTTTTATCGGGGAGCTTAACTAAATTAACTTAAAACATATTCACAAGTTCTTTAATTCCAAATTAGGTTTTCTACACTAGGTTTACGACATACGTATTATACCGTCGTAAACGTATGTCGCAAAAGTCAAAATTTGCGACAGGCCAACCCTGATACTTGCTGAAGCAAAGAATCGCATCGAACGTTATCTACAAATTCTGAATTCTAGAAAGAAGAGAAGACGGACGGACATCTACAGCTAAATCGCCTTATGAAATGATTCTGAGCCACTGTCACTTCTCTTGAACTACCACTACGGTTTTCTAAAACAATCTTTCAATGACGACGATATGAAAATCCGTAATTGTGTAAACTTCTTAATACTACACGCTTATTTTTCATGACACCGAAAAGAACCAGCTCCAGGAGGTTAATGTTTGATGGTCTTGCTCTTAATTATGTACAAAATTTTATCTTTAGTGCTAACTTTCCACTATGTCTGATAATTGGAAACAGGACGAAAATTCAAAATTCGTTTATCTTTTCCGTTCTATCTCATCAAAATGAAGAAGTTTTGGGAGGCTTCGTATTCGTATTTGTATTCATTGCAGTCTCAGTGTTCCATATGTGTATTTTGACTAACTCAAAGTCTTCGCACGTTTTGGTACCCCTACTCGTCCGTACTTCTGTTACTCGTACGTTTTAGTACACATTGCATTCGTACTCGCAATCATTCGTATTCTTCGTACTGGTAAACTTCTTGGTTCTTAAACAAATCTTGATCGTATACAAAGAACTTCTGAATAAACTAAATATTTTAGAATGAATGCCAATCAAAAGCTTTATGCCCTACTTTTATGCAATTAAAAAGAATCATTACTACTTTTATTATTTGTATTCATAATGGTAGCTTACATATTTTTTCCGAATGTACTTTCTCTACAAGCAGACGACAGCATGTTTTACACATCTTCTCATGTGGATGGGCACATAGTTATATCGGCTGGGAGGTATTTGGCGGCCATGTCCTGTAAACTGTCGCCTGAATTGTAAGTGTTTCCAAAGGAAATACCACCAAATTGTTAAGAATGGGAAAATAAAAGAAGCCTCCAAATGCCTAGCCATGTATGGACAACACGTTTTATTATCTTTCTTTTGGGTAGGCAAGTATGTGGAGGCTTGGCCCCCGCAATTAACAGAAATTCATATAAGCTACCGCAATAATAGGGTGTAACGGAAAAGAAAGTAAGCATTTGTTTATATATGAAGCTGTAAAAAAATTGATAACAATTTGATTGAACATTATCCCAGACCTTATAATTGAAAATGTTCTCATGTTCTGATCATTTCAATTTCAAGCCAGAATGTTTAATTTTTTTTTTGCATGCATCAGCTATGGTAAATCCCGTATTCCTCCTTTAATTTATCGAAGTAATTTATTTTAATGTTAAGCAGGTACTATTTAGTCTCTAATATTTTTTATACATAAGTTTATAATTGTAATAAATTATGTATGTAATTAATAATATTAGCTGAGGCCCTCAGTTGCTAAATATACACTACTATTTCCATACTCATCTTGTATTTACTATAAGTTTAGTATAATTTAAAATAATACAAAAAAAAAAAAAAACAAAATATATAACATTTATTTTTACACCCTGCGCCACACTGTGGAACAGGGTATTAAAAATAGTGCATGAGTTTGTAACACCCAGAAGGAGACGAGATAGACACATGGTGTCTTTGGCAATAATGCTCAGGGTGGGTCCCTGAGTCGATATAACCATGTCCGTCTGTCCGTCCGTCCGTCTGTCTGGGAACACATTTTTGTGATCAATGTCTAGGTCGCAATTTAAGTCAAATCGCCTTCAAATTTGGCACATGTTCCTAATTTGGGTCAGAATAGAACCCTATTGATTTTGGAATTTTAGAAATCGGTTCATATTTAGATATAGCTCCCATATATATCTTTCGCACGATATGGCCTTATATGGCCCCAGAAGCCAGATTTTTGGCCGAATTTGGTTGAAATTTTGCACTAGGAGTACAATTAGTAGTATAGCCAAGTGCGCAAAATTTGATTGAAATCGGCTCAGATTTAGATATAGCTCCCATATATATCTTCCGCCCGATATGGACTTATATGGCCCCAGAAGCCAGATTTTTGGCCGAATTTGGTAGAAATTTTGCACTAAGAGTACAATTAGTAGTATAGTCAAGTGCGCAAAATTTGATTGAAATCGGTTCAGATTAGCTCCCATATATATATTTCGCCCGATATGGACTAATATGGTCCTAAAAGCCAGAATTTTGGCCCAATTTGGTTGATATTTTGCACAGGGAGTAGATTTAGCATTGTAGCACCCAACACATTTGACAAATTTGGTTGAAATCGATTCAGATTTAGATATAGCTCCCATATATATCTTTCGCCCGATATGCACTTATATGGACCCAGAAGCAAGAGTTTTATCCCGATTAGCTTGAAATTTTGCACAAGGAGTACAATTGGTATGTCTACGCCAGAATCCGGCATTGTTTCTTCGTTCTGACCGGTGGCAACACCAGAACACTTTCTAACATGATCCTCACTGTAAATCATCTTTTGTTCTCTTTCGCTACACTCATGCTGTGTGGGTTCGGGGGTGATCGTCGTTGCTTCGAGGAGTTATGATCACTTACAAACCGACTGGCTTCACTAACACCTGGTAATATTTTTCTCCTAAACATTGTACTTTGAATAAAAGCACCTCTTGTACTTTATGAATTCTAATTTCGCTGTGTTATTATTTCCTTTCCTATCATTTCATACCGTTTCTCAACAACTTCTGGGAGAAACCTTGTGATCAACGCAAGATTTCTGGCTCAGCAGCTATATCAACTGTTCTCCATTCTAGAGGAAAATTGCTCACCGATTTGTGGCGTTTTCATTTTGGTCCTATACGAACCGGATACGTTAACATTGCGCTAGCTGAGATTGCACTTCCTATTGAAAATCACCTATCCATCATCTTCATTTTATACTGTCATCATCTCATAAGCGAGGTAAGTTTGTGTTTTTTGTTCAAGAAAGGTGCAAATTCGTTCAATTAGTAAAACGACAAATCATTGAGTTTGCCGTCGGTGAGAGAAATATTTCTTTTTACAACAACAACATCGATATTGTTTTGTTCTTTCATGCTTCCATTTTATTATTCATTGTAACGAATTCGGTGGAGGAGTTATTTGACAACGTCATCTTACCACCCCCAAATTACGAAATTGGTTCAGTTGTTGGGGAGTTGGGTTTCATACGATGCTTTTCTATTTGCACTGAAGGAAATTCGGCGTTGTCCCAAAGGGAAATTTTTGGCTTTCTTGGTTTATGTCAAAGCCAAGTAAGTGGTGGCATTTTTTCTTTTTTTTTCGATGTCTTTATTGGACTCTCAACGATAGTGAGGCATAGACGAGTCATTGTCTTTGATCGACATACAGTGAGCGTTTCTTTCCCCACCATAACTTGTGCGTCCCTCTAGTGAACAAGTGGCCACCATACTCTTGGTTAGAGAACATAGGCAGAGAACATTGCATTTGATCAACATACAGTGAGCGTTTCTTTCCCCACCATTGCTTGTGCGTCCCTCTAGTGATCAAGTGGCCATCATAATATTTCGTATTTTTTTTATTGCACACCGCACTCATCGGGTGTGTATGCATATGCCGAGACATTGCATTTGATCGGCCTACAGTGAGCGTTTCTTTCCCCACCATTGCTTGTGCGTCCCTTTGGCCTACGAGTGATCGCTGCTGCATTCTGTATATGTTCTTTACTACTCTTGGTTGGAGAACATAGGCAGAGACCAAGCCATTGCCTTTGATCAACATACAGCGAGCAGTGCTTTCCCCACCATTGCTTGTGCGTCCCTCTACTCCACAAGTGGCCTCCATAATATTTCATATTTTTTTATTGCATATCGCTCTCATCGGGTGTGTATGCATATGCCGAGACATTGAATTTGATCAACATACAGTGAGCGTTTCTTTCCCCACCGTTGCTTGTGCGTCCTTTTGGCCTACGAGTGATCGCTGCTACATTCTGTATATGTTCTTTACTACTCTTGGTTGGAGAACATAGGCGGAGACCAAGCCATTGCATTTGATCAACATACAGTGAGCGTTTCTTTCCCCACCATTGCTTGTGCGTCCCTTTGGCCAACGAGTGATCGCTGCTGCATTCTGTATATGTTCTTTAATACTCTTGTTTAGATAAGCGACCAAGCTATTGCCGTTGATATAGTGAGCATTGCTTGGCCCACCATTGCTACGCTCTTTAGGAGGCACTTACTCTCTTTGCGTTTGGATTGATAAGAGAAAAGTAGTTTGTTTCATGGCGAACACCCTACGGTAGGGAACTTCGTCGCATACATTGTTCGCACCTGGATATATGCGTAGTATTTCGTTCTTGGAGTTATCTGGGTGACCTGGCTGCACAGTGTGCATCGAAACGCTCTAGCGAATCGGGATTGCATTTGATTTGGTATATAACAATTTAGAGGCGTACCCGTTCTTTCATTATTACGCGGGAATCGGCTCATATATACCGGACTTCTTACCATTGTATCAGTTATATCGTACGCTATGTCTTTCGATTCGTTCATTCGCTTGGCCGATTCTATTGTCGAATTCGAAGCCGATCTAGGCGGCAATGTCTATCCGATCGATTCCGTGCATTCTATCAGGATACACCTCGAAGAATTGAGGGGAATTTGGAGGGATGTGAAGACGGAGTTTGACCGGTATTTACAGGATAGGGCGGCTGAGCAAGATTCGGAGGACGGCACACAGACCTCGGATATTGAAGCTTCGGAGCTGGAGAATGTTCGCGCGAAGTATAAAAGTACGTACGTGGCGTACTGCAGGTGTGTGGCGAGATTATCCCAGACTTCTGAGGAATTGCAGAATAGTTCCAAAGTTGCGAGATCCACTCCGATTTCTTTGCCTGCGGCCGAGTCGGTTGCTACTACTACCGGTTATTCATTTACGTTGCCCCCTTGCGACACCGAGGTTTTTTGTGGCGATTATATGGCATGGCCCACGTTCCGGGATATGTTTACCGCCATATACATAAAGAATTCGCGACTTAGTCCTGTGGAGAGGTTGTTTCATCTGGTTCAGAAGACAAAGGGTGAGGCCAGGGACATTGTTCAGAAGAGCCCGCTTACTGACCGCGGCTTCGAGATCGCCTGGAACGGTCTGTGCGATCGTTACGAAAATAAACGGGTTCTGGTAAACGGCCAGCTGCGGGTGCTCTTCAATTTACCGGATGTTAAGGTCGAGTCCGCGCAAGGTATAAAGAGGCTTCAGCAGGATATAAACTCGTGCATTTCCGCCTTGAAGATCTACGATATTGATGTTGCGAGTTGGGACCCCATTTTCGTATTTCTTTGTTCTAATCGACTTCCGGATTCGACTCTGACGTTGTGGGAGCATACTTTATCTGACAAGGCGTCCATTCCAAAGTGGTGTGATTTGGATAAGTTCCTTACGAATCGGTATCGAACATTGGAATCCGTTTCGGAGATTCGTAATAATCCCCACAGTAGTCTCTCTTCGCAGGACCCAACGACGGGGGATCAGTCGAGACGTTCGAAAAGGGTGGGTTCATTTCAGAATCGGATCACTGCTCCTAAGTGCCCCCTGTGTCCGAACGAGTCTCACATTATACGTAAGTGCTCGAAGTTCCTCAATATGAGCCCTGATATGCGTCGATCAGAGATTAGGCGGCAGGGGTTGTGTTTGAATTGTTTCTCAAGGTCTCATCTCGTTAGGAATTGTCCAAGCGGGAGTAACTGTTTCACTTGTAATCGGCGGCATAACACCCTTCTGCATGGAGCGTCGGATGAGTCGACCGCGGGCATGGCCGAAGCCGCGGATGTGACGGGCTCCAATTTACACGCGAATTCCGCTTCATGTTCAGGTTCATCTTCCATACAGTCCACCGAGTCGGGAGCTGGAGTTTTTCAGTCGTGTTTCGCGTCGCAGGCTCGAGGCGTCATACTGGGTACCGCTGTACTTCATCTTTGTCATCTGGGGGTGAAGTACTCCGTTCGCGCTCTTTTTGACTCCGGTTCGGAGGGAACACTTATATCCGAACGTCTGGTCAACAGGCTGAGGTTGCCGTGTAGGAGTACAAGTGCTCAGGTGGCAGGATTGAATGATTCGGTTTCTGCCAATGTTCGTAAGGAATGCGATATTTTAGTGTCATCGAGGGTTCGTGGGGATGTTGGAATAACGGCCAGGGCCTTGGTTATTCCGAAACTTTCTGGCAATCTTCCGTCAAGGTCAATTCCTGCCTCAGAGTTTGAGGGTTTGCCGAACATGATTTTGGCGGACCCGGATTTCTTTAGAAGTTCGCCGATCGATTTGTTGCTTGGGGGTGATGTGCTGCCGTTGGTAATGCTTTCGGAGGTAAAGCGAAACGTGTGTGGATCGCTCATGGCTCACGACACCGTATTCGGGTGGGTGCTGATGGGGCCCGTTGGCCAGGATCCTCCCCGGTCAACCGCGATATTGTGCAACTATTGTGAGATCTCGCTGGACAAGGAAATCGCGCGTTTTTGGGAGGTGGAGAATCTTCCGAGGAAAAATTTTATGTCGGCTTCCGACATATTCTGCGAGGAGTTATTCAGGTCTACAGTGTCGGTAGGGGAGGATGGCAGGTATGTTGTTCGTTTGCCTTTCCGCGAGGTCAGTGGCAATGGTGTTGGTTTAGGCGATTCGAGGAGAAGCGCTATGTCTCAGTTTCTTAGGAATGAGGCACGACTTAGTCGAAATCCCACATTCAAGGAGGAATATGATTCAGTGGTTCGGGAGTATAGCCAACTGGGGCATATGCGCAAGGTTTTACGACCGCCTGGTGACTCTGAGCCTTCGAGTTATTATATGCCTCATCACGCGGTGGTGAGGCCTGACAAATCATCCACTCGTGTCAGAGTGGTGTTTAATGCTTCTTCTCCATCTTCCAATGGCGTGAGTCTTAATGGAATCCTACATACAGGGCCTACGCTTCAGAATGATTTGACGATGTTAATTCTAAGGTGGAGGTTCTTTCGTTTCGTTTTCAACGCTGACATACAAAAGATGTATCGTCAGATATGGGTTCATCCGGAGCACACGAGGTTTCAAAGAATTTTGTATCGTGATAATCCTACGGACAAAATCCAGGAGTTCGAGTTGCTTACAGTGACGTTTGGGGTTAACTGTGCGCCGTATTTGGCCATTCGAGTTCTTCATCAGTTGGCGGATGATGTGGCCGATCTTTATCCACTGGCGAGCGACATCCTTCGAAATGCTATGTATGTAGACGACGTATTAGCAGGTTCCCATTCGCTTTCTGCAGCAAGGGAGTCAATTCGGCAGTTAGAATTGGCTCTCTCATCTGCCGGTTTTCTGTTGAGAAAATGGACTTCCAATCATGCGGATCTTATAGCCGAAATCACTCCCGAGCATCGGTTGTGCAACGATTTCTTGCGTATTGACCACGAAAGTACGGCGAAGATGCTTGGGATTCGATGGGATGCTCATTTAGATAGTTTCTTTTTCGTGGCCAGGGCATTCCCTCATCGGGAGAGACACACAAAGCGTACGATTTTGGCGCAGATTGCGAAGTTATTCGACCCTGCTGGTTGGCTATCACCCTGCATAGTTCGGGCTAAGATATTGATGCAGGAGGTTTGGGGATCCGGCGTTGGTTGGGACGATGAACTTCCTATCGGGATTCTCTCTCAGTGGTGGGAGTTTGAGTCTACATTCTCTTCCATTAATTCCATTCGTATTCCTCGTTGGTTGAATTTCGTCCCCGGTAGTGTTGTTCAGTTTCATGGTTTCTGCGACGCGTCCGAGAAAGCCTATGCAGCGGCGCTCTATGTTCGTATCGTTGATGGTGATTCTGTTTCCGCTCATTTGGTTTACTCGAAGACACGGGTAGCTCCCTTGAAAACATTGTCCATACCGCGATTGGAGCTATGCGGTGCAGCGTTGCTGGCGGGAATGCTTGACTGTTTGCTTCCCCTACTTGAAGTTCAGTCCTATTCTATATATTGCTGGACGGATTCTACAATTGTTCTTTCATGGCTATCAAAGTCTCCTGGGTCCTGGAAGACATTTGTGGCCAACAGGGTATCCGACATAATCCAGGTTGTTGATTTCTCCAAATGGCATCATGTTGCTTCAGAGGAAAATCCGGCGGACCTCGCGAGCAGAGGGCTAATGCCGCCCGATCTAGTGGCAAACGAATTGTGGTGGTCTGGTCCCAAGTGGCTTAGTGATGTCCCGGAACCATGGACGAACTCGAGTTTCTTGGAGCTGTCGGATACTGCTCTGGAGAGGAAATCTCTTCAGATTCATTTCGCGTATTTCTCGGATTTCGAAGACGTCCTTGAAAGGTTCAGTTCATTCCCTCGGGCTTTGCGGGTACTTGCCTATGTGTATCGGTTTTTCTATCACACACATTCTAAGTACCGCTCGAGGTTCGTGCACCATTCTATTTCTCTCTCTAGCCCCGAACTGTCTATGGTCCGAGACAGGTTGATTTCCGTTACGCAGAGAGCGTTTTACCCAAACGAATACCGCGGACTAGAATCTCACAGTTCAGTTCCAGCTTCAAGTAGAATCCGCAATCTTAATCCCTTTATGGATGCTGAGGGGTTAATTCGTTCCTGTGGTCGCTTAGCTCATTCTCCTGGCCTTACGTATAACGAGAAGCATCCTATCATTCTACCTTACAATTGCAGATTTTCAAAGCTTTTAGTGGCATTTGTTCATTCGGTGACGTTGCACGGTGGTAACCAACTTATGATGAGGGTTGTTAGGGCGCAATACTGGATTCCCCGGATTAAGAACTTGGTAAAAGCCACTATCAGTCACTGCAAGCCATGCATACTCTACAAGAAGCGGTGTCAGTCACAGTTAATGGCCGCTCTACCTCCGGAGAGAACCGAGATTTCGCGTCCTTTTTCTCGGACAGGACTGGACTTCGCAGGTCCATTCGATATCAAGACTTATAGCGGAAGGGCCTGCCGTATAGTAAAAGGATATGTATGCGTGTTCGTCTGCTTCTGTACGAAGGCTATTCATTTGGAAGCGACTTCGGAGTTGACCACAGCCGCGTTTCTGGCAGCATTCCATCGTTTCGTTGCACGTCGTGGATGCCCTGCCGATCTGTATTCTGACAATGGTACTACGTTTGTGGGTGCCTCCCGGATGCTGGCTCGCGACTTTTTAAGGACATCTCGGGAGGCATTAACGGCGCATTATGCGCATCAGCGGGTGACGTGGCATTTCATCCCTCCGGGAACTCCACACATGGGGGGATTATGGGAAGCGGGCGTCAAGAGCTTCAAATCCCACTTTCGTAAATTCGCTGGCTCGATGAAGTTCACTTTCGAGGAGTTCTCTACGCTTTTGGCACGCATCGAGTCATGTCTTAATTCTCGGCCGCTCTCACCTCTATCGCAGGACCCCAATGATCTTTCGGCCTTAACCCCCGGACATTTTTTGGTGGGCACTCCGATTCTAGCTCCTGTTGAGCCGCAGATTGATGGCTCTCGAATATCTTTGCTTAAGCGTTGGGAGAAAATTAAGGCTGTACATCAGCATTTCTGTACCCGATGGAAGTCCGAGTATTTGTCCGAACTTCAAAAACGCCACAAGTGGCAGACCCCCGAGAGAAATTTGGAAAACGGTTCTCTTGTGGTGATTAAAGATGATAACCTTCCACCGAATTCATGGCGTTTAGGTCGAGTGTCCAAAACATATCTAGGTCCAGATAACCGCGTGAGGGTAGCCGATCTAATAACTCAACGGGGAGTGGTTACCCGACCCCTTGTCAAACTCATTGTTCTTCCGCAGGAGGAATAAAAGTGTATATTTTTTCTCTCTCCTCCCAATTCTCTAGCATCATGCCCAAGTCACCATCTCGTCCAAAGTTTTCCGGAAGTAAGGTGTCCAAGGCCAAGTCCTACACCTGTCATCTCTGCAACTTTCCCCATCCATTACGAACCTGTAGGAGGTTCTTAAAAATGAACGTCAATGAACGCCTGAGTGTTGTGCAAAAAAGGGGCTATTGCATAAACTGTTTAGCCCATGAACATTCTCACGGCAGATGTTTTTCCACATCTGGTTGCCGAATTTGCCATAGCCGCCACCACACACTTCTTCATCCTTTGTCAACACGCAGGAAGGAGACACGCACCAAACGCTCCAGATCACCCACTTCGGCTGCTTCCCAGTCAACGGCCACCTCTGTAACCCGCCCTTCAGGTCCCATCCCGGGTCAGGAGAGGACGTCGCTCTCGTCCCTAATGAGACAAAACAGCGTGGTGTTGTTACCCACCGTGCTAGTGCGAATTGATAGCAGGAAGAAGGAGTCTCTTGTCCGATGTTTGCTGGATTCCGGTTCGCCTTTTAGTCGAATATCGAGAAGGGTGGTGGAGGCACATAAGCTCACGACGCTCACGCTCCAGGATGAGACACTTTGCCCTTTAGTCCTGAGGTCCCGTTTCGACTCCAGTATCAAGATAGAAACAACTTTACGCGTGGACAACCGGATTGCGATGAAGACCCCGTCCAAGTCCCTTTCGGAGTCCTTCAAGGAGAACTTTCCAAATCTTCTGCTGGCAGATTCGGGGTTTTTTGAGTCCTCTCCCATCGACATAGTTCTCGGCGTGGATTGGTATCCTAAAATTGTTTCAGACGGTTCATTTTCCAGACCCGGACTACCAACGGCAATGAGCACGATTTTTGGATGGGTTATCTACGGGGCATCTTCCTTCTAGACCCAATGGTCGCGGTCTAGCTGTTCAATTTCACTTTAGCTCACCATTTCGGTATATATGAACTCATAAGAAATAAATTTGCATGGAATTTAATGAACAAAAACACAAACTTTCCTTTCTTTGCAACATCATGAATTTAATTTGTTACTAACCTATTTTTAGGTGATTGTAATCCGAAGAAGCATTGGCGATACCCATTTCAAGCATTTTGGTTGCAGTGACACTGCAAGGCGGGCGGTAATGTCTACGCCAGAATCCGGCATTGTTTCTTCGTTCTGACCGGTGGCAACACCAGAACACTTTCTAACATGATCCTCACTGTAAATCATCTTTTGTTCTCTTTCGCTACACTCATGCTGTGTGGGTTCGGGGGTGATCGTCGTTGCTTCGAGGAGTTATGATCACTTACAAACCGACTGGCTTCACTAACACCTGGTAATATTTTTCTCCTAAACATTGTACTTTGAATAAAAGCACCTCTTGTACTTTATGAATTCTAATTTCGCTGTGTTATTATTTCCTTTCCTATCATTTCATACCGTTTCTCAACAACTTCTGGGAGAAACCTTGTGATCAACGCAAGATTTCTGGCTCAGCAGCTATATCAACTGTTCTCCATTCTAGAGGAAAATTGCTCACCGATTTGTGGCGTTTTCATGGTAGTATAGTCATGTGTGCCAAATTTGATTGAAATCGGTTCAAATTTAGATATAGCTTCCACAAGCCAGAGTTCTGGCCCAATTTGGTTGAAATTTTGCACTAGAAGTACAATTAGTAATATAGTCATGTGTGCAAATTTAGATATAGCTCCCATATAAAGGGTGATTTGTTAAGAGCTTGATAACTTTTTAAAAAAAAAAACGCATAAAATTTGCAAAATCTCATCGGTTCTTTATTTGAAACGTTAGATTGGTCCATGACATTTACTTTTTGAAGATAATTTCATTTAAATGTTGACCGCGGCTGCGTCTTAGGTGGTCCATTCGGAAAGTCCAATTTTGGGCAACTTTTTCGAGCATTTCGGCCGGAATAGCCCGAATTTCTTCGGAAATGTTGTCTTCCAAAGCTGGAATAGTTGCTGGCTTATTTCTGTAGACTTTAGACTTGACGTAGCCCCACAAAAAATAGTCTAAAGGCGTCAAATCGCATGATCTTGGTGGCCAACTTACCGGTCCATTTCTTGAGATGAATTGTTCTCCGAAGTTTTCCCTCAAAATGGCCATAGAATCGCGAGCTGTGTGGCATGTAGCGCCATCTTGTTGAAACCACATGTCAACCAAGTTCAGTTCTTCCATTTTTGGCAACAAAAAGTTTGTTAGCATCGAACGATAGCGATCGTCATTCACCGTAACGTTGCGTCCAACAGCATCTTTGAAAAAATACGGTCCAATGATTCCACCAGCGTACAAACCACACCAAACAGTGCATTTTTCGGGATGCATGGGCAGTTCTTGAACGGCTTCTGGTTGCTCTTCACTCCAAATGCGGCAATTTTGCTTATTTACGTAGCCATTCAACCAGAAATGAGCCTCATCGCTGAACAAAATTTGTCGATAAAAAAGCGGATTTTCTGCCACTGATTTTGGTAATAAAATTCAATGATTTGCACGCGTTGCTCGTTAGTAAGTCTATTCATGATGAAATGTCAAAGCATACTGAGCATCTTTCTCTTTGACACCATGTCTGAAATCCCACGTGATCTGTCAAATACTAATGCATGAAAATCCTAACCTCAAAAGAATCACCCTTTATATAGCATAATTTAATTTTATTAAAATATTTAATTTAATTTATTTGAGCTAAATCTGTCTTTCTTAAATTTAAGTCTTATGTTGTTTTTTTTTTTTTTTAAATATTGATTATCTAAAAAAATTAAAAAGAAAAAAATATCTCCCGGTTCTCAAAAAACAGGGAGTTTTGAATTTCGGGATTTCTGGCTTTATTTATTTGTGGAACAAAGAACCGACATGACCTGTTTTCCTAAAACCGCGTAATTTTGAAAGGAAATTTTTATTTTATTACCATAAACAATCAACAACAAAAAAATAATAGCGTAATTTTAATAATAAGTTTATTCATTTTATTTGTTGTTTTGATCTCAGCTTAAAAACCATTGCGTTGACTAAACTGCAAGTGTAGCTTAACCAACAGAGGAAAAGAATGTTTGTCAAATTTATTTGGGCAAAGCCCTATAGACTACAAAATGGTTGGATGGACGCACGTTTCGGGATTACCACATTCGTCATCAGCATCCTCTACTTGCAGCAAAACTATCAAACAATTATCGGAATAAATTCGGGTAGTTCACTAAACCCAAAGTGAACCTCCGAAAAAAGGTTTATGACAGTTGGCCTTTGCCTAAATAAATCTTGGTACAAACATTTCTCTTTTCCTTTGACACCGTCACATCATCGATGCGGGTGTAGTTGGCTGGGTTTATTTAGGGCATGTTTCCTCTTCATTCATTTTTTTAAATATCCTGATTTAGAAGCACACATTTCTCATTAAATGGGCAATGCTGCATTGGAAAACAATAAAACCAAAGCAGGTTGTCAAGGCCTTGAATAAACCGATTCTATCAGTCCAGCGAAAGTGAGTTTTTACCAAAACCTACAATCAGAGTAGGACGAAAAACCAGCTCACCTTGTGATCTCTTTACCAAATAACATACAATTTCTTCATTTCACCCTAATATATCGACCCCCGACCCTCTATCTAACATAAATTCTATCAATGTCTCAGTATCTGTTCGTGTTTCACGTAATATGTTACTGGCCCGTGTGTGATTGTCCAAACCAAAAAAAGCAATAATGCACTCGACACTTTTATTTCTTTTTCATTAGTCCAAGGGGCCATGTCCAGTTGCAAAAACGAGTAAATGATTATTTATCTAAAAACGCACAATATCTAATACAGAAACAAGGATATTTTCTCCAACTCCAACTCCTTTTCACATAGAAATATATAGAGCCTATCCAAAAACAACAACACTCTCAATTCATTTCACCATCAAATTTCCCATAGGTTTTATGGTCATGTCCATTCCTAGTACAACTAAAGAACTTTATATAAGGTTGGTGTATACATTGCAGAAAATCTTTGCTGCGTTCTTAAAGGAAAATTGGTATGATTTTGTGAGTTTATGATTTTTGCGATGTCATAAAATGGGGTTATATATGAAATCAGAAATTATTTATCGGTGAATACTAAAGTATTTGTTGGTTGCAGAAAGAGGAATTGTAATTTGGTTTGATATATCAAGGTATATTGATACATATATATTCGGACAGATAGAAGGACGGACGGACATCATTAAATTGAATCATAAAATGTGTTTAACCCAGGACATCCATCCTTCGTCAAAGTGACGACGCGTAATTTCATTTACGATCTAAAATGTATTTTAGTCGATTGGGAAATTATAAATTTAAGCTATACTAATTCAACTATTTTATGAATTTTTGTTTTATACTAATTAAAATCATATTCAATAAGAAAATAAACTCAATTTTGGTTCTCATTTTTGCTCACAATGCAAATTATAGCGTCTTGAAATAAGCCGTAGTCAAAATGGCGAAGGATGACGTAAGTGTACAAAAAATAAGGAAGACTTTCCAGGGATAAGTTTGTAGGCATTTGAAATTAGGGGGTTTCTTACGAACCAATGACTGATTTATACAAAATTCAATTTTGTATCAAATAAAAATAAAATCATTAAGCAAAATAAAATAAAATAAAATAAAAGCAAAAGCTGGTCCTAAAACAAATATCAATCCATGAACTAAAGTAAATGCCTATAATGTTATAGTCAGGTACCTGGGAATCAACAATCAGAAATATTACCGAAAACAAGAAGTCGCCTTCTTGTGTGCCTCGAACGCATTCAATAAAAGTGGTGTAGATGCTATTATTGCTCATACGACATTAGGAGCATCTACACCATGTTACTAGTAGCCAAGCATATCGCGAGAATGGATGCATCATAGATTGGACTAAAGTTCCAAAGAGTTCCAAAGAGTTGCTCCGCTTTAACGAAAGCGAATATGGTTTTCTTTGATGAGAACGCATTCCAAATTAAGCAGTTTGTGAACAAATAAAATGATCGGGTGTACCTGAAAACTTAGGGTATGGTAACGCTAGGGAAATATTGGTCCAAAATTAGTGTCAAACCTCCATGAACACTTTCGAAATATTTGCCTATCGTTTTTGGAAAATCCTCTTATCGTGATGTAATATATACAATATGAGCTAAAAATGTTAGCTGGTTTAACTATGGCGACGAATTCTTTTTCGATTTCTGTCAAATATTTGCCTACCGGTACACCTTCAATTTGTCACTAGAACTCAAGTGCTGCAAATGGCTATGATGTGGGCCGCCGTAATGGCCAATGGTCGTTCCCCTTTCGAATTCAAACTATCGGAGAAATATCCTAAATACAGTTTTGAAGCCCTGGGCAGTCCAACAGGACTCAGCACGATCATCTCAAGACGGCGTTTCAACGGAAATGGTCAGATTACCGCAGAGCCAATTTCGTTCAGAGTGTGATGGCCGGCAAGGCCGTTTGAAGGCAATAATTCGTGCCAAAAGTAGCCAATTCGATCCTAAAACTTGATGTTATCTCCGATATTCTTATTCACTTTATTATATACTTCTTCAATGTCTCTAAAAATGAGGTTCAGGAGGCAGGACTCATTGATAAGACCGACGTTTACCATGTGGGGTAACACAATGTATGTATTCAGTCCATTGTGATACTCCAGATGATCCAAGTGAGCCTAAAATAACGGGCTGCCCTATACCTAAACTAAACTACTCTACTATTTGTCTTGCATGAATTTGGATATTGGAACTGTCCACTTTTATTACCGATCAAAATTTTGTCTCAATATGGACCAAATTCAAGCCCCAAATATTATGTTTTCTACTGCAATCCTCTTCACAGCAAAAAAATGTGTCCTTCCAAAGATGTTCGCTATTTTAACTACACAGGAAGTTCTTTTAATTCATTTTTTTATAACTCGCTTTTTTTTGATATTTTTAATGGGTAATTTTATTTATTTATTTTTTTTTTTTTTTGTTTCAAATAGATTAAAAACAGGATAAGAATTCATAAAATGGAACAAACTATTCAAATTTTGTCGATAAAAATTCTAAATCCAATCTGGAAAAATTGTGAATTTTTGAAAATATTTGAGGTCAAATGTTTCAGGCAAGCGTTAGAATGCATTAAAAATCATAAAAAATTATTCATTTGGCAAAATATTGCAAAATTTTTCTATTCACATCCAAAATACTGAATTCAGATCACACACTAAAAAGTGGTTCAGTGTAAGGGCTGTTGAAATGGAGAACATCCGTCCTATGACAAGCTCATGTTAAATTCATCGCTTCTGCGCCACTTTTCACCACTTCCGCATCCAAAAAGAACATTTTCACTATTTTTTGGCGACGCTTGTTTGCTGGGTTGCCATGGGAATTGTTTCATTTGTTCATTCCTGATTTCGAATTCGATAGTGGTTTTCTAAAACTACTTTTAAGCAATGACATTTTAATTCCAATACCTTTAAAATGCGCCCCATAATCCCAACTCAAATGATGTCCTTGTATGGATTCCTCTGGTCATTTATCCCTTAGCTTCTCCCTTTCAAATCAATTGCTTTCAGAAATGTCCTTCTTCTGTCTGTTTCAATTATTGGCTAAAGATCTCTTCATTGTTATTCTACCTTTTCCCATGGTCTGGGAAGACTGTAGAAGCCATGATCCCCATCAATTTAATCATCATGTTCCACTTGATTAACTTAACAAAATTCCAATCAATTTAAATTTGCAACGTGCAATAATGTTCAAATGTCAAATTGTATTAAGCAGGCGAGGCGAACGAAGAAGAAGCCAGTGGATCCTATCCACATGCATATGGATAGCGTTTCTGAAGGTAATCACCATGATGCCGATGATGACAGCATTCATCTCCTTACCATTTGATAGCTACTGTCTCTGGCTACAGGAAATCTTTCCAATACTACCAATTGCCATTGAATGCAATACGATTGAAGTTGTCATCAATTCGTTGCATGGGTTTTCTTCCTCACAAGAATTTCAATTGATTTTGTGGTGTTGTTTTTATTGGTGCTTCGTTTTTTCGTTTCTTCTCTTTGCCAAGATGTTCACTTTGTAGTGAAAAGACGGTGCTTTTGATGGCACTTTTTTGTGTGACTATGTGGTACCATAAGGCAGATCGGTTTGTCCGTCCGTCTATCCATCCATTCGTTTGTCTTATGGACAAGGGACCCAGTTGTTAAATAAAAGTTCGCTCACTCTTTTTTTGCCCAGCTGTGAAAACATGAAAGCCAAATAGCTTTGGCGGCACATCATCAAACATGGTAAGGTGATTTTTGATGACTCACTTTGGTGGCTATAAAACACCTTTCATTCTCGTGTGATAGGGGCCGGGGCAGAAGGTGTTACAAAGAAATTGCAAATATTAATTGATTTCAGTTAAATAATTGTCACACAAAGTGTGACAAGAGTGACATGGAAGTTTCCAACAGTTATTCTTCCCTTTCGGTAGAGGCCCTCCCTGACTCCACAATAGTATAACCAATAGTAGAGAGTTTGGAATAGTCTTTGGCCTAATGAAAGAAAAAAAGAATCTCAGAATTCTGTTGACTTTAATCTTAATTGGTTGTGGCAACTATTAAAACCATCATTGTTGTCATCAGATGCAGCAAAAATTCTCTGGCGGTATTATCGCCATCAATACAAGAGATCCGTTTGCGCCTGCGCGAATAATCTGAATTGCATACATGGGGAAAAATTCGTCACCATAGTGATTTTAAATAAAGAGGCAAATTGAATGAAATATTAATGTTCCATTTAGAGGTAAGAAGTGCCTACACGCTCACAAAAAATCGCTTCTGTAACATATACTCCCAAACATATTTTGCTTCAAGCATATACATTTTTGGGTATTGCCCAAACATTTATATGTTTGATCTCTTCCAATATATAATATGTTTGAAAGCATATTGGTCTAAACAATATATGTTTGGGTAGTCTAAATTCCAAACATTTTGTATTTTTGCATCCAAATTCAATAATGTTGTCTTCCAAAAAACAATATGTTATTATGTGAACATATAATATGTTTGGAAGCATTTTGCACCCAAAAATATTATATGCTTAAAAAAATTCTCCCAAACAATATTGTGCTCAAAATTTTATTTATTTATTTATATATTTACAATCATAATGAATTATGAAAATAAACAGGTAATATAGGTGCTAACAACATAGGTTTTCGACCTGAATGCTCAAAATCTAATAATAATACAAACATTGTAGAAGAAATTATTCAATTGTATGATTTTTTTTTTATTTTAATTTTACCTTTTGCCGGACGGGGATTCGAACAGCGGACCACACAGTTTGTAAAGATCAAAGAAGTAGCTGATCAATTGCCCAAGGAAAAATAAAATGTTAATTTTGTAATAACAAGCAACAACCACCAACTAAATTCAATATCGCTCCCTTTAAATAGCGCTCCAAGCTACTAAACACATATATGTTTATAGGCTATTTCTAAATTAATATATGTTTGCATCCAAGCATATTATATTTACCAACATTTTATGTCCCAAACATAATATGTTCTAACATATTAACATATATGTCCCAAACATGTTATACTAGTTTATGAACATTATATGTTTGCACTCAAAAATATTGTGTTTAAAAATTTGTGTTCCAAACATATAATGTATATAGCCAAACATATGAAAAACAGTCTTTTTCATCCGTGTAGAAATGTGACAACATACGTCCCTTATTTTGGGAGAAGGATTTTATTGGAAAATAGATTTGATTAAGAATGAAATGACCCTGTGATCAACCTTGGGATACTATTCGTTCTAAGACAGCTATTCATACTGGATGGTTATAATTCGTTAAAAGTGTATAGAGGTACTTTTAACGAATTATAACCATCCAGTATGAAACTATTTGGAATTTGAGAATTTCTAAGAAGTGGCACAAAAAGTGTCACAAAGTAAAACGAATTAAATGATTGTTTTAAGTTTTTTTTTCTATGAAATTATGATGTCGCATTTTTTCAACTTAAATCAAAAGAATACTAAAAATCATTTTATCGCCCTTTCATCGAAAATCAATCATGGATATTAGGAGTTCATGGGAGAATCCCATTTACGTAGCAAAAAATATTATATGCATATTTTCAGGCGCCACAATTGTCCGTTTGAAGAAACTATGGTATGGGAGATAAAAATGCTTTCAACTATAGTATTGGAAGTTCGATTTTATGTTTGGATACTGACCCCATCCACACATTAAGAGTGCACTGAAAATCTATTGCATTAATTAATTAATAATTGGCACAACATATCAAAAAGTTGGCAAAAATATATTAAAAGTATGGGATTTAGTGGCAGAACCAGGATTTTGGCACAAAAGTTTTAACTCTTAAAAAACATACAAATTTTCCACTACAGTAGCCCAACGATAACACTATAAGACAATTTTCTCATTTTAAAGCGATGAAGCGATCTATACCCAAAGCGAATGGTTTCTTCCTCCTAAAGCATGGAGACTTCCAATGTGTTTTTCATTTCTCTCACTGTATAGATCGTCATCAAAGCCAACACGATTATTTTTAAGCAAACATATGTTCGAAGACATGCCGCTTGCTCTGCTGATAAAGGATCAATTTAGCTTGCAATGCGTCACTGATTTAAATCCGATATTGCAAAATTGAGCTGCTTGATCTGCTGCTAAAACATGGCCAAGGTATTTGCAATTATTGAACATCAAAGGTTCACGCAAATGGCAAAATAATCAAAAGTCCCAGACACAAAGACAGCAAAGCCAACCTTACGAAAGGAAATCTGGACTCAAGGCTGATGTTAAAGAAGAATTAAAGGCAAACAATGCCAAAGGAAATATAGGTAACACAGAAGCAGAAAGGGGACACAGGAGCAGAAATCTTGGTTAGGCAAGCAAACAAGAAATCTCGCCAATTATGATTATAGGTCTCTTAGATGATGCCCTTCTCTCCCCGATGTTTCTTTTTTTTCTGAAAAGGAGTATTGTATGAAACCATCACTCGATTAGACCAAACTACCTTCATACTGCTTGCCATTCTTTGATCAGTTGTAAGCGAAATTTATTAAATTGTAATCAACATTGAATGAACTGCATCTTACGAGGTAATGCCACTTCGTTAAATATTTCCTTTTGTCGTTACCAGAAAATGTTCGTATGACGGTAAAGTACTTCGTTCGAATGACAGAAGCAGTTGTTGCCTGTTATTCTTGACTAACTAAATCGATTTTAATCAAAATTTATGATAATTTTACAAAATGCACTTCAATTGTGTGCCATGGCTGATGGGCCATGATACGAAGAATATGACCAGAGGAAGGACTTCAAATCACAGAAACATTAAACTAATTGGCATGATGGTGCAAACAGAGCATATCAAATGGTTGAAATTGAAGGGTGTCCTATAATGGACGCATAGTAAGCTGAAGTTTGAAATGATCAAGCAAATTTTTAGCAATAGTGTCATTCGAACTTAGGGTTTCCTTCACTTCTTTAGCAGATCCAGAATTTTAATATCAACATTTTCGACATTTGAGTTTCATCGCAGCAGCTGCTGTGGACATATGAAAGTTGTCTTAGGCGAGTCTACAAGTCAACAGTCGCCAAAAAATTAAAAAAAAAAATTAACATCAGTGCAATAAACTTTTGCTACCTTAAATTAATTGCTTTTACTCAAAATCATAGAATGGGTACCTCTTTTTGTGACCCAATACATATATAAGTCATTGATCTAAACGTATCTATCTTCTTCTCTAAAATTCACAATTAATTTTTAATTAATATACAATTTCAATTCCTGAGCTTGCCTTAATCATTAGCAGAAGATTTTCTTAGGCCACCATCATTTCTACAGCTGTCGCTTTTGGCTTGTAATCTCTGGTCTTATTGAAAATATATAAAATGGAAATATAAAATAAAGGATTGAATTTGGTTTTAATTGTAAATTAACTACTGACGCCTTCTGCATAAATAAGAAAGCAGGAAAAAATCCAGAAAAAAAGGATAAATCATCAAACTGTTTCCCAAATTTATACCATCATTTACTAAAGTTTTGGCGTTGCTTTTGGACCTTAGTTAATACAAAAAAATTATAAATTTTAATACACAAGAGATTTCAGTTTTGGTCTTATACGTTTCACTTTATTTTTGTTTTTTATAAGAAAGGGATTTTAGTTTGTAAAAAAAGAATCAGGTTTCTTTTGAATGATGATTCTAAAACAACAACCACTTGAGGCTTACATCGCTCATTTTAGCCTTCATTATCTTTCACGAAGGAATATTGAAAAAAGGAGATAAAAAAGAAAAGGATTAAATAAATAAATCAGCAGGAATAGATCCTGCAATATCCCCCCCGCCTCAAAGACATTTGTCTTGGTCCCTGTTGTCTGTTGGAATAACATTCGATTTTATTTCAAGATTTCTTTTCATTTCAATTCACTATAGCCTGCAACTCACACCCGTTAATGAGCTAAAAATTGCTGGCGAAATGTGTTCATTTTTCGAAATTAATGAAGTTTTTTTTTGTTTTGGTTTTGCTTTATCCGAATGCTGAATGCTCTTACCAGCATGAAGAAAGGGTTGATCGGCCCCATCAAACACTTGTACCATTTTATCCTTAAGGCAAAAGCAGTGAAGATTTTCCCATTTTTTATAGGGAAAAAATCATTTGATTTTTAATTACGTTGATTTTTTATTTTAGAATGGAAAAGGCAACGGATATTTTGGCATTCGAGTTGTTTCGTTTTTTTATCATTCGACAAACCAGCATCCTTAGCCCAAAGTGTTACAGTCTCCAAGGACTTTTGAATCGGATACTTGAGCCACTTTCTTTTTCAGGAGTTCTTCAGTGGATTCGTTGTTTTTTTTCTGTTTCAACTTAATTAAACTTTTTTTTTGGTGTTGAGATGGGTAGTTAGAGAAACTTTGGTTGTGATAAAATGCCTGGGCTTCAATTTTTTGTTTTCTGAGGAAGGACATTGGCAACAAACAAGCAAAACAAGTTTTTGTGCTGTAAAACCCCAATTGTCATCATGTTGGCCATAACTAATTGACAGCTAAAATGCTACAAAATTTTCCTTAATTAAGCATCAAAAGTTGCAACATTAATTGAGGATGATTGTAAGAGGACCATAGGGAAAACGAAAATAAAAATTAATCCTTTATCAGTGATGAATTTGTGATTGGTTTCATGAAATTCAAAAAAGGAGAACTGTTAGATTGTAGGAATTGAACGAAAGGCAATCACAAAATTTCTTTATTAAAAGTCTGAAGTATCTTTAATTTCAAAGCTATTTCTAATTCTTCATATTCCATAGATTAGAATATAAATAAAAAAAATCATAAATACTTAATTTCATAATACGTTTCTGAATACAATTGCTTTTATATACAAAGATCTGTATTGTATTTATGGCTGCTGCAAAAACAGGTGATAGTGGGGTCAAACTACAGCGAGCAAATTATGCCACCAAAAGTTCAGACGGACTGAATTATGAATACCTTCCCCCATTGATCGCAATTCATTGCAATGATGTCTACTAAATATCTTATCTCTCCAACTGCCTCAATTGTATCGCAACAGCAATATAGTGCAGGATTTAAATTTTCTCTTTATCGAGTGTAGGAGTACTCGAGAATTCTCGAAAAATAAACCAAGATAAAGACCGATCGGTGAACAGCGTTACCTTTGAGAATTTCGAAAAAGTGGCAGTAGCAACAATAGGTGGCCCATTTTGTTTAGAAAGTACACGCAAAAAAATAATTCTTTCCTCCCAAACGAAATTTTAGACAAACAAAGTTCGTTTCTCATTTGCTTTTCGCTGTAAGGAAGTGTGTTTGGGAGAAAAGTATATACTTTTTGTGATAAACTTTTATTCTTTTCCAGGATGTACAAAACAATTTCATAAGGACAAACTCAAAAAAAAAAACATTGTTTTCTTGCTAATTGCATTTTCCCTCACATCTTTCTCACATCCACGATGTTTTTTAGTTCTTAACACCTTTTCCTGTAATATCAACAATGTAGAAGAAATTATACGATTTTATAAATTTTTTTAATTTTTTTACCTTTCGCCTGGACGGAGAAATATTTATATATATATATATATATATATATTTATATTTATATAGCATAGCTTGCGGCGCCCACGAGCCGATTAAACAAAGTTTATTTCACAGAAAAATACATTTAGTTGGGCACTATGGAGCAGTGGTTGCTACGTCTGACTTGCATGCCACGGGTCGTGGGTTCGATCCCTGCTTCGACCAAAGTTTTTTTTTTATATATATATTCCAGATATATGTAAGATTCGGAAGATTCCGAAAAAATGTTCAACATTACATTGTAGTATATTAAATTTTGAACTGTAAAATGTGTCTTATTAAAGACCTAAAGTCAGAAAAGAACAGTGTTTGATATAAACGAAATGGACTGTGTTGTTGTTTCAAAAATAACTTTTTTTATTGAAAAAATACAAATTTTGTAACAAACGAATTTTTTTGGTGATAAAAGTTTAAAATTTTCGAAGCAATTCAAAAAAACTCTAACAAAAGAAACACGTTTTCGGTACACGTTTTCCAAACGTTTTTTTTTTCTTTGCGTGTAGCGCAAAACGTGTTACACTTTTTCATGAAGTAAAACACCCAATTAAACGCATTTTCATCAATACATTATATAGAATTGTAAATTAACTTTTTTAAATTAGATCTTCACTAAGTTGAAAATTATTTCATATCTTTTTCGTTTAAATTTAATAATCTGATCGTTAAATTTAATAATCTGATATTTGACCCAGTTTATCTACTGTATAAAATTTCCTTTGCATACTTTTAGGCGGAATACTTGATCAATGAGAACATTAAGACCGATCTCTTATACTCTGTTTGTTTTTCAGAAATTTAGAATAAGGAGTACTCTTACCCCCATTTTCATGAAGTTCCGTTAGTGCTACGTTAGCTAACTAATTTTTAAACCGATCTATGGACATAACTGTCATCTTGTCTATACATTCTATATGCCAGTTAGGAGCTTATATGCTAGAAATTTTTCAGTTAAAGTTAACTGGAGAAAAGATATTTGCAATTTACTTTCTGTTAACTGACAGTTAAAGCCTAACGGAGCTACATGAAATTGGCCGTTAGTCCCATATGTTAGGCTAGGTGTAGAGATAGTTAGTCCCATATGTTAGGCTAGGTGTAGAGATAGTCCGTTATATTTAGGTTTACTTAGACATCTCAGTCTATTTAGCTATGTTATCACAGGTGGCAAATTTTACTGTGTTTTAGTGTCTAAAACACAGCAATTTCATTCAGACAAGGAATATGATCACCTCAAACATGTTTTAAGAGCAAAATGTTATGTTTGGGTGGTGACCATGTAACATAGTTTTCGCAACAATGTTATTTTCTCGGAAATCATGTATCTGAATTCGGCAAGCAGGCTATATTTGACGAGAAAATAACATTTTAGTGACAAACATGTTACATGGTCACCATACAAAAATAACATTTGGCTCTTAAAACATGTTTGAGGTGATCATATTCCTTCTCTGCATGTACGTTTCAAGAGCATAATGTTACTCTTTCACGGGGAATCGTGTTCCTTTTTTGCTTGAGGTGATCACTTCTATATTGAACTTCCCTGGAAGCCACCTACCTGGTGTGGCTTCCAGAGAAATAGAGCACAGATGAGCGGTGATGGACTGTTTTAATGTAAATTATGTCGTCTGGATATTATGTTATATTTCTGAAAAGGGTTAGAATATGTCTACCATATGTATTGGAGTAGTAAAATTATCGACTTTTCCCGGATAAATCTTATTTTTAATTGTTCTACTCATTATTCTCTTTAAACTCACTTATTTCCCCCCTAGAACTATAGACCTATTGTATTGAAAGTTCATCTCATCAACATTTCCAATCCAAAGAGGACAATACATAATCTTTTGTCATGACATTCCAAATCTCCATTCCCTTTCACTTGCCTTACTTACTTCCTTATGGATTTTTAATTTTTTTCCTGCTGTGTGTTTTTGTCGCTTTTCTTGTAAATCATGTAAACATTTTAATCTTTTAAAAGAAAGTCATCTTTGACGAAACGAAAAGCAATAATAATAACGCTAATAAAGGCAATAAAGAAAGCGATTGTTTACCATAGAGTTTCTGGGGGTTTCCTTTATTTTCTATCTTTTTTTTCCTGGAAGATGTCTGATAATCTGTTGGTAAATAAAACATCAAAGAAGGCGCTATTCTTGTGAACTTCAGACAATACCGAATAAAGCGGAAGTTAAACTTCATTGAGCCTAAGTGAAACGTTTAAAAGAAAAAGGTATGCTAAAGTATTAAGGATATTGGGAGCAGTGAAGATGGAATATGGAAACGAAAAGCAATACAAATGAAAAATTTACAGGACCCATGAAGATATGAGCTACAACTATGATGATTTTTATACCCTCCACCATAGGATGGGCGGTATATTAACATTGTCATTCCGTTTGTAACACATCGAAATACTGCTCTAAGACCCCATAAAGTATATATATTCTGGGTCGTGGTAAAATGCTGAGTCGATTTAAGCATGTCCGTCCGTCCGTCTGTTGAAATCACGCTAACTTCCGAATGAAACACGCTATCGACTTGAAACTTGGCATAAGTAGTTTTTTATTGTCGAATGGTATTGCAAATGGGCCATAACGGACCACTTTTACGTATAGCCATATAAACCGATCCCCAGATTTGGCTTGCGTAGCCTCTTGGAGAAGCAAAATTCATCCAATCCGGTTGAAATTTGGTACGTGGTGTCTAACAACCATGCAAATTATGGACCGATAATTATATAAAGCCCCCATAAACCGCAAAGCAAAATTCATCTGATCCAGTTGAAATTTAGTACGTGGTATTAGTATATGGTCTCTAACAACCATGCAAAAATTGGTACATATCGGTCCATAATTATATATAGCCCCCATATAAACCAAGGCCCAGATTTGACCTCCGGAACCTCTTGGAGGAGCAAAATTCATCCGATTCTGTTGAAATTTGGTACATTGCGCTAGTATATGGCCGCTAACAGTCATGCAAAAATTGGTCCATATCGGTCTATAGTTATATATAGCCGATGGCCAATCACACAATAATTGGTCTATAGAAAATTTCTATAGAAAATGTTGTCGAACTGAATTATATACGTATTTAACCGGCCTTTTTATACCCTCCACCATAGGATGGGGGTATATTAACTTTGTCATTCCGGTTGTAACACATCGAAATATTGCTCTAAGACCCCATAAAGTATATATTCTGGGTCGTGGTGAAATTCTGAGTCGATCTAAGCATGTCCGTCCGTCTGTTGAAATCACGCTAACTTCCGAACGAAACAAGCTATCGACTTGAAACTTGGCACAAGTAGTTGTTACTGATGTAGGTCGGATGGTATTGCAAATGGGCCATATAGGTCCACTTTTACGTATAGCCCCCATATAAACGGACCCCCAAATTTGGCTTGCGAATCCTCTAAGAGAAGCAAATTTCATCCGATCCGGCTGAATTTTGGTACATGGTGTTAGTATTTGGTCTCTAACAACCATGCAAAAATTGGTCCACATCGGTCCATAATTATATAGCCCCCATATAAACCGATCCCCTGATTTGGCTTGCGGAGCCTCTAAGAGAAACAAATTTCATCCGATCCGGCTGAAATTTGGTATATGGTGTTAGTATATGGTCTCTAATGAACATGCAAAAATTGGTCCACATTGGTCCATAAATATATATAGCCCCCATATAAACCGATCACCACATTGACCTCCGAAGCCTCTTGGAAGACCACAATTCATCTGATTCCGTTGATATTTGGTACGTGGTGTTAATATATGGCCTCAAACACCCATGCAAAAATTGGTCGAAATCGGTCCATAATTATATATAGGCCCCATATAAACCGATCCCCAGATTTGTCCTCCGGAGCCTCTTGGAGGAGCTAAATTCATCCGATCCGGTTAAAATTTGGAACATGGTGTTAGAATGTGGTCTCTAACAAACACTCAAGAATTGGTCCATATCGGTCCATAATTATATATAACCCCCATATAAACCGTTCCCCAGATTTGATCTCCAGAGCCTCTTGGAGGAGCAAAATTAATCCGATCCGCTTGAAATTTGCAACGTGGTGTTAGTATAAGGCCGCTTTTAACCATGCCATAATTGGTCCATATCGGTCTATATTTATATATAGCCGATCCCCAATCACACAAAAATTGGTCCATATCGGTTGCCACTCGAGCCATGGTTGCCACTCGAGCCAAAAATAATCTACCAAAATTTTATTTTTATAGAAAACATTGTCAATATGTTATTTCTATAGAAAAGTTTGTCAAAATTTTATTTCCATAGAAAATTTTGCCAAAATTTTATTTCTATAGAAAATTTTTTCCAAATTTTATTTATATAGAAAATTTTTTCCAAATTTTATTTCTATAGAAAATTTTTTTCAAATTTTACTTCTATAGAAAATGTGGTCAAAATTTTATTTCTATAGAAACTTTAAACTTAATTATATACGTATTTAATCGACCTTTTTTAGTTTAATATATACCACGTATTGACTATGTGGTATATATTACGGTGTTAGGAAGGTTTAAGATACCTTGCCATTGGCAAGTGTTACCGCAACCCAAGTAATTCGTTTGTGGATGACAGTCTTCAGTAGAAGTTTCTACGCAATCCATGGTGGAGGGTACATAAGATTCGGCATGGCGAACTTACGTCCGTGTATACTTGTTTTTAAATATTATTATTATTATCGGGTCTATTCGTTTAATATTATCATTAAAATTTATTTTCACTATATATATATAAAAAAGTCACTTCATAAAAGCTGACTCTTAAGTTTTCAAATGGCAAATGTTTTTGTCACTTGAACCACGCCCCTAAATAGTTGGGACTAAACTTGTGCTGATGTTATGGACAACTTTCTATTGTTTTGCCATAAATACCAATTGACCCATGGCGATGGACACTAAAGTCTTTTGGCATTTGCCTCAATACACTTGTCTTTTGATTATGGCTTGAGGTCAAGTGTGTCTTTGTCATATTTAAAATAAAAGACTACCAAGTATCTTTAGTTAAAGTTCTCTATTATATTAGACCCAAACACAGCAGGAATTTTTATCGAAACCCTTTTTTGTTATTTTAGTCAGTACGATTTTGGATTTGTTTTGCCTTTTAAGTTTTCTAGTTTATTTAGTAACAATGACAATATTTTGTTTTGTTTTTTCAAGAGTATGGGAAAATTCATTAAACTGTAACAAAAACTATAGTCAACTTCTCAATAGTTTTCAATATCAGCTACCAATCCCCATGGGGAATAGACAGACAATACTGCCGTTTTTTGCATGCGGAAAAATAGTCTGGTCATTTATCATAGAACTATGGAATTGTTATTCACTATTTGTGGTCTGTTTATAATTTACTATACTTTATTGAAAAATCAAGAAACTTATTTGTTTGGTGACGAAGCTAAAGAGGGAGGATACATAGATATCTAAATATATAGAATCATTTCAGAAGATAGGAACGGATACAAACCACATGTCCTTGGCAGATTGATGAAAAACTCGTGGTGGTATGAATCGTACTTTTATTAGCAAGGGAGTATATATGGCAATATAGAATTATTCCCAAGCAAACACTCTCATTACTGTATGGTATTGAAGGTAACATATTTCAAAACTGGCAAGCGCTAATTATAAAATGAAAATTTTGTTTACTTTCGCAAGAGCATGTCCTTTAAGGGAAGCAATTATCTGCCCATTACCAAGAGATACATTCTGAATTCTAACGAAAGCTGAGCGTAGATGTTTTAGTGCTCATGAAAATGTGCCGTAACCGAAACCATCCTGTAATGATAGGGCATTATTTCCAAGCATACAGTATTGCCTGGGGGTATGGCACCAATGCTCTTGGTATGCAGATTTGAACCTATACTACTTACCGAGTTTCTGAAAGGTCGTTGGGTTTCCGTGCCAACATTTTTCCATTTGTCTTATTTGGATCTTATCCATCCAAGTTTTGATTTTATAAAAATATATAGTGGAACCTCTCAAAAGAGGCACCCTTTATATTGTCCACATTTGTAAAGTGTCCAGTTATGAAAGGCTAATTTTTTCACAATTTTGAGAGGTGTTCAGTTTTTAGAGTGGTCAAGTTTGAGAGGTTTTACTGTTGTAAGTTCCATAGATTTTTTTGCAACTTTATTTTAATTATAGTGAAAAAACCCGAACATAGTACCATCCTTAAAGCATTCACTTCTAACGGTATATCTCAGATTTTTATTTCCCTTTGATAGAAAGGTCTAACAAATGTGTGCTGTACGTATATTAATTTATATGAGGTACATTAGGCTCTTCACCCAATTAGTGAACTTCCCTCTTATCAATAATGAGCCCATCTGATTCTATGTTTAGCTCAAAGACAAGGGACCTTCTTGTTATAGCCGAATGCGAAAGAACCACTTAGAGAAGCTCTGAGACCCTCAGGTTAGGTGGCAGCCCTTAGACTAAAGGGTGATACGGTCAAAATTTGGTCAATATAAACTTGACGTATTTCTTTCAATTCTGCATTTAAAAAAACCTGAACACCCCTCATTTTGAAGGTGTGTGTGTGTAGAATGTTGCTCCTATTTGGAATTCACTCTTCAGTTGTCAAAATTCCGTCCAAGCAAGAAGAGCAGCGTATCAAAATTGTGCTCGCGCATCGCGAAAATCCGAGCTACTCGCACGCAAAGCTGGCAAAATCGCTAAAAGTTGCCAAATCAACCGTTACAAATGTAATTAAAGTGTTTGTGGAACGTTTGTCGACAGGCAGGAAGTCTGGATCGGGGGGAAATCGAAAACCGGAAGCCGCTGAGACGACAAAGAGAGTTGCCGGTAGTTTCAAGCGAAACCCTAACCTCTCTCTCCGAGATGCCGCAAATATGCTGGGTGTATCGTCTACAACCGTGCATCGAGCCAAAAAACGAGCCGGACTATCGACTTACAAGAAGGTAGTGACTCCAAATCGCGATGATAAACAAAATACGACGGCCAAAGCGCGATCCCGGAGGCTGTACACGACGAAGCTGACGAAGTTTGACTGCGTGGTAATGGACGATGAAACCTACGTCAAAGCCGACTACAAGCAGCTTCCGGGACAGGAGTTTTATACGGCAAAAGGAAGGGGAAAGGTAGCAGATATTTTCAAGCACATAAAACTGTCAAAGTTCGCAAAGAAATATCTGGTTTGGCAAGCTATCTGTACCTGTGGCTTGAAAAGCAGCATTTTCATAGCTTCCGGGACTGTCAACCAAGAAATTTACGTGAAAGGGTGTTTGAATAAACGTCTGCTGCCTTTCCTGAAGAAACACGGTTGTTCCGTACTGTTTTGGCCGGATTTGGAATCTTGCCATTACGGTAAAAAGGCGATGGAGTGGTATGCCGCCAACAACGTGCAGGTGGTTCCCAAGGACCTCCCAACACGCCAGAGCTCCGCCCAATTGAGAAATACTGGGCTATTGTCAAGAGCAACCTAAAGAAGGCCAAAAAACTGCTAAGGACGAGAAGCAGTTCAAGGCAAACTGGCTTTCTGCAGCGAAGAAGGTGGACAAGGTGGCTGTACAAAATCTGATGGCAGATGTCAAGCGTGAGGCCCGGCAATTCGGATTTGGAAAAGCGAAAGCCTAACTGAATATTTTTCCTGAATTTTATACTAATTGAACTTGAAAAAGAAATTTAATTTGATTTTTTAAATAAACGATTTCACCGATTTACACGCGTTTTCCCTTGACAAAATTTTGACCGTATCACCCTTTATTCAGTCCATTGTGATACCACAATGGTGAACTTCTCTCTTATCACTGAGTGCTGCCCGATTCCATGTTGAGCTCAAAGACAAGGAACCTCCTTTTTAGAGCCGAGTCCGAACGGCGTTCCACATTGCAGTGGAACCACTTAGAGAAGCTTTAAAACCCTCAGAAATATCACCAACATTACTGAGGAGGGATAATCCACCGCTGAAAAACTTTTTGGTGTTCGGTCGAAGCAGGAATCGAACCCACGACCCTGTGTATGCAAGGCTGGTATGCTAACCATTGCAGCATGGTGGCTCCCACTCTCACTTTAAGGACCAGTGCTGACTTATGTGCACTTTAAAGAATCAGTATTTTGGGGAATTTGAAATAGAACTCATGACCCTTTGCTCACAGAATGGGCCTATTAACTAACAATGGCTTCTTATCGCTAGTCATTTTTCAGCCAGGATACAACATGATAATGCGGTAGAGGAAGCACTAAATCGTAGTCCCATTTGCCCGTCCGAGGCGGTGTGTTATTATGGATCATGATAGCGGAAATATTCTATATCGAAAATATACTATATTTTCTTAATCCGATAATTGTTTTACATTTTCCCAGGCAGTCCATGTAGATTACACTCTATTAACCCCAGAAAATAGTGATCATCCCCTTTCTAGACAAGGGGATGGTACTCTCTTTTTCTGTAGCAATTTTGCCGGGTCCATTCAACTGTTCTTCAGGTGTGAACCATGATTCTCCGACTGTAGCGAAAAAAGGCAAAGCCCTTTGAGACTTTGGTTACACAGCGTGATACATTGTTCGGATGTGGTATCAAGATCCGATTGATATCCAGTGTCTTGAAAAAACAGGCTGTAACTACACCAAGCCTAACCCAAATTGTCATTTATCAATACGAGATATGAGTAGCCGCTTTCAGAGACCTGCACAGCGATAATCCAAAACCTACTTTCGATCACGTGGAAACTTGTTGAAGATAGCCATCAAATGAGAGGTATAGTATCACCATATACAGCATTCAAATGATCTTTGATTCTGCCCCATTTGCTATCCAACAATCAAATTCGAATAACCGGCCGATATTGATCTTTTCCATTGGCATATTTGTGAAACCTGGAGATATATGATAATGACAACTTAAGATGACTGACTTTTGACAAATTTTGAAATTTTTTATTTTGCAAATAATAAATAATAGGATATGCCGATGGATAGATACCAAGGACTAGATCAAATTCACCATGTCAGCTTCGTGAAATAGAGACTTTTTCCAATAGCAATATCTTACTTCACAATTTTTTTCCGATAGAATGTCTCCCCGATTTCCTCTCAAATTTCTTTTCAATTATCTTAAACGAATCTTTAAGAAGCGAATTTTCTAAGAGCAAAACACATGCCATTGAACATCTCTTGCTCCATTTGGCTTAATTGTCATTTATTCTGTTTTAATTTAATTAAACTTAATCCTTAAATTTTGTGGTCACAGCTGTGTTATTTCCTAAGGTCAATTCGCGTTGGGAACTCATCTAATAGAAAAATTTACCCCTCCTGCTCCAATTTTCTCTTCAAATGTCTTTCAGAATTCATAGACCTTCAACATTCATGTGCGCCACAAATCCAATTGGATGAATGAGTGAATGGCTGGGCTGACGGACTGATAATAACAAAAACTATCGATGTTGTAGCAACGAGCCACAACGAACGCTAACAAGATGATATTACCAATTTTAGTTAACCACGAAAACTTTACCATCAATGACAATTACGAGTGCTGGAGCAGGGGCAAGAAGGGGTCCACACACACACGCTTCGAACAAACAGCCCAACGAGAGACAAATAATAATAAACAGTATGCAAAAGGAGATGAAATAAGGATAATGAGCAAAAGCGTTGGCGATGACTATGTATGGATGGATCCTGGCAATACGATTTTGATGGCAGCATGCTGTCCAAATGGTCTTGGGTATGGTTGGATTTCGATGAACAAAGGCTGTAGATGACGAACCCAATAGCTTTGAATGTTGACAATAATGATGAGCCAGGACATGAACAACACAAACAACAACAATGTGTATTGGCGGTTAAGGACATCAACGGTGGTAACATGTGATGATATTGGCCAACGACTTTAGTTCACATTCATACACACAAAATAATATCCTTTAATAAGAGTATCGGTGAATGAGGCCAAGGAAGGATGTATGTGGAATGGTTGGATAGATGCGTAAGTATCCTTAGGACCAAAAACACATGCAGAAACCTCATTTTTATAGACAAAGTCAACAACCGTCCCCCGTCCTCTTTGTTCATTGCAGTCATTGTGGGGACGTATTCAATTCGGGAGGTATGATGATTCGCTTGCATGCTTGGTTGCTAAACTGTTGTCCTTTTATTAAGGTGGTAGATTGAGGTTTATTCCAAAGAATTGTTTGCTGAATATTGAAGCAGTTGGGAGCTTGAATGAAACTTTAATGTCACTATGATGTGGAGAAGCTTGGCAATATTTGGAATTTGTGTTTTCCTTAAATTGATAAAATATATATCAATATTAACTAAGATGAAGCCGGACCAAGTGCATCGATTTAAATTGAGACTAAGTAGATAAATCTACACATTCCAAAATGTCTGTTATATTAGAATAAAATGTTTCTGCTGATATTTGATTTGGTCTAATTATTTTAAATTCTAACTTTTTAATTCTAAAGCGACTGCATTGTACAATATTTTTTCGAATCGACTTTCATGAAGACCGCGAACAGCCAATAGACTGCCAGACGGAGAACTGCTATATCGACTCGGAAGGTGATCCTTAATTTAATACGTATGTATAAAATTAACTTCCATAAAAATCAGTACAGCTTCATCTCCAAATAAAGTAAAAGTAAAATAAAGTATAAAATGCCCTCCCATATATCGATCTTCACAACTTATTTGTCGAATATTTTGAAGGAGAAATATTCAACCGATTTTTATAGCCCAGACTGACCTGGTATCGTACTATTGAAAAACATCTCTGTGAAAGTTGTACACTCGTATCTTTCATCAAATTCGTCTCACATTAGATTTTTTTAATGTTTTTGTGACTCTTATGACAATAACTGAAATGTTCCAATAGGATCCATTTCGTCTAAAGAGTCTATGTATGGACAAAGTTTCCACATTTATTGGTCATTTAAAATAACTGTGCTGAAACTCATGAAGATTGAATAAAAGTTGTGACTTCTTTCTTGCTAATACAAAATGGATAGACTAACGGAAGGACGGACAGATAGGACAAGATCAAACAAGCAGACGATTCTTAGCCCCATCTATATAGGCAATGTAGGATCGAGGACTAATATTCTGGTAGTCACATTATTATAAACTAAACGTTATTATAAACTAACCATACACCGAAAAAAAGGCTTACTCATTTCTATTATCTCCGTTATGCGCCAAATAATCCCAGAAACATTTAATGTGATTGAGTTACCCTACACTTCAATAGTGGGAAAATATTTTTGGTCTAACACAGATGTGGGGTTTAGGAATGTAAGGACTTACCAATCCATTGAACCAAAGTTGTGGTTATTGTATGGTGGTGGTTTTAAGTAAATTCTTGTTCTAATGTAGAGCGAAATATTTATCTTTTCATGGGTTTGGGTAAGGATATTTGAAATATTTGAGCTAAAATTAAAGGCTATAAATTTTGTTTAATGAAGGGATACATTGCTCTATAATAGGAATTGAATAGACAAGAGTGATTCTAAGCTGGGACGGTCAAGGATATAGTTCAACCAGGAATTTAACGAATCTTCTTCTGTTGAAAATTGGATTAAAACATGTAAGTTTGTAGGTTTTAAGTATATCCACACTAAAAAAAGAGCTCTCTTAAAAATCGAATCGTATGATTGGTCCAAATCTAATATTGAGGTTAAAATGCGAAGGAGCTAAAACCATGAAATAATTGTCAAAGACCAAAACCAAATTCCTTAATGGAATTTTGCTGGTTATAATACATTGAAACCTCTCAAAAGTGTACACTCACGATCGCTTAAATTTGTCCACATTTGGGAGGTGTCCACTTATGAGAGGTAAATTTCAATGTGATACTCGTAATATAGCAAACGTCTCACGAAAACTGTTCACTTTCGGGAGGTGTCCGCTTTTCAGAGTGTCCAAGTTTGAGAGGTTTCACTGTACTTGAGAGTAAATTTTTTATAAACTTTGAAGATATATAAACTGCATATCCGTAAAGTTCATATGAAAATTGCGGACTATATAATGTTAATAACAAATACGGCCGGTGAGCTAGGGCTCCATACCTGGCCACTGTGGAATAAGGGTAAATGAAGAAGCAGATGCGCTGGCTAAAGTGGGCGCTCGTAGAAAGAATAATGTCGAATTCGAACGTTTTTCCTCCTTTGCCTTCATATCTTTATAGCATTCATGTTAAATATGATGAAGGAACAAACCAAGTTGATATGGAACGAAAAGAACCGTACACCCAGAGAAGGAATATGATCACCTCAAACATGTTTCAAGAGCACCATGTTACTTTTTCACAGCGACCATGTATCATTTTTGTCGCACAAATATTCTTTTCTCGTCAAACATAACATGCTTTCCGAAATCAGATACATAATCTCCGAGAAAAGAACATAGTTTCGACAAACTTGCTACATGTTTTCCGTGAAAAAGTAACATTTTACTCTTGGAACATGGTTGGATGATCATATTCCTTCTCTGCGTGTAGGAATTACGAAAATCTGATGGCGATGAACAAACAGGAATTGAGGCCTTCAATTGGCATTTTAACTGGGAATAATGCACTTGAAATAGGCCTTAACGATGAACAATTACATTTGCAGGTGGTGTCTGAACACTGAAGATACAGAAGACTCGTACCACTGGATACTGGGCCTCATTTTCTTTCAGGCTCTCACTGACCTGCGGGAGTGTAGCTTAGGAAACATACTCGGACTCTTATTGGGAACTTCCCGTAACTTTAAAAAAAGACAGATGAATGGAAGTTTTTACGTATCTTAATGGAAGGCCACCTCACATAGAAAAATATGAGAGGAGTCACAATGAACCTAAAGTAGTTTAAGAGGATTCGATTCAAGAATTGGTGCCATCCTCTACAACCTAATCTAATTATAGCAGGGAATGAGAAAGAGTTCACACGAGCCATGAGAGAGTATATGCCAATACTTCCTCATATTTGGACATACTTTGAATGCAATCATAGATTATAAATTACATTGGTGGTTCAAAAATTGCAAACAACGCGGAGAAAATACAAAATTAAATTTTGTGCGGATTTGCTCTTTACGAATGATACCAGAGCAAAGTATTACCTGGATCTGATTCTTACGGAAAAATCAATGCAAAATATTAAAAAAGTAATGCTTGGATCTGACATAGTTTTTTTTCGCGGAGAGAAACGGATCATCTTTTTATGAGTAGCATGCACATCTGTACACATACTCACGTATTTTGGGACGATATAAATTCATACCAGATTGCGTTCTCTGAATCAGAGTAAGTCGATCAGTAGAAACAGAAGAGTAAGTCTGTTATTATATTCTAACCATTATTTACCATATTATCCTCAAATGCTTCGTTATGGTTCCTGCTCCCTGAACTGTTTGTATATTAATTATTTGGATTTTTCCATTTTGGGATTAATTAAACATTTCAAGCCTACGAATATATGAGCATTATTTTTTGAGATTTTACTATTTCTTCTATTCCATCGAATATAGGGCCGTCCTTTTAAACATGATTGGTACTTCTACCTTAGCAATTAGATGAAAGGATCAAAGCTATATTTATACATGTAATTTTTTTGTGATACACCAAGCAATTAACAATCATGCAGTCAATTTCTTATAGACACTCTCTAAAGAAGAACATTTGCAGATCCATCTTAAATCTCCCAATGTTTTTTTTTGTATTTGTAGATTTTAGATGGATCTGCAAATGTTCTTCCTTATACTTTTATAATTTATTGTCCAACAAGCTAATATTGCACACTTAAGCCCACTTTGTTTTGGCAATATTCCTTGCAAATTGGAAAGTTTTACTACAACCCACATAAAAATTTCCTTCTCTCCATAGCCAACCAGACATTTGTATGAAATCATTAAAAACTCATAAATTTTGTGACCAAAATTTTACATAAATAGGTGCTGATTAATCGTACAAAATAAAATATTGTGACTTCTTTGGCCAGTTCCAGAACTCCCATCCTCTCCGCCACATATGTATATGGAATATTGCCAACATAAAAGAAATGATGCGTTTTAAGTGAAGGAGCTATACAATCTACTGGCTACTTCAATGAAGAAATTCAATATCTTCAAAAGTCTTAATGCAAGCAGTCTATAATCCAAACTCCAAGGCAAGGAATATGAATGAAGGAAATACCAAGAAAAGACAATCGAAGGAACATTTAGCATCAATTCTTGGTGTGTGGTAAAACTCATGGCCATGCATTTTGCTAAAGGAAATGGAGTGGCGACATTGTAGGTGTGAGTTTTATTTTTCAACCATAGTCTAAATGATGGTCAACAGAGAGAAGAAAATCAAAAAAAAAAAAAAAAAAAAAAAAACAGTGTTGTAAACAACACATTGACCATCAGTAGTTGGGCCATTGGTGTAACCGTACTGTTTTTGTGGTAACTTCTTCTTGATCTCAAGCTCAAGCAGCATGTGTGTATTCGCTTGCTGGCACTGGAGTAGCCTGGGTGCCGAGTTTTACTTGAATACATCTTTTGTATGAAATTATCTTAAAGTTAATAAATTTTCAAAACTCCTGCGCAATATGGTTAACAATAAAAGCTTTAGAATCAAACCATGGAGTGGAAGCAAAAAAATAATAAAAACAGAACTAAACACCAAGCAAGCAACTACAAGAGAAGCCATGATTTACTTGTTCGCCTGGACCAGGCACACTTTTGCAATTTAACTTTGATTACGATGCGGTAGCCAAATGAAATGACATTTATTAAAATATGTACTTTATACAATAACAGCAGTAACACATTTATATATCACAACAAAAAAAAAAACTACAATAGATACTGAGTTCGCAGAACAGGAAATGAGCTATCAAAGTTACACACCCATATATGAAAATTCGCCTTATGGATGTTTCTTGAAGAAAAAAAGGATAGTCTTCTATTTAGTAAAATTTTTAATAACATGAAATCAAAAACAATCACAGAATAAAGTCAATTGTAAAATTTCTAGTGCATTTTAAAACAAATTAAAAATCTTTAGAGGCTTAAACCTACAACAACTTAATTTCCATAACAATTTCAACCATCAATCTGAGCGGACTTGCTTTTCATAAATCGGATTAATTAAAGAGGTTGATCTAAAATGGTAGGTAAATTATTTTAATATTAATAATTAATTTGATTAATTTATATCCCATTCAAAAATCTACTATTCTTTATAAAAATATGATCCAAAAATATTTTATTTATATGTATTATTATTTAAAAAAAAAGTATACTACGTTTTATGCCTCTTTTTATACCGTCCACCATAGGATGGGGGTATATTAACTTTGTCATTCCGTTTGTAACACATCGAAATATTGCTCTAAGACCCCATAAAGTATATATATTCTGGGTCGTGGTGAAATTCTGAGTCGATCTGAGCATGTTCGTCCGTCCGTCCGTCTGTTGAAATCACGCTAACTTCCGAACGAAACAAGCTATCGACTTGGCACAAGTAGTTGTTATTGATGTAGGTCGGATGGTATTGCAAATGGGCCATGTCGGTCCACTTTTACGTATAGCCCCCATATAAACGGACCCCCAAATTTGGCTTGCGATCGCTCTAAGAGAAACATATTTCATGCGATCCGGCTGAAATTTTGGTACATGGTGTTAGTATATGGTCTCTAACAACCATTTCAAAATTGGTCCATATCGGTCCATAATTACATATAGCTCCATATAAACCGATCCCCCGATTTGGCTTGCGGAGCCTCTAAGAGAACCAAATTTCATCCGATCCGGCTGAAATTTGGTACACGGTGTTAGTATATGGTCTTAATAACCATGCAGAAATTGGTCCATATCGGTCCATAATTACATATAGCCCCCATATAAACCGATCCCCTGATTTGGCTTGCGAAGCCTCTAAGAGAACCAAATTTCATCCGATCCGGCTTAAATTTGGTACATGGTGTTGGTACATGTTCTCTAATGACCATGCAAAAATTGGTCTACATCGGCCCATAATTATATATAACCCCCATATAAGCCGATCCCCAGATTTGACCTCCGGAGCCTCTTAGAGGAACAAAATTCATCCGATCCTGTTGAAATTTGGTACGTGGTGTTAGTATATGGTCTCTAACAATCATGCCAAAAGTGGTCCATATCGGTCCATAATTATATATAGCCCCCATATAAGCCATCCCCAGATTTGACCTCCGGAGCCTCTTAGAGGAGCAAAATTCATTCGATCCGGTTGAAATTTGGTACGTGGTATTAGTATATAGTCTCTAACAATCATGCAAGAATTGGTCCATATCGACCCATAATTATATATAGCCCCCATATAAATCGATCCCCAGATTTGCCCTCCGGAGCCTCTTAGAGGAGCAAAAGTCATCGGATCCGATTGAAATTTGGTACGTGGTGTTAGTATATGGTCTCTAACAATCATGCAAGAATTGGTCCATATCGGCCCATAATTATATATAGCCCCCATATAAGCCATCCCCAGATTTGACCTCCGGAGCCTCTTAGAGGAGCAAAATTCATTCGATCCGGTTGAAATTTGGTACGTGGTATTAGTATATAGTCTCTAACAATCATGCAAGAATTGGTCCATATCGGCCCATAATTATATATAGCCCCCATATAAACCGCCCCAGATTTGCCCTCCGGAGCCAATTGGAGGAGCTAAATTCATCCGATCCGGTTGAAATTTGGAACATGGTGTTAGAATGTGGTCTCTAACAAACACGCAAGAATTGGTCCATATCGGTCCATAATTATATATAGCCCCCATATAAACCGTTCCCCAGATTTTATGTACGGAGCCTCTTAGAGGAGCAAAATTCATCCGATCCGGTTGAAATTTGCAACGTGGTGTTAGTATAAGGCCGCTTATAACCATGCCATAATTGGTCCAAATCGGTCTATAGTTATAAAGGGTGATTTGTTAAGAGCTTGATAACTTTTTTTTTTAAAAAACGCATAAAATTTGCAAAATCTCATCGGTTCTTTATTTGAAACGTTAGATTGGTCCATGACATTTACTTTTTGAAGATAATTTCATTTAAATGTTGACCGCGGCTGCGTCTTAGGTGGTCCATTCGGAAAGTCCAATTTTGGGCAACTTTTTCGAGCATTTCGGCCGGAATAGCCCGAATTTCTTCGGAAATGTTGTCTTCCAAAGCTGGAATAGTTGCTGGCTTATTTCTGTAGACTTTAGACTTGACGTAGCCCCACAAAAAATAGTCTAAAGGCGTCAAATCGCATGATCTTGGTGGCCAACTTACCGGTCCATTTCTTGAGATGAATTGTTCTCCGAAGTTTTCCCTCAAAATGGCCATAGAATCGCGAGCTGTGTGGCATGTAGCGCCATCTTGTTGAAACCACATGTCAACCAAGTTCAGTTCTTCCATTTTTGGCAACAAAAAGTTTGTTAGCATCGAACGATAGCGATCGCCATTCACCGTAACGTTGCGTCCAACAGCATCTTTGAAAAAATACGGTCCAATGATTCCACCAGCGTACAAACCACACCAAACAGTGCATTTTTCGGGATGCATGGGCAGTTCTTGAACGGCTTCTGGTTGCTCTTCACTCCAAATGCGGCAATTTTGCTTATTTACGTAGCCATTCAACCAGAAATGAGCCTCATCGCTGAACAAAATTTGTCGATAAAAAAGCGGATTTTCTGCCAACTTTTCTAGGGCCCATTCACTGAAAATTCGACGTTGTGGCTCGTTAGTAAGTCTATTCATGATGAAATGTCAAAGCATACTGAGCATCTTTCTCTTTGACACCATGTCTGAAATCCCACGTGATCTGTCAAATACTAATGCATGAAAATCCTAACCTCAAAAGAATCACCCTTTATATAGCCTATCACCAATCTACCAAAATTTTATTTTTATAGAAACATTGTCAAAATGTTATTTCTATAGAAAAATTTGTCAAAATTTTATTTCTATAGAAAAATTTGTCAAAATTTTAATTCTATAGAAAATTTTGTCAAAATTTTATTTCTATAGAAAATTTTTTTCCAAATTTTATTTGTATAGAAATTTTTTTTCAAATTTTACTTCTATAGAAAATATTGTCAAAATTTGCTAATAACACATTTTGTTAAAATTTTTACCGATCCTTTTTAAAATCAAAGATTTTTTAATTCTTTCTAAAGCCTTTCTAAATTTTTCCAAATCTTCAATTTCCAACCATGGTCTTATATCACTTCGCCAAAATTCATTTTCATTTTACCATTTCTTCGAATTTTATCTCTTAAAAATTTTGTAAGAATATTTTTGTTGGCGTAAAATAAACAAAATGCAATTAGCAGGATTTGAATTAATTACAATAAAAGAATGTTCAAATGTCTGGTTTGAATCTCCAAGCACTTATCTTTAAACACTTGAGTGTAGTTTATGTATGTAATTTGAAAAACTAATATAAAAAGGGTGCGACCGATTAGAGTGACGGACATTTTGGGTTTTCATTTTATAGACTATTGTATTGAAGTTGAGGATTGTGCAACAGAGAACAAGAACACAAACCTTTGATGCATCCCAGCAAAAAATGGAGCACTATTTCAGCAGGTTTGTAAGGGAGAGAGGCAGTAATAACTGCTTACAAAACCCAACATAAAAGAAATGATGCGAATCAGCGCTGATTTTTGTGGGCGATGTCCCGATTTAAAGCAGCTTCTACATAGCGCTGATTTAATTGCTCATTTTAATAGAAATATTGCTCAGAAGTGATATATAATCTTGAGTATAGCATTGTCGGCGTGAAGGAAAACAGCACCCCCTTTCATACATCTTTACTGCCTGAATTGGTTGCAATAACGTAAACGAATGATCATAAACTAATTTGATTACTCGTTTACGTTATTGCCACCGATTCATGCAGTGCGGATGCACTGTGAACTTTATTGTATACCAAAAAGCGCTACTAAACATTTACTGCTGAAGTATTTTTTACAGGGATGCTATGGCCAGGCTTGTTTATTAACTTCCCAAAGCTAGTGTTGTTTTTTGTGTTATGCAAAATTAGAAATAAAGTACCTAAAAATCAACACGGCATTTTAGATCTGCACAATCTCATATTCTCTGCCAACTTGATATGAGGTTGTGAGGTTAAAAATTTCAACTTTCCAAAAATGGTAAACAGCACATAATTTCATTTTATTATCATCATTTTATGACACTATTTCGACTTGCGCTGCTTTTATCATCCGACACTGAAAGCAAAGAATTATTTTCTCAGGAGCGAAATTTTAGACAAATAAAGTTTTATATTCTTCAAAAGTAATTTGTCACAAAGTCGAGTTTATTTGCTTTAAAGAAAATGCTTTCTAAGAAAGGAAAAATTTTTTGTCTGCTTTCATTGTTAATAAATACAAAATTCTATCATTCCTTTATTAGAATCCTAAGCATTTTCAAATATTCTCCTTAAGTACTATTTGTTGCCACATATAGATTCCTACCATATGCATTATTTCTCCTCGGAAATTTTTTAAGCAAATCTTTATGTTTACTTGCAGCACAGCGCAAAAAATTCCAATCTCCAAGGTAAAACACTACTTTTACAAAAAGAACGTTAAAAATTACACAAAATCTATAAGTAAAGCAATGAACAAATGAATAGAACGACTTTGACAATGTGTGTGTGTGTGTGTGTGTGATTATCAAATAAAATCATAGAAGTAAATGTACAATCTCCCAAGGGATTTTTCAAATGAAACTTTTGTCAAATGTGTCTACTACCTCCACATACTACAACTTCAAGGCTGTGCTAGTAAACTTCAGAGAAGCTGACTACGAAAATCAGAGAATTATCTATAAGAAAACAATTAAGGTAAAGCAAAACTTTCACCCAAAATGTACAGAAGAAAAGCAAAAGGGCATAAATGTTACCAGGAAGGAAATATGATTTGAGATAGTGTGAGATTGGATTTTGTGAAAGGAAATACACGTAAGTGAGAATTAAGTAAACTTGACACAGGTGTTTGATTTCCGGTAAACGAATTAAATGGAAAATTCTATGGTAAAGTTTCAGAAGTATTATTTGTTTTGGAGTTTGATTTTCGTTTGGTATTTTAAGTAATTGATGTTTATGGTTTGGATAGATTGAAGAAATTCAAAAATTGAGTATAAATTTTTAACAGAAAAAGCCAATACATGTATATAAGCATTTTATTACTTTTGCGTGAAAATTGTGTTCGTTTTAAATATATCTCTCCTACATCGACTGATGTCTAGTCTTATCCCAGTCAAAACTGCATAGGTAGATATTTCAAATTAAAAAGTTTTTTCCTAGTTCAAAAAGAAAAAATACCTACTTTAATCCAAAGATACCAAATCCTCCAAATAAGCCTAATATTTCAGTTAATCTAAGGACGATTTCTTTAAATCACAAATGTTTTTCTTTACGTTAAGGAAAATTTGGCATAGTCCAAATTTGTATGGACTTAAACGAAGCGAAAAAATTTTCAAAATTTGTGTCCTAAATTTTATGAAAACAAAGTTTGAAGCAAAGATTTTAAATTTTGTTTTAATTTAAATTTCATTATTTTAAAGAAAGTTGTTCTTAACATTGTGTAAATTTTATATCCCAAAATTTAGGTGCGTAAATTTAGTACCTCGTAAATATTTTCTTCACTGTGGTAAAATTGATTTACCATGATTGGATGGTTTTTGGTTACCTTAGGTAGGTATAACGGCAGCCCGTTATTTTAGGCTAACATGGACTATTCAGTTCATTGTGACATCACAAGTGATGAAATTTTCTGATATCAATGAGCGCCGCCCGATTTTATTTTTAGCTCAATGACAAGGGACCACTTTTATTGCCAAGTCCGACGTTTCAAATTCCCGTAAAAAAGAAGTAAGTAAAGTAGAAAGTCGGGCGGGCCGACTATATCATACCCCAAACCACCCCTACTGAATTAGTAAACATAAGCATTTGTGGGGTAACATTGGCATTGGTTTGAGCGATAAACGGCATTACCATATTTAAGAACATTAAGCGGTACATTTTTATGGGAGTTTTGTCATAATCTGAGCAGAAATGTCTGATATTATATATAGTTTTAGCTATAGTTGATTTTGCACCTGCAGAGTTATACCCATATTCATAATAATTTACTGACAGTTTATCGAAGGAATTTATATAAGGTAACAGTAGGTTTAAAGTTAACGTTAACTTTTATGAATATGGGGGTTAGTATATAACTAATATTGAGTACATTATTAAACAAGTAAGTAAAGTAGAAAGTCGGGCGGGGCCGACTATATCATACCCTAAACCACCCTTACTGAATTAGTAATCATAAGCATTTGTGGGGTAACATTGATATAGGTCTGGGAGATAAACCGCAGTTGCATATTTAAAAAAATTAAATATTTAAGAAAATTAAGGGGTACATGTTTATGGATGCTTTGTCTCAATCTGACTATAGCTCATAGTCAATGTTGCCAGGGAAAATGTTCGGTTTACCCTACAAGGGCAAAAAAAAAAGTTCCTTACGTTCCCATACATTTCCAAACAATTTTCCCTACAATATTTTTTCGTTAAATTTAAACAAATTTTACAAAACAAAAATGGTTCTAAGTACTTTATTATCTTAAAACATGAATATGCAACGTATATAACCTAGAACATAAATTTATATTACCACCACGATTGCCACAGTTAGTAGAATGCTACCAAAAATAGTATTTTTTTTTTTGTTAAATCTCTATAGAAATAAAATTTTGGAAAAAAAGTTTCTACACGCTCACAAAAAATCGCTTCTGTAACATATACTCCCAAACATATTTTGCTTCAAGCATATATATTTTTGGGTATTGCCCAAACATTTATATGTTTGATCTCTTCCAATATATAATATGTTTGAAAGCATATTGGTCTAAACAATATATGTTTGGGTAGTCTAAGTTCCAAACATTTTGTATTTTTGCATCCAAATTCAATAATGTTGTCTTCCAAAAAGCAATATGTTATTATGTGACCATATAATATGTTTGGAAGCATTTTGCACCCAAAAATATTATATGCTTAAAAAAAATTCTCCCAAACAATATTGTGCTCAAAATTTTATTTATTTATTTATATATTTACAATCATAATGAATTATGAAAATAAACAGGTAATATAGGTGCTGACAACATAGGTTTTCGACCTGAATGCTCAAAATTTTGTTTCTGCCCAATTGTATATTACCCCACATCTTTCTCACTTCCACGAGATTTTTTAGTTCTTAGCACCTTTTTCTGTAATACAAACATTGTAGAAGAAATTATTCAATTGTATGATTTTTTTTATTTTAATTTTACCTTTTGCCGGACGGGGATTCGAACAGCGGACCACACAGTTTGTAAGGATCAAAGAAGTAGCTGATCAATTGCCCAAGGAAAAATAAAATGTTAATTTTGTAATAACAAGCAACAACCACCAACTAAATTCAATATCGCTCCCTTTAAATAGCGCTCCAAGCTACTAAACACATATATGTTTATAGGCTATTTCTAAATTAATATATGTTTGCATCCAAGCATATTATATTTACAAACATTTTATGTCCCAAACATAATATGTTCTAACATATTAACATATATGTCCCAAACATGTTATGCTAGTTTATGAACATTATATGCTTGCACTCAAAAATATTGTGTTTAAAAATTTGTGTTCCAAACATATAATGTTTATAGCCAAACATATGAAAAACAGCCTTTTTCATCCGTGTATAAACAAATTTTTGTGAGAAATTTTTCTATAGAAATAAAATTTTGGCAATAAATTCTATAGAAATAAAATTTTGAGAAAAAATTCCATAGAAATAAAATTTTGAGAAAAAATTCCATAGAAATAAAATGATGAGAAAAAATTCCATAGAAATAAAATTTTGAGAAAATTTTTTATAGAAATAATATTTTGAAAAAAAAATTGCTATAGAAATACAAATTTGACAAAATTTTCTATAGAAATAAAATGTTGACAAAGTTTTCTACAGGAATAAAGTTTTCACAAAAAATTCTGTAGAAATATTTGGTTGGTAGATTTGTGGTAATTTTAAAATTTTGTTAGATTTTTTTGGCACGAGTGGTAACTGTTGTTACCACACATTGTTAAAGATCAAGCTTTGGCGGCTTCTAATTTCCTCCTCTAGAGCCACCAAAATGTAAAAATGATTACAAATTGTGTTGAGTGAAAATGTTCTTACATTACAGTTAAGAAATGAGGCCTCTATGGTCACACATAAGGTTATTAGGGGCAATACATATATGGGAACTATATCTACATCTGAACCGATTTCGATGAAATTTTGCACATATAGTTAGTACTAAGAGGACTGGACTGGCCAAATTTGGGAAAATCGGGCTATACATATATGTGGGAGCTATATCTAAATCTGAACCGATTTCGATGATTTTTTGCACATATAGTAAGTGCTATAGAAGATTACAATTAGCCAGCTTTGAGTAAGATCGGTGAATAAATAAGGGTTTTATGGCCAAATTTAGAAAAATCGGGCGGTACATATTTATGAGAGCTATAGCTAAATCTTAACCAATTTTGATGATTTTTTGCACATATAGTTAGTGCTATAGAAGATAACATTTAGCCAACTTTGAGTAAGATCGGTTGATAAATAAGGGTTTTATGGCCAAATTTTGAGAAAATCGGGTGATACATATATATGAGAGCTATATCTAAATCTGAACCGATTTGGATGAAATTTTGTAGACTTAAGGGTTGATGAAGAAGATTACTGTTTTGCCAAATTTGGTGACGATCCGTTTGTAAAAAAGCGCAACGTGACCCCATTTGTCGAAATCGAGCGATACATTTATATGGGAGCTATATCTAAATTTGATCCGATTTCTTCCAAATTCAATAGCGTTCGTCCTTGTACCATCCTGCACCAAATTTCATTAAAATCGGTTAATAATTGCGACCGGAATCCTATGAACAACAAATACATGGATGGACAGACATACGGACACCGAGCGCTAGATCGACTCAGGAGGTGATTCTCAGTCGATCGGTATATATTTTATGGGGTCTAAAAGCAATATTTCTGGTAGGCACATTTTTTGGCAAAGTTATTGTACCCTGACCACTATGTGGTTTAGGGTATAAAAGTTGAGAGAAGCTCAATTTTTTTGGTCTAAACTGGGATTGAACCCTTGAGTATTTGCATGGAAGGAGGGAAAGCTAAATATTGAATCCCGGTGACTTCTATTTGTCTTGAGTACTACCACGCACACTTGTGGTTTATTTATGGCAAACTACATGTTTACATAGGCTCATATCTCGTCCACGTTTACAATTCAGCCCTTGGTAATGATGAGTAGAAGTACTTTCCCCATAGGATATGCCCTGGTGAAAAAAAGAATTCCATTTTCAAGTAATTGTTTACCAATTTTAAACTATTTTGCCTATAAAATTATTTGATAATGAGA